>NC_090941.1:541286533-541594399 GCF_040938575.1 Ambystoma mexicanum | reverse complement strand
TGGTGTGAGCAGCAAAAGGGCAGCTAGGCCTGGGAACACAGCTGTGACTCAAGTTTCACTCCTGATGGGGGTAGTTGCCAGGCAAATTGGAATCTCTTTAAGCCAGTTTTTAGCTACATGTCATTTCTGTTCCCCAGTTTCTGCATTCAAATAAAATTAAACATTTTCACATATGCAGCTAGAAGGCTGATTCTAAGTTTAAAACTATGACATTTAAACAATTGCAACCTATGTGACACTCAAAAGTAGGTCACTCAGTCAATTTAAACATTTAGATTTTTTTAGTGTCTTTCAGTCCAAATTTACTTAAACTGCTGAAATCCACAGCTCAGCCAGTCTTGTTATAAACCTTCAAGTCACTTCAGAATATAACTTTACATTGTATCCACCTCTCAGTAAGTCTTTCTTTGGCCTGTTCTGGGTTCATTTATTCAGTTTTCTACAAAAAAGCAAAATCTGGTGGTTTTAAAACGCCGGCTTTCTGATAGTGGTGAGTACTGGTACTGCACCCCTTTTTGGGATTTAAGAAAATGAATTCCCAACAGTTATGGGTTTGCTTTTGGCAATCAGCATTGCCACTCCCAATGGTTTCAGACTACTGTGTGGGTAGTCCAATGGTGGTTTTAGGCAGTTTCCTTCTGTGCCCATAACATCGGCAAAAATGAGTGGCAGCCTATTCTTCATGCATTTCCCTGTGCATTTTCTGGGAAGCTCTGGCCATCATGATGTTTTCATGTCAGTACTGCACAGTTTTGAGGTAGGGCTCGGATGCATGGGTAAATACATCCCACAGGGTGCTGGGGGACATGTGTGGGTCATGAGGAGGGGCCTGCTGGCAGGTGCCCCTGACTGCTGGGGGGTGGGGGTGCTGGGGGACATGAGCGGGGCCCTGCTGGCAGGTGCCCTGATGTCTGTGTTTTATCTCTCCATGTCTGCAGCGTCAACTGATGAAGAGGGCGGAGAGGGTGCTGTGGAGCACAGCGGCAGGGATCGCACCACCAGCTGGAGACGCAAGGCCCGGGTCCCCTCCCAGATTGTCATCTCGTCGGAGAGTGAGGAGTCTGGTGCCGCATCCCAGGCCGCAGCTGCCGAGGGTAGGTCCAAGAGGCAGAGGTCGGAGGTGGACTCCTCGGCAGCAGAAGGGGCAGCTGAGACCCCACAGGGTCCAACGGAGGAAGATGGGGGCTGGGGGTGCTGGGGGCCATGAGTGGGGGCCTGCTGCAGGTGCCCCTGACTGCTGGGGGGTGGGGGTGCTGGGGGACATGAGTGGGGCCTGCTGGCAGGTGCCCCTGACTCCTGGGGGGTGGGGGTGCTGGGGGAAATGTGTGGCACATGAGTGGGGCCTGCTGGCATGTGCCCCTGACTGCTGGGGGGTGGGGGTGCTGGGGGACATGAGTGGGGGCCTGCTGGCAGGTGCCCCTCACTGCTGGGGGGTGGGGGTGCTGGGGGACATGAGTGGGGGCCTGCTGGCCGGTGACCCTCACTGCTGGGGGGTGAGGGGTCTGGGGGACATGTGTGGGACATGAGTGGGGGCCTGCTGGCAGCTGCCCCTCACTGCTGGGGGTGGGGCTGCTGGGGGACATGAGTGGGGGTCTGCTGGGAGGTGCCCCTGACTGCTGGGGGGTGGGGGTGCTGGGGGACATGAGTGGGGGCCTGCTGGCAGGTGCCCCTCATTGCTGGGGGGTGGGGGTGCTGGGGGACATGTGTGGGACATGAGTGAGGGCAGGTGCCCCTGACTGGTGGGGGGTGGGGGTGCTGGGGACATGACTGGGACATGAGTGGGGGCCTGCTGGCAGGTGCCCCTGACTGCTGGGGGGTGGGGGTGCTGGGGGACATGTGTGGGACATGAGTGGGGGCCTGCTGGCAGGTGCCCCTGACTGCTGAGGGTGTTGCTGCTGGGGGACATGTGTAGGACATGAGTGGGGGCCTGCTGGCAGGTGCCCCTGACTGCTGGGGGTTGGGGGTTCTGGGGGACATGAGTGGGGGCCTACTGGCAGGTGCCCCTCACTGCTGGGGGTGGGGGTGCTGGGGGACATGAGTGGTGGCCTGCTGGCAGGAGACCCTCACTGCTGGGGGTTGGGGGTGCTGGGGGACATGTGTGGGACATGAGTGGGGGCCTGCTGGCAGGTGTCCCTGACTGCTGGGGGGTGGGGGTGCTGGGGGACATGTGTGGGACATGAGTGGGGGCCTGCTGGCAGGTGCCCCTCAATTCTGGGGGGTTGGGGTGCTGGGGGACATGTGTGGGTCATGAGTAGGGGCCTGCTGGCAGGTGCCCCTGACTGCTGGGGGGTGGGGGTGCTCGGGGACATGAGCGGGGGCCTGCTGGCAGGTGCCCTGATGTCTGTGTTTTATCTCTCCATGTCTGCAGCATCAACTGATGAAGAGGGCGGAGAGGGTGCTGCGGAGTACAGCGGCAGGGATCGCACCACCAGCCGGAGACGCAAGGCCTGTCTCCCCTCCCAGATTGTCATCTCGTCGGAGAGTGTAGAGTCTGGTGCCGCATCCCAGGCCGCAGCTGCCGAGGGTAGGTCCAAGAGGCAGAGGTCGGAGGTGGACTCCTCGGCAGCAGAAGGGGCAGCTGAGACCCCACAGGGGCCAACGGAGGACGATGGGGGGTCGGGGTGCTGGGGGACATGAGTGGGGGCCTGCTGCAGGTGCCCCTGACTGCTGGGGGGTGGGGGTGCTGGGGGACATGAGTGGGGGCCTGCTGGCAGGTGCCCCTGACTGCTGGGGGGTGGGGGTGCTGGGGGACATGTGTGGCACATGAGTGGGGCCTGCTGGCATGTGCCCCTGACTGCTGGGGGGTGGGGGTGCTGGGGGACATGAGTGGGGGCCTGCTGGCAGGTGCCCCTCACTGCTGGGGGGTGGGGGTGCTGGGGGACATGAGTGGGGGCCTGCTGGCCGGTGACCCTCACTGCTGGGGGGTGAGGGGTCTGGGGGACATGTGTGGGACATGAGTGGGGGCCTGCTGGCAGCTGCCCCTCACTGCTGGGGGTGGGGCTGCTGGGGGACATGAGTGGGGGTCTGCTGGGAGGTGCCCCTGACTGCTGGGGGGTGGGGGTGCTGGGGGACATTAGTGGGGGCCTGCTGGCAGGTGCCCCTCATTGCTGGGGGGTGGGGGTGCTGGGGGACATGTGTGGGACATGAGTGAGGGCCTGCTGGTAGGTGCCCCTGACTGGTGGGGGGTGGGGGTGCTGGGGACATGAGTGGGACATGAGTGGGGGCCTGCTGGCAGGTGCCCCTGACTGCTGGGGGGTGGGGGTGCTGGGGGACATGTGTGGGACATGAGTGGGGGCCTGCTGGCAGGTGCCCCTGACTGCTGAGGGTGTTGCTGCTGGGGGACATGTGTAGGACATGAGTGGGGGCCTGCTGGCAGGTGCCCCTGACTGCTGGGGGTTGGGGGTGCTGGGGAACATGAGTGGGGGCCTGCTGGCAGGTGCCCCTCACTGCTGGGGGTGGGGGTGCTGGGGGACATGAGTGGTGGCCTGCTGGCAGGAGACCCTCACTGCTGGGGGTTGGGGGTGCTGGGGGACATGTGTGGGACATGAGTGGGGGCCTGCTGGCAGGTGTCCCTGACTGCTGGGGGGTGGGGGTGCTGGGGGACATGTGTGGGACATGAGTGGGGGCCTGCTGGCAGGTGCCCCTCAATTCTGGGGGGTGGGGGTGCTGGGGGACATGTGTGGGTCATGAGTAGGGGCCTGCTGGCAGGTGCCCCTGACTGCTGGGGGGTGGGGGTGCTCGGGGACATGAGCGGGAGCCTGCTGGCAGGTGCCCTGATGTCTGTGTTTTATCTCTCCATGTCTGCAGCATCAACTGATGAAGAGGGCGGAGAGGGTGCTGTGGAGTACAGCGGCAGGGATCGCACCACCAGCCGGAGACGCAAGGCCTGTCTCCCCTCCCAGATTGTCATCTCGTTGGAGAGTGTAGAGTCTGGTGCCGCATCCCAGGCCGCAGCTGCCGAGGGTAGGTCCAAGAGGCAGAGGTCGGAGGTGGACTCCTCGGCAGCAGAAGGGGCAGCTGAGACCCCACAGGGGCCAACGGAGGAAGATGGGGGGTGGGGGTGCTGGGGGACATGAGTGGGGGCCTGCTGCAGGTGCCCCTGACTCCTGGGGGGTGGGGGTGCTGGGGGACATGAGTGGGGGCCTGCTGGCAGGTGCCCCTGACTGCTGGGGGGTGGGGGTGCTGGGGGACATGTGTGGCACATGAGTGGGGCCTGCTGGCATGTGCCCCTGACTGCTGGGGGGTGGGTATGCTGGGGGACATGAGTGGGGGCCTGCTGGCAGGTGCCCCTCACTGCTGGGGGGTGGGGGTGCTGGGGGACATGAGTGGGGGCCTGCTGGCCGGTGACCCTCACTGCTGGGGGGTGAGGGGTCTGGGGGACATGTGTGGGACATGAGTGGGGGCCTGCTGGCAGCTGCCCCTCACTGCTGGGGGTGGGGCTGCTGGGGGACATGAGTGGGGGCCTGCTGGCAGGTGCCCTGACTGCTGGGAGGTGGGGGTGCTGGGGGACATGAGTGGGGGCCTGCTGGCAGGTGCCCCTCATTGCTGGGGGGTGGGGGTGCTGGGGGACATGTGTGGGACATGAGTGGGGGCCTGCTGGTAGGTGCCTCTGACTGGTGGGGGGTGGGGATGCTGGGGGACATGTGTGGGACATGAGTGGGAGCCTGCTGGCAGGTGCCCCTCACTGCTGGGGGGTGGGGATGCTGGGGACATGAGTGGGGGCCTGCTGGCAGGTGCCCCTCACGGGCTGGGGGATGGGGTGCTGGGGGACATGTGTGGGACATGAGTGGGGGCCTGCTGGCAGGTGCCCCTGACTGCTGGGGGGTGGGGGTGCTGGGGGACATGTGTGGGACATGAGTGGGGGCCTGATGGCAGGTGCCGCTGACTGCTGAGGGTGTTGGTGCTGGGGGACATGTGTAGGACATGAATGGGGGCCTTCTGGCAGGTGCCCCTGACTGCTGGGGGTTTGGGGTGCTGGGGGACATGAGTGGGGGCCTGCTGGCAGGTGCCCATCACTGCTGGGGATGGGGGTGCTGGGGGACATGAGTGGGGGCCTGCTGGCAGGTGACCCTCACTGCTGGGGGTTGGGGGTGCTGGGGGACATGTGTGGGACATGAGTGGGGGCCTGCTGGCAGGTGCCCCTCACTGCTGGGGGGTGGGGGTGCTGGTGGACATGTGTGGGACATGAGTGGGGGCCTGCTGGCAGGTATCCATGACTGCTGGGGGGTGGGGGTGCTGGGGGACATGTGTGGGACATGAGTGTGGGCCTGCTGGCAGGTGCCCTTGACTGCTGGGGGGTGGGGGTGCTGGGGGACATGTGTGGGTCATGAGTAGGGGCCTTCTGGCAGGTGCCCCTGACTGCTGGGGGGTGGGGGTTCTGGGGGACATGAGCAGGGGCCTGCTGGCAGGTGCCCCTCACTGCTAGGGGTAGGGGTGCTGGGCGACATGAGTGGGGGCCTGCTGGCAGGTGACCCTTACTGCTGGGGGGTGGGGGTGCTGGGAGACATATGTGGGACATGAGTGGGGGCCTGCTGGCAGCTGCCCCTCACTGCTGGGGGTAGGGGTGCTGGGGGACATGAGTGGGGGCCTGCTGGCAGGTGTCCCTGACTGCTGGGGGGTGGGGGTGCTGGGGGACATGAGTGGAGGCCTGCTGGCAGGTGCCCCTCACTGCTGGGGGGTGGGGGTGTTGTGGGACATGTGTAGGACATGTGTGGAGGCCTGCTGGCAGGTTCCACTCACTGCTAGGGGGTGGGGGTGCTGGGGGACATGAGTGGGGGCCTGCTGGCAGGTGCCCCTCACTGCTGGGGGCTGGGGGTGCTGGGGGACATGTGTGGGCATGGTTGGGGGCCTGCTGGCAGGTGCCCCTCACTGCTGGGGGGTGGGGGTGCTGGGGGACATGTGTGGGACATGAGTGGGGGCCTACTGGCAGGGGCCCTTGACTGCTGGGGTGTTGGGGTGCTGGGGGACATGAGTGGGGGCCTGCTGGCAGGTGCCCCTGACTGCTGGGGGGTGGGGGTGCTGGGGGACATGTGTGGGACATGAGTGGGGGCCTGCCAGCAGGTGCCCTTGACTGCTGGGGGGTGGGGGTGCTGGGGGACATGAGTGGGGGCCGGCTGGCAGGTGCCCCTCACTGCTGGGGGGTGGGGGTGCTGGGGGACATGTGTGAGACATGAGTGGGGGCCTGCTGGTAGGTGCCACTGACTGCTGGGGGGTGGGGGTGCTGGGGACATGTGTGGGACATGGTTGGGGGCCTGCTGGCAGGTGCCCCTCACTGCTGGGGGGTGGGGGTGCTGGGGGACATGAGTGGGGGCCTGCTGGCAGGTGCCCCGCACTGCTGGGGGCTGGGGGTGCTGGGGGACATGTGTGGGACATGGTTGGGGGCCTGCTGGCAGGTTCCCCTGACTGCTGGGAAGTGGGGGTGCTGGGGGACATGTGTGGGACATGTGTGGGGGCCTGCTGGCAGGTGCCCTTGACTGCTGGGCGGTGGGGGTGCTGGGGGACATGAGTGGGGGCCTGCTGGCAGGTGCCCCTCACTGCTGGGGGGTGGGGGTGCTGGGGGACATGTGTGGGACATGAGTGGGGGCCTGCTGGTAGGTGCCCCTGACTGCTGGGGGGTCGGGGTGCTGGGCGGCATGTGTGGGACATGAGTAAGGGCCTGCTGGCAGGTGCCCCTCACTGCTGGGGGTTGGGGGTGCTTGGGCACATGAGTGTGGGCCTGCTGGCAGGTGCCCCTCACTGCTGGGGGATGGGGATGTTGGGGGACATGTGTGGGACATGAGTGGGGGCCTGCTGGCAGGTGCCCCTGACTGCTGGGGGGTGGGGGTGATGGGGGACATATGTGGGACATGAGTGGGGGCCTGCTGGCAGGTGCCCCTGACTGCTGGGGGGTGGGGGTGCTAGGGGACATGTGTGGGACATGAGGGGGGGCCTGCTGGCAGGTGCCCCTGAATGCTGGGGCATGGGGATGCTGGGGGACATGAGTGGGGGCCTGCTGGCAGGTGCCCCTCACTGCTGGGGGGTGGGGGTGCTGGGAGACATGAGTGGGGGCCTGCTGGCAGGTGACCCTCACTGCTGGGGGATGGGGGTGCTGGGGGGACATGAGTGGGGGCCTGCTGGCAGGTGCCCCTCACTGCTGGGGGGTGGGGGTGCTGGGGACATGAGTGGGGGCCTGCTGGCAGGTGACCCTCACGAGTGGGGGCCTGCTGGCAGGTGCCCCTGACTGCTGGGGGGTGGGGGTTCTGGGGGACATGAGTGGGGGCCTGCTGGCAGGTGCCCCTCACTGCTGGGAGTTGGGGGTGCTTGGCAGGTTCCCCTGACTGCTGGGGGGTGGGGGTGCTGGGGGACATTTGTGGGACATGAGTGGGGGCCTGCTGGCAGGTCCCCCTCACTGATGGGGGTGGGGGTGCTGGGGGACATGAGTGGGGGCCTGCTGGCAGGTGCCCCTCACTGCTGGGGGGTGGGGGTGCTGGGGGACATGTGTGGGACATGAGTGGGGGCCTGCTGGCAGGTGCCCCTGACTGCTCGGGGGTGGGGGTGCTGGGGGACAAATGTGGGACATGAGTGGGGGCCTGCTGGCAGGTGCCTCTGACTGCTGGGGGGTGGGGTGCTGGGGGACATGTGTGGGACATGAGTGGGGGCCTGCTGGCAGGTGCCCCTGACTGCTGGGGGGTGGGGGTGTTAGGCAGAAACCTGTGCAGTTCCCTCTGGGACCACTGCAAAACATTTAAGACTACAGGAGTTAGCAGTAAACCCAATTGGTAGCAGTCTGCACCACCCAGATTTACCTGGTAGCTGTGGCTGAGCAGTCAGACTTCTCTCAAGACGAGTTAGGCAGTATTTAGAGTATACAAAATAGGGCAATTTACACAGTAGAACAAGCAGACACTGATCAGAGCTTGGGTGTAAAGATATATAATTATTTATTTAAAAACACATCTATGAAAAACACACTGGCACTAATATGGCAAACAACTTCAATCACAGTTACTATAAGTATATATCAATCCCATACAATATTTTGACAAGTCTAGGTTCAACGGCACCACTTATTTGCAGACAGAGGTGAGTGCTTTAACCTAGATGGCACTCTAGTATTCGTTAGAAAGGGAGAGAAAAAGGCAGAGTATGAAACCAACTCAGTACCAACACTTTTACGAAGCTAAATGCAAGGCAAGCAAGGCAGGGTCTACTGTAGATCACAAAGTTCAGAGGCCAGGCCCACTCGGAGAGAGGCAAGGCGGTATGTCCCAAAAGTACCACAGTGGAAATGCACTTCAAGTCTTTGTAGCAAAATGTCAAAGAAAGGTTGGACCAGTTTTAGAACAAAAGTTAAGAAGGTCTGGAGGTGACCCAGTGGAAAGGTCATGATTTAAGACACCTCATGCTAACCGTTTCAAGGGAAGCCAGGTGGACACAGTACCTTGAAAGTGAAGAGACAGCTCCGGCGGGGGCAGTTGTTCCTGGTGGTGGATGCAAGTCGGGACTTTTCCAGAAGAAAAGATGATCTCGTCATAGCGGAAAGTTGAAGATCGTTGCACCACCAGGGAAGAGACCAGACGCAGAGTGCTCCGTCACAAGACACCACCTTTTGGTAGCGGTACAGTGGTTAGTGGCTATCAGGTTGCCGGGGTGCTCAGCATGGGCAATTCGACCACTAGACGTCCTGGACGCAAAGAAAAAGCAAGGGACTGGTTGTTCCCACCATTCAGGGGAAGAAGACTCTCCAGCAGGGAGATCTCCTCTGTCGTTGGGAAGTGGTGAGTCAGTTCAGCAGGGCTCCACCGGAGGTGTCGTCGTTGCAGGTTGGCTCAGCTTTACCCTCGTCGGATTCTTAGGTCCTGTGGCGACTTCTGAAGTTCCAGTCTCCAAAGCCCTGCTTTTATGCGGAAAACCCCCATTCATTCAGCCTAGCTGTCAATCAAACATGCTAAGTGGTGAGCGGGGCGGCTCACCACTCGGGCCAATCACACCAGAGTGCGACTTGAGTTGGCAAGGCAACTCAGTCCAGGGTGCCTAAACCCCCTCCCACACCCCCTGTGGTACCCAGACAGAATGGCACCACTCTGGAGGGCTTCTGTGCAGAAGCCCGCCAAAAGTGGAACAAAGGGCTCAACCTTTGGTTTGGAGTTACAGAGGCGAACACATACGCCATTTTAAAAACCGAGTTCTTGCAGAAAATACCAACCAGTGGATTTATTTAAAACAAATAAACCGGCGGTATGCTAGAGACTAATGTGAAAAAGTATTAGCCTCGAACAATGGGAAGAATCCCATAGGAATATATTTGCGGTCGAACATAAAAAGTAGTATCCACTGCCACCAGCCAAAACTCGACGAGGGGGGACGGGACAGTGCCCCCTCGAACCACAGACCCCGGGGTAATCGAATTACCCCTACCAGTGCGTCCACAATAGGATGGTTTGTACTGGTTCTGTTAGTAAATTTAGGTCTAGTAAAGCCAATGGTGACTTTACATGCCCTGGGAGACAGTAGTCAGTACCAGGGTATGGAGTCTATGGTGGGGGTCACCTAGGACACCCCAGTGTTGCGGCACGGAGGTTGCTGTGTAACACACATAGCAAAACATATGAGAACCTATGGGGTAAAAGACCCCCTAGCCCAATGAACACATTAACATTCAAAGAAATACCACAATTCATGTCCAAGAGTGGGAGAAAAAGAGTCTCACTCTTGGCAGGATGAAAAAAACAAACTCCAGAAATCCAGCAAAGCTGCTGGGGGACTCACTAGGTTAGGAAATTCAGCCTAAACAGAGAATTCTCCCTAACACTCGCCCCCCAGACTAAGGGACAGGAGGATTTAATCCACTCCTGGATGAATCTCATACCTCTAGTCGATGACATACATCCTAGAGAGACCATCAGCATTTTGGTGGTGACACCCTGACCTGTGTTCAATGGTGAAATCAAACCCTTGTAGGCAGATTGACCATCTCAGTAGTTTTGGGTTTTCCCCTTTCATTTGCATTAACCATCTCAAGGGTTGGTGGTCAGTCTGAATGACAAAAGTAGAACCATACAAGTATGGCCTAAACTTCTTCAGAGCCCACACGATAGCAAAGCACTCTCTTTCGATTGTTGCCCACCTTGTTTCAGGATCCTTCAGCTTGCGGCTGATGAAGCAAACGGGGTGCTCCCTACCTTTCCCATCCAGTTGACTGAGTACTGCACCTATTCCTATATTTGAAGCATCTGTCTGCACAATGAAAGTTTGGTGGTAATCAGGAGCTCCGAGTACTGGGGCTTGGCAAATAGCCTTTTTCAGGTTTTCAAAGGCCTGATTGCACTCCTCATTCCATCTAACCTTAGGGAATTTTGGAGAGGAGATTACATTCAGAGGAGAAGCTATGGTCCCATAGTACTCAATGAAGTTCCTGTAATACCCGGTGAGGCCTAAGAAGGCTCTCACCTGGGTCTGAGTAGTAGGTGTTGTCCAATTTTGCACAGCTTCAATCTTGCTGAGCAAAGGCCTTATTTCTCCACCTCCTACCTCATGCCCAAGATAGACTACCTTACTCTGTCCAATTTGGCATTTACTCGCCTTTATGGTCAGATTGGCTCGTCCAAGAGCCTGCAAAACATCTCTTAGGTGGTCTACATGTTCTTCCCAGGAATTGCTGAACACTGCTATGTCATCCAAGTATGCCATGCAGAGGTCCTCCATCCCATTCAGAACCTGGTTTACCATCCGTTGAAATGTAGCAGGTGCATTTTTCAATCCAAAAGGCATTACCTTAAACTGGTATAAGCCAACTGGGGTAGAAAATACAGTTTTCTCCTTGGCATGGTCTGTCAGGGCTATTTGCCAATAGCCTGACATCAAGTCAAATGTGCTGAGGAACTTGGCTGAACCAAGTCTATCCACCAACTCATCTGTTCTTGGCAAAGGGTGGGCATCAGTCTTGGTGACTGCATTAAGGGCTCTATAGTCTACAGAGAATCTAAGTTCTTTAGATCCTGCCTTTTGTACTAACACAACTGGGCTAGACCATGGACTAGTAGAGGGCTCTATTACCCCGAGATCAAGCACCTTGCTGACCTCACCTTTGATGTGAGTTCTTACATTTTCTGACATTCGGTATCCTCTGCTTTTGACTGGCAGACAGTCACCAGTGAGTATGTCATGCTGGCCCCAATGGGTCAAGCCTGGTGAAAGTGAGAACAGAGAGGCAAACTGATTCAACATAGATTTGCACTCTTCTTGTTGCTCAGGTGTCAGATTTGAAGAGAGATTTACTCCTTCCATCTTTTCGTCTAAAGGTAAGCCTCTGAGGAGATCGGGAAGAGCTTCACTCTCTTCTTCTTCCTCTGATGATGCTAGAAGTTACGCTCCTACATCAGGTCTTGAAACACATGCTTTGAGTCTGTTGGTGTGGAAGACTGTTGGAGCCTCCTTGGGATTTCCCAAGTCCACCAGATAGTTGACCTCTCTGAGTTTACCCACCACTCTGAAGGGTCCCATCCATTTGTCTTGCAAGGCACTCTGCCTTGTTGGGATCATAACGAGAACTAGCTGGTCTTGAGTGAACTCAACCATGTTAGCCTTTTGATCATGCCAGTGCTTAACCAATGCTTGTCCAGCTTTCAAGTTATCACTTGCTTCTGCCATCATGTGTGACATTCTCCTCCGGAGACCTATCACGTAGTCAGTCACTCTGACTGGCTTGGGGGAAGGAGCACTCCCCAACCCCTCCTTAATCAGGGCCAATGGACCTCTGACGGGATGACCATAGAGAAGCTCAAAGGGAGAATAACCTACTCCCTCCTGAGGGACTTCTCTATAAGCAAAGAGAAGGCAAGGCAGTAGAAGATCCCACTTCCGTTTAAGCGGGTCCTCTAAAGCACCTATCATGCACTTCATGGTTCGGTTGAACCTTTCTGCCAACCCATTGGTTTGTGGGTGGTAAGCTGTTGAGAACTTGTAAGTAACTCCACAGGTTTTCCACATGGCTTTCATGTAGTGGGACATAATGTTTGACCCCCAGAGATTACTTCCTTAGGAAACCCGACCCTGGTAAAAATACCAAGGAGGGCCTTAGCCACAGCCGGAGCTGTAACAGTCCTCATAGGAATGGCCTCAGGATACCTAGTAGCATGGTCTACTACAACAAGTATAAACCTGTTGCCTGAGGAGGTTGGAGGATCAAGGGGACCAACAATGTCAATCCCTACTCTCTCAAATGGGACTCCCACAATGGGGAGAGGCACTAAAGGTTCCACATTCTTGGAGCCAACCTTACCAGAGGTCTGGCAGGTGTGGCAGCTCCTGCAGTATTTTTCTACTTCAGCCCCCTCTTCGGCCAATAAAAGTAGAGAGAGAGCCTTTCCTTAGTCTTCTTGAAACTCAAGTGACCAGCCAAAGGAATCTCGTGGGCTAACTGCAAGAACTGTTGTCTGTTCTCTTGGGGTACTACAAGTCGTTTGTAGTCTCCAGGTTCAGACTCTGTCGGTTCACTGTAGAAGAGGCCATCTTCCCAGTGCAACCTGTATTTCCCAGGCTCTTGCCCTTCAGCCTGAGCTTCTGCCTGGTGGCGAAGACCTTCCAGAGTTGGACATTCTCTCTGTCCCTTACTGAAGTCTGTCCTGTTGGGTCCACCTTCTGCCAGTAAAGACTGCAGCTCAGGATGGTCAACAGGATTCAGATCTCCAATGAGTTCCTGGCCTGCCATTAGCTCTTCCTCAGAGTCTAATTCTACCACACAGGGTTGTACCACCCTCTCAGCCTCAGCTGGAGGGGGAGTTACTGGTGTAACTTTGGAAAACCGAGGGGAAGTCCTTGTTGGCTGCACTGAAGTGCTGGCTGCTGGTTTCTGTATAGAAGTTTTAGGTTTCCCTTTCGCTTCTGATTTCTTTGAGACAGCAGCTGACAAATCCAGTGGAGCAGGAGTGATATCCTCCTTCATTATCTCCTTGGGAGTACCTCTCATGGTTCTCTCCCTTGCAGGTCTGGTTAGCTCCTGTAACCGTTTACTAGGAGGTCTGGGGGTATGAGACACAACTCCAAGAGTTTTTAAATCGTTACCCAACAGAACTCGTCCTGGTACCTCACTTTGTATGCTGACAGGTATCTTCACAGTCATGTCATTACACTGGATGAGAACTGGTAATTGGGGAAGCATCTTCACAGGCCCTCCAGCTAACTTGGTGAGGCGTTTGGGTGCCTTAGCAACATCCTCAGCCTGAAAAAAGGATTTATCCACCACAGTTATGCTGGCCCCAGTGTCCCAAATGGCAGGAGTCTCCTGACCATTCACCTGGACACTGTCCTCATAATACTCTTTAGTATTATCTGGGATAGAATTATAGACATCTAAATTCTGTTGTTCCCACAAACCCAGAGACACTAAAGAAACACTGGCTGAGACTCCAATGGGTTCATCAGCCAGCAGTAGAAAGTTCCCACTTGCCATTTGGACTTCCTCCTCTGGAGCGAAGGCTAAGGAGACAAGCTGGACCCCTGAAGGTTTACCCTTTTAGGCTGTTTTCCCTCATCCTTTTTCTGAGTTGCCCCAGAATCCTTATGAGTAGCCCTGTTGGCAACCCACAAGTCGGCAGCCTTAGCTAGTTTCCTGGAATCCAATTCCTTTGAATCAGCCAAGTGCTGTCTGAGCTCAGGAGAACAGGCATCATAAATAGACTCCAACATAAAAAGATTATTCATACCCTCATAAGTGTTCACCTTGTAACCCTTAATCCATCCTTCTAAGTTTTTCAACCCTTCACTCACCTAGGTAGCCCAAGGGGTACCATCATGCTTTTTGAGGGATCTAAACCTCTTAAGAGACTGGGAAGGGGTCTTCCCAAATCTAGCTATCAGAGCTAGTTTCACACTTTCATACTCTTTTCTATCCTCCTCCCCCAACTCCATTACCGCATCAGTTGCAACAGGGGGGAGCCTAGAGAACAACCAGGTAAGTAGCTCATTACCTGTGATGTTCTGGAGCCCATGATTATACTCAAACAAACTCAGCCAATCCAACACATCCAACTTTGGTTCATACATACCAATTAATTCCTTAGGCATCCGGGGTCTTTTGGGACTGGAACTTCTAGAGGAGCCAGAGACAGAAGCAGTTTCAACAGACAACATTTTCATTGCTAACTCATGCTTGAGCTCCATTTCTCTGAGCCTAAGAATTTGTTGCATTTCTTGGTGTTTCTGTTCAGTTTGAGCAGTAATCCTTCTGAATTCCAAGTCTATTTTCATTTTTTCTAGTTCAAGGACTTGAGGACTTAGTGTGCAACCTGTTATAGGCCCAGTAGGTACAGCTGGTAAGGCAGACAGAGGGGTAGGGGAGACAGTTTCATTAGCCTCTCCTTCCTCTTCAGCCTCTTCATCACTATCATCAGAACTTTGATTTAGATCAACACCATTACTGTCATCTACATTTGCTGGAGAAGTTGGTTCCTCTGAACCAGTACCCAGACTTTGGTTTTCCAGCAATCTTGCTATCAGTTCTATTTTCTTGCCTCTTACAGAAAGATTCTCTTGTCTACAGAGAGCTCTCAAACTCTCAGTATTTTCACCTGACAAGGACTCTTGACTGTAAACTTCCATAGTAGACATGTTTTTAGAAAGTTGCTTTTTTAGTGCTAAGCTTTGTGGTTAGTTATCCTAAAGTGTTGAAAAGCACTCTAAACTGTATACTCGATACAAATCCCACCGCTGTACACCAGTGTTAGGCAGAAACCTGTGCAGTTCCCTCTGGGACCAGTGCAAAAAGTTTAAGACTACAGGAGTTAGCAGTAAACCCAATTGGTAGCAGTCTGCACCATCCAGATTTACCTGGTAGCTGTGGCTGAGCAGTCAGACTTCTCTCAAGACGAGTTAAGCAGTATTTAGAGTATACAAAATAGGGCAATTTACACAGTAGAACAAGCAGACACTGATCAGAGCTTGGGTGTAAAGATATATAATTATGTATATAAAAACACATCTATGAAAAACACACTGCCACTGATATGGTAAACAACTTCAATCACAGTTACTATAAGTATATATCAATCCCATACAATATTTCGAGAAGTCTAGGTTCAACGGCACCACTTATTTGCAGATAGAGGTGAGTGCTTTAACCTAGATGGCACTCTAGCATTCGTTAGAAAGGGAGAGAAAAAGGCAGGGTATGAAACCAACTCAGTACCAACACTTTTACGAAGCAAAATGCAAGGCAAGCAAGGCAGGGTCTACTGTAGATCACAAAGTTCAGAGGCCAGGCACACTCGGAGAGAGGCAAGGCGGTATGTCCCAAGAGTACCACAGTGGAAATGCACTTCAAGTCTTTGCAGCAAAATGTCACAGAAAGGTTGGACCAGTTTTAGAACAAAAGCTAAGAAGGTCTGGAGGCGACCAAGTGGAAAGGTAAGGATTTAAGACACCTCACGCTAACCGTTTCAAGGGAAGCCAGGTGGACACAGTACCTTGAAAGTGAAGAGACAGCTCCGGCGGGGGCAGTTGTTCCTGGTGGTGGATGCAAGTCGGGACTTTTCCAGAAGAAGAGATGATCTCGTCGTAGCGGAAAGTTGAAGATCGTTGCACCACCAGGGAAGAGACCAGCCGCGGAGTGCTCCGTCACAAGGTACCCCCTTTTGGTCGCGGTACAGTGGTTAGTGGCTATCCGGTGGCCGGGGTGCTCAGCACGGGCAATTCGACCACTAGACGTCCTAGAAGCGAAGAAAAAGCAAGGGACTGGTTGTTCCCACCAGTCAGGGGAAGAAGACTCTCCAGCAGGGAGATCTCCTCTGTCGTTGGGAAGTGGTGAGTCGGTTCAGCAGGGCTCCACCGTAAGTGTCGTCGTTGCAGGTCGGCTCAGCTTTACCCTCGTCGGATTCTTAGGTACTGTGGCGACTTCTGAAGTTCCAGTCCCCAAAGCCCTGCTTTTATGCAGAAAACCCCCATTCATTCAGCCTAGCTGTCAATCAAACATGCTAAGTGGTGAGCGGGGCGGCTCACCACTCGGGCCAGTCACACCAGAGTGCGACTTGAGTTGGCAAGGCAACTCAGTCCAGGGTGCCTAAACCCCCTCCCACACCCCCTGTGGTACCCAGACAGAATGGCACCACTCTGGAGGGCTTCTGTGCAGAAGCCCGCCAAACGTGGAGCAAAGGGCTCAACCTTTGGTTTGGAGTTACAGAGGTGAACACATACGCCATTTTAAAAACCGAGTTCTGGCAGAAAATACTAACCGGTGGATTTATTTAAAACAAATAAACCGGCGGTATGTTAGAGACTAATGTGAAAAAGTATTAGCCTCGAACAATGGGAAGAATCCCATAGGAATATATTTGCGGTCGAACATAAAAAGTAGTATCCACTGCCACCAGCCAAAACTCGACGAGGGGGGACGGGACAGTGCCCCCTCGAATCACAGACCCCGGGGTAATCGAATTACCCCTACCAGTACGTCCACAATAGGATGGTTTGTACTGGTTCTGTTAGTAAATTTAGGTCTAGTAAAGCCAATGGTGACTTTACATGCCCTGGGAGACAGTAGTCAGTCCCAGGGTATGGAGTCTATGGTCGGGTCACCTAGGACACCCCAGTGTTACGGCACGGAGGGTGCTGTGTAACACACATAGCAAAACATATGAGACCCTATGGGGTAAAAGACCCCCTAACCCATAAAACACATTAACATTCAAAGAAATACCACAATTCATGTCCAAGAGTGGGAGAAAAAGAGTCTCACTCTTGGCAGGATGAAAAAAACAAACTCCAGAAATCCAGCAAAGCTGCTGGGGGACTCACTAGGTTCGGAAATTCAGCCTAAACAGAGAATTCTCCCTAACAGGGGCTGCTGGGGGACATGAGTGGGGGCCTGTTGGCAGGTGCCCCTCACTGCTGAGGGGTGGGGGTGCTGGGCGACATGAGTGGGGCCCTGCTGGCAGGTGAGCCTCACTGCTGGGGGGTGAGGGAGCTGGGGGACATATGTGGGACATGAGTGGGGGCCTGCTGGCACCTGCCCCTCACTGCTGGGGGTAGGGGTGCTGGGGGACATGAGTGGGGGCCTGCTGGCAGGTGCCCCTGACTGCTGGGGGTGGGGGTGCTGGGGGACATGAGTGGGGGCCTGCTGGCAGGTGCCCCTCACTGCTGGGGGCTGGGGGTGCTGGGGGACATGTGTGGGACATGAGTGCGGCCTGCTGGCAGGTGCCCCTGACTGCTGGGGGGTGGGGGTGCTGGTGGAAATGTGTGGGACATGAGTGGGGGCCTGCTGGCAGGTGTCCCTCACTGCTGGGGGGTAGGGGTGCTGGGGGACATGTGTGGGACATGAGTGGGAGTGTGCTGGCAGGAGCCCCTGACTGCTGGGGGGTGGGGGTGCTGGGGGACATGAGTGGGGGCCTGCTGGCAGGTGACCCTCACTGCTGGCGGTGGGGGTGCTGGGGGACATGTGTGGGACATGAGTGGGGGCCTGCTAGCAGCTGCCCCTCACTGCTGGTGGGTGGGTGTGTTGGGGTACATGAGTGGGGGCCTGCTGGTAGGTTCCCCTCACTGCTGGCGGTGGGGGCGCTGGGGGACATGTGTGGGACATGAGTGGGGGCCTGCTGGCTGGTGCCCCTGACTGCTGGGGGGTTGGGGTGCTGGGGGACATGAGTGGGGGCTTTCTGGCAGGTACCCCTTACTGCTGGGGGGTGGGGGTGCTGTGGGACATGAGTGGGGGCCTGCTGGCAGGTGCCCCTCACTGCTGGGGGGTGGGGGTGCTGGAGGAAATGTGTGGGACATGAGTGGGGGCCTGCTGGCAGGTGCCCCTGACTGCTGGGGGGTGTGGGTGCTGGGGGACATGTGTGGGACATGAGTGGGGGCCTGATGGCAGGTGCCCCTGACTGCTGGGGGGTGGGGGTGCTGGGGGACATGTGTGGGACATGAGTGGGAGCCTGCTGGCAGGTGCCCCTGACTGCTGGGGGGTGGGGGTGCTGGGGGATATGAGTGGGGGCCTGCTGGCAGGTGCCCCTCACTTCTGGGGGGTGGGAGTGCTGGGGGACATGAGTGGGGGCCTGCTGGCAGGTGACCTTCACTGCTGGGGGGTGGGGGTGCTGGGGGACATGTTTGGGACATGGGTGGGGGCCTGCTGGCAGCTGCCCCTCACTGCTGGGGGGTGGGGGTGCTGGGGGACATGAGTGGGGGCCAACTGGCAGGTGCCCCTGACTGCTGGGGGGTGGGGGTGCTGGGGGACATGAGTGGGGGCTTGCTGGCAGGTGCCCGTCACTGCTGGGGGGCGGGGGTGCTCAGGGACATGTGTGGGACATGAGTGGTGGCCTGCTGGCAGGTGCCCCTCACTGCTGGGGGGTGGGGGTGATGGGGGACATGCGTGGGACATGAGTGGGGGCCTGCTGGCAGGTGTCCCTCACTGCTGGGGGGTGGGGGTGCAAGGGGACATGAGTGGGGGCCTGCTGGCAGGTGCCACTCACTGCTGGGGGGCGGGGGTGCAAGGGGACATGAGTGGGGGCCTGCTGGCAGGTGCCCCACACTGCTGGGGGGTGGGGATGCTGGGGGACATGTGTGGGACATGAGTGGGGGCCTGCTGGCAGGTGCCCCTCACTGCTGGGGGGTGGGGGCCTGGGGGACATGTGTGGGACATGAGTGGGGGCCTTCTGGCAGGTGCCCCTCACTGCTGAGGGGTGGGGGTGCTGGGGGACATGAGTGGGGGCCTACTGGCAGGTGCCCCTGACTGCTGGGGGGTGGGGGTTCTGGTGGACATGAGTTGGGGTCTGCTGGCAGGTGCCCCTCACTGCTGGGGGGTGGGGGTGCTGGGGCACATGAGTGGGGGCCTGCTGGCAGGTGTCCCTGACAGCTGGGGGGTGGGGGTGCTGGGGGACATGTGTAGGACATGAGTGGGGGCCTGCTGGCATGTGCCCCTGACTGCTGGGGGTGGGGGGTGCTGAGGGACATGAGTGGGGGCCTGCTGGCAGGTGCCCCTCACTGCTGGGGGGTGCTGGGGGACATGAGTGGGTGCCTGCTGGCAGGTGCCCCTGACTGCTGGGGGGTGGGGGTGCTGGGGGACATGAGTGGGGGCCTGCTGGCAGGTACCCCTCACTGCTTGGGGGTGGGGGTGCTGGGGGACATGTGTGGGACATGAGTGGGGGCCTGCTGGTAGGTGCCCCTGACTGCTGGGGGGTGGGGGTGCTGGGGGACATGTGTGGGACATGAGTGGGGGCCTTCTTGCAGGTTCCCCTCACTGCTGGGGGGTGGAGGTGCTGGGGGACATGAGTGGGGGCTTACTGGCAGGTGCACCTCACTGCTAGGGGATAGGGGTGCTGGGGGACATATGTGGGACATGAGTGGGGGCCTGGTGGCAGGTGCCCTGACTGCTGGGTGGTGGGGGTGCTGGGGGACATGTGTGAGACATGAGTGGGGGCCTTCTGGCAGGTGCCCCTGACTGCTGGGGGGTGGGGGTGCTGGGGGACATGTGTGGGACATGAGTGGGGGCCTGCTGGCAGATGCCCCTGACTGATGAGGGGTGGGGGTGCTGGGAGACATGAGTGGGGGCCTGCTGGCAGGTGCCCCCTTACTGCTGGGGGGTGGGGTGCTGGAGGACATGTGTGGGGGCCTGCTGGCACATGACCCTCACTGCTGGTGGATGGGGGTCCTGGGGCCATGTGTGGGACATGAGTGGGGGCCTGCTGGCAGCTTCCCCTCACTGCTAGGGGGTGGGGGTGCTGGGGGACATGAGTGGGGGCCTGCTGGCAGGTGCCCCTGATTGCTGGGGGGTGGGGTTTCTGGGGGACATGTGTGGGGGCCTGCTGGCAGGTGCCCCTCACTGCTGGGGGGTGGGGGTGCTGGGGGACATGTGTGGGACATGAGTGGGGGCCTGCTGGCTGGTCCCCCTGAATGCTGGGGGTGCTGGGCGACATGTGTGCGACATGAGTGGGGGCCTGCTGGCAGGTGCCCCTCACTGCTGGGGGTGGGGGTGCTGGGAGACATGTGTGGGGCATGAGTGGGGGCCTGCTGGCAGGAGCCCCTGACTGCTGGGGGTGGGGGTGCTGGGGGACAAGTGTGGGACATGTGTGGGGGCCTGCTGGCAAGTGCCCTGACTGCTGGGGGATAAGGGTGCTGGGGGAGATGTGTGGGACATGAGCAGGGGCCTGCTGGCAGGTGCCCCTGACTGGTGGGGGGTGGGGGTGCTGGGGGACATGAGTGGGGGCCTGCTGGCAGGTGCCCCTCACTGCTGGGGGTGGGGGTGCTGGGCGACATGAGTGGGGGCCTGCTGGCAGGTGACCCTCACTGCTGAGGGGTGGGGGTGCTGGGGGACATATTTGGGACATGAGTGGGGGCCTGCTGGCAGCTGCCCCTCACTGCTGGTGGTAGCGGTGCTGGGGGACATGAGTGGGGGCCTGCTGGCAGGTGCCCCTCACTGCTGGGGGTGGGGGTCTGGGGGACATGTGTGGGACATGAGTGGGGGCATGCTGGCAGGTGCCCCTGACTGCTGGGGGGTGGGGGTGCTAGGGGACATGTGTGAGACATGAGTGGGGTCCTGCTGGCAGGTGCCCCTCACTGCTGGGGGGTGGGGATGCTCGGGGACATGTGTGAGACATGAGTGGGGTCCTGCTGGCAGGTGCCCCTCACTGCTGGGGGGTGGGGGTGCTGGGGGACATGTGTGGGACATGAGTGGGGGCCTGCTGGCAGGTGCCCCTGACTGCTGGGGGGTGGGGGTGCTGGGGGACATGAGTGGGGGCCTGCTGGCAGGTGCCCCTCACTGCTGGGGTGTGGGGGTGCTGGGGGACATGAGTGGGGGCCTGCTGGCAGGTGACCCTCACTGCTGGGGGATTGGGGTGCTGGGGGACATGCGTGGGACATGAGTGGGGGCCTGCTGGCAGCTTCCCCTCACTGCTGGGGGGTGGGGGTGCTGGGGGACATGAGTGGGGGCCTGCTGGCAGGTGCCCCTTACTGCTGGGGGGTGGGGGTTCTGGGGGACATGCGTGGGGGCCTGCTGGCAGGTGCCCCTCACTGCTGGGGGGTGGGGGTGCTGGGGGACATGTGTGGGACATGAGTGGGGGCCTGCTGGCAGGTGCCCCTGACTGCTGGGGGGTGGGGGTGCTGGGGGACATGTCTGGGACATGAGTGGGGGCCTGCTGGCAGGTGCCCCTCACTGCTGGGGGGTGGGGGTGCTGGGGGACATGTATGGGACATGAGTGGGGGCCTGCTGGCAGGTGCCCCTGACTGCTGGGGGGTGGGGGTGCTGAGGGATATGTGTGGGACATGAGTGTGGGCATGCTGGCAGGTGCCCCTGACTGCTGGGGTGTGGGGGTGCTGGGGGACATGTGTGGGACATGAGTGGGGGCCTGCTGGCAGGTGCCCCTTACTGCTGGGGGGTGGGGGTGCTGGGGGACATGTATGGGACATGAGTGGGGGCCTGCTGGCAGGTGCCCCTGACTGCTGCGGGGTGGGGGTGCTGGGGGACATGTGTGGGACATGATTGGGGGCCTGCTGGCAGGTGCCCTGACTGCTGGGTGGTGGGGGTGCTGGGGGACATGAGTGGGGGCCTGCTGGCAGGTGCCCCTCACTGCTGGGGGTTGGGGGTGCTGGGCGGCATGAGTGGGGGCCTGCTAGCAGGTGACCCTCACTGCTGGAGGGTGGGGGTGCTGGGGGACTATTAGGGAGAATTCTCTGTTTAGGCTGAATTTCCTAACCTAGTGAGTCCCCCAGCAGCTTTGCTGGATTTCTGTATTTGTTTTTTTCATCCTGCCAAGAGTGAGACTCTTTCCTCCCACTCTTGGACATGAATGTGGTAGGAATGTCAATGTGTTCGATTGGCTATGGGGTCGTTTACTCCATAGGGCCTCATGTGTTTTGCTATGTGTGTTACACAGCACCCTCCGTGCCGTAAAACTGGGGTGTCCTAGGTGACCCCCACCATAGACTCCATACACTGGGCCTGACTCCTGTCTCCCAGGGCATGTAAAGTCACCATTGGCTTTACTAGACCTAAATTTACTAACAGAACCCGTACAAACATCCTATTGTGGACGTACTGGTAGGGGTAATTCGATTACCTCTGGTCTGTTGCTCGAGGGGGCACTGTCCCGTCCCCCCTCGTCGAGTTTTGGCTGGTGGCAGTGGAAACTACTTTTTATATTCGACCCCTAATATAATTCTATGGGATTCTTCCCATTGTTGGAGGTTAATACCTTTTCACATTGGTCTCTAACATACCGCCGGTTTATTTATCTTAAATAAATCCACCGGTTGGTATTTTCTGCCAGAACTCGGTTTTAAAATGGCGTATGTGTTCGCCTCTTTAACTCCGAACCAAAGGTTGAGCCCTTTGTTCCACTTTTGGCAGGCTTCTGCACAGAAGCCCTCCAAAGTGGTGCCATTCTGTCTGGGTATCACAGGGGGTGTGGGAGGGGGTTTAGGCACCCTGGACTGAGTTGCCTTGCCAAATCAAGTCGCACTCTGGTGTGATTAGCCCAAGTGGTGAGCCACCCCGCTCACCACTTAGCGTGGTTTGATTGACAGCTAGGCTGAATGAGTGGGGTTTTTCTGCATAAAGGCAGGGCTTTTGGGACTGGATCTTCAGAAGTCGCCACAGGACCTAAGAATCCGACGAGGGTAAAGCTGAGCCGACCTGCAACGACGACACCTCTGGTGGAGCCCTGCTGAACCGACTCACCACTTCCCAACGACAGAGGAGATCTCCCTGCTGGAGAGTCTTCTTCCCCTGACTGGTGGGAACAACCAGTCCCTTTGCTTTTTCTTCGCTACCAGGGCTTAGTGGTCGAATTGCCTGTGCTGAGCACCCAGGCAACCAGATAGCCACTAGCAGTACTGCGACCAAAAGGTGGTGCCTTGTGACGGAGCACTCCGCGGCTGGTCTCTTCCCTGGTATTGCAACGATCTTCAACTTTCCTTCGAGGATGAGATCATCTCATCTCTTGGCAAAGCCCCGACTTGCATCCACCACCAGGAACAACTGCCCCCGCCGGAGCTGTCTCTTCACTTACAAGGTACTGTGTCCGCCTGGCTTCCCTTGTGACGGTTAGCGTGAGGTGTCTTAATCCTTACCTTTCCATTGGGTCGCCTCCAGACCTTCTTAACTGTTTGTTCTAAACTGGTCCAACCTTTCTGTGACAATTTGCTACAAAGACTTGAAGTGCATTTCCACTGTGATACTTTTTGGGACATATCGCCTTGCCTCTCTCCGAGTGGGCCTGGCCTCTGAACTTTGTGATCTACAGTAGACCCTGCCTTACTTGCCTTGCAGTTGCTTCGTAAAAGTGTTGGTACCGAGTTGGTTTCATACCCTGCCTTTTCTCTCCCGTTCTAACGAATATTAGAGTGCCATCTAGGTTAAAGCATTCACCTCTGTCTGCAAATAAGTGGTGCCGTTGAACCTAGACTTGTCGAAATATTGTTAGGAGATTGTTATACTTATAGTAATTGCGATTGAAGTTGTTTGCCGTATTAGTGCCAGTGTGTTTTTCATAGATGTGTTTTTACAATAAATAATTATACATCTTTACACCAAAGCTCTGTTTCGTGTCTGCTTGTTCTACTGTATAAATTGCCCTATCTTGTATACTCCACATACTGCCTAACTTTTCTTGAGAGAAGTCTGACTGCTCAGCCACAGCTACCAAGTGAATCTGTGTGGTACAGACTGCTACCAAGTGGTTTTACTGCCAAACACCTGTAGTCCTAAATCTTTTGCAGTGGTCCCAGAGGGAACTGCACAGGTTTCTGCCTAACACTGGTGTACAGTGGTGGGATTTGTATCGAGTATACCGTTTAGAGTGCTTTTCAACACTTTAAGATAACTAACCACAAAGCTTAGCACTAAAAAGCAACTTTCAAAAACATGTCTACTATGGAAGTTTACAGCCAAGAGTCCTTGTCAGGCGAAAATACTGAGAGTTTGAGAGCTCTCTGTAGACAAAAGAATCTTTCTGTAAGAGGCAAGAAAGTAGAACTGATAGCGAGATTGCTGGAAAACCAAAGTCTGGGTACTGGTTCAGAGGAACCAACTTCTCCAGCAAATGAGAAAACAGTGATGGCATTGATCTGAATCAAAGTCTTGATAATGAGTCAGAAGAGGAAAGTGAACCTAATGAAGTTAGCCACTCTGAGCCTCTGTCTGCCTTACCTACTGTACCTACGGGGCCCATACCAGGTCACACATGTAACCCTGCTTATTTTGAACTTGAAAAAATGAAGCTCGAATTAGAAAACAAACGTTTTTTAGCCCAACCTGAAAGAAACCAAGAGCTAGAGTTTAGACGAATGAATGCCCAAGCTGAGCAGAAGCAAGCTGAGTCAAGACTCAGAGAAATAGAACTTAATCATGAGTTGGAAATGAAAAAGTTGTCTGTGGAAAATGCTTCTCTCTCCTCTGGTTCCTCTAGAAGTTCCAGTCCCAAAAGACCCCGGATGCCTAAGGAATTAGTGGGTATGTATGAACCTAGATTGGATGTGTTGGATTGGTTGAAAATATTTGAATATAATCATGGGCTCCAGGACATCACAGGGAATGAGTTACTTCCCTGGTTGTTCTCTAGGCTTCCCCCTGTTGCGACTGATGTGGTAATGGAGTTGGAGGTGGATAAGAAGGATTACGAAAGTGTGAAACTAGCTTTGATAGCTAGATTCGGGAAGACCCGTTCCCAGTATCTTAAGAGGTTTAGAACCCTCAAAAAGCATGATGGTACCCCTTGGGCTACCTGGGTGAGTGAAAGGTTGAAAAACTTAGAGGGATGGATTAAGGGTTACAAAGTGAACACTTATGAGGGTATGAAGAATCTTTTTATGTTGGAGTCTATTTATGATAAACAGGGAAGTAAGTGGGCACCACTAGTTTAGAAATTTTTATATATCCAGGTAGATGTAGAGGTAAAAAATGTATAATAGTAGATTATTTGAATGGAGCTGGCTGTGACAAGTCTGGAGACACCCGGACTTCAAAATACACCAACAGCTAAAGACCAAGTAAGAATACAAGGTCACACAACCACTCTCAAAAAGGGCCCGGATCCGGGCATTCAATCAAGACATTCAAAAACAAAGTTCTTATCAGGGTATCACAGGAGTACTTCAAGGTTGGTAAATAATAAAGATGAGGTTGTCAGTTGATTTTCATATAGTATTTTATCGGAAGAATAAAGCTGTCACTAATATTTCCTTAGTGAGGGAGCATTTGCCGCAACCCATATATATTTCAGACTAAAGCCAATGCATTTCGGAACATTTTTCCTTCATCAGGGCAAGTCTATGTAATTCAACATTGAAAAAATAATATGCCGATTATAATACACACAATACAAACAGTGATATAAATAATGAAAACATACCGATCAGTAGCAAGTCCACACATGTTCATGAAATAGAGAAAAACAAAAATGTAACATAGTAAGTGGATTAATGGTAACCAAATACAAAATGAGAATCAGAACAACAACTGGTTTTACCTTGGAAGATTTGTATAGGAGCTGGCAAGCGTTAAAGCTGCCCAAAGTAGGGTGCAGCGGTGCGGCATGCAGCAGGCAGCCGTAATGTTAACACGTACGTGTTTCAGAGTGAAATCTGTTTGTAAACAAAGGTCGGGTTCAGAATGTCAGCGTGTCTGACAGGATCTGTGATAAAGGCAGAGTGAAATGGAAATGCTAGCGAAAATCGCGGCGAGAAAGTCACGTACCTTAACGCATCTGGAGCACAGAAAAGCTCCTGCATGTAGCCGCCGTGCTTAGATTCCACTGAGCAGTGTTTAGGCGGTTGCCTAGACGACCGCTCGTGTTATAGCACACGTGACTCACGAGCGCCATTAAGTGGCCGGTGCTCGCGGATCACGCTGCATTACAGGTGTGGGCCTGCAACATTACACAAATTAATCAATTTAGAGGCTTGCTAGGTTGAAATGCATCCTAAAAATCAAATTTAGCTAGAACCTAAAATGTGGAGATTTTCATAGAAATAGAAATAACACTCAAGTATGATGAACATGGGCGATGAAATAAACAGACAAGTGTGGATGTATCTAAAATATTGGAAGTAAAGCCGAAAACAAAACAAAATACAAAATGCAAAATACAAGTTTTAGCGGGATGCACTATGTTGAAAATTAGTGCATAGGCAAGGCTGGTACAAATATGCGCAGTCATGAAAAGTAAAGAAAGGTCAACAGACAGAATTCATTAGGCATATCCTCGTCCAAAGTGGTGTTGCCCACAGGAGGCAGCACCTTGGGTCCCAGACCAAGGTCCGGGAGGTTGGACGAGGAGAATACAAAGATCACAAGCAATCCTAGTGATGCATGATGTCTTAAACGTTTTAAACATATTGGTCAGTATTGGTATGAGCACAACAGGAACATCAACAGCCAGCACAATAAGCGTGCAGAAATTGATTCAAATATAACAATGGTAATTTATCTCTTTGTTCAAACTATGGGGGACCAAACTACAGAGTTTATCGATCCAGTATGTTTCTCTACGATTAAGACGTAGGCCCAAGTCCTCGTGGGGATTGTTTCTGGTTAGAACCTCTAACACCAGGAATTTGATCTGTGACAAATTATGGTTATTCGTGGCCCAATGTCGTGCCACAGCAGAGTTTGGATTGGAAGTTCGGATGCAGGATCAGTGTTCGTTCCATCGGATCTTTGCAGCTCTGGTGGATTGGCCCACTTAATATTTTCCACATGGGCATTTAATGCCGTAAATGATGTTGGTGCTGTCACAGGTACCAAATGTTATTAGAAAAATCTTTTTGCCTGTTTGTGGGTGAAAGATAACGTTTCCTTTGATTACCGAGTTGCAGTTAATGCAATGGAGGCAGGGGAATGTACCCATGCGCTGTGTGGACATTTTGGTTGGAGGTAATCTTGTCTGGACAAGTTCATCCCTAAAATTCCTGCTCCTCTGGAAGGCAAATACTGGTGGTTCACTAAATAGATCCTGGACTCTTGTGTCGTTCTTAAAAATGTTCCAATGTTTCTTGATTGTGTTCTTGATTTTGTTACTTTGAATTGAAAATTTCGACACATACACCGGTGATTTCAATTCTCTAACCGGTTTCTTTGAAGCAGAGAGTGGGGTGTCCCGATCGAGGCTATTGATTCTATTAGCAGCAAGATCCAGTTCCTCCTGGCGGTAGCCTCTCTGAAGAAATTTCTCTTTCATTACCAGTTGTTGTGCAATGCAGTCTTCAGGGTCACTAACAATCCTTTTTACTCGTAGTAGTTGGCTGAATGGTAGATTCCTGAGAAGGCTGGGTTGATGGAAACTCAGCCTGTGGAGAAGATTATTATGATCGGTTGGTTTCCGGAATAATGTAGTCTTGTAGGTCATATCTTTCAGTGTAATTTGCACATCAAGAAATGTAATTTTCTCTTGTGATGATTCTCTGGTAAACTGTATCCGTGGGTCAATGCTATTGATGTATTCATGGAACTCATCGAATCGTTGCTCAGTGTCTGTCCATACACCGAAGATATCGTTGATATAACGGGTCCACATGTGGATGTCCTTCTTCCATTCTTGTTTGGTCAGTATGTGATCCATTCTCATATTTAAACATGAAACAGTTGGTGTAAATTGGTGCCATGGTGGCACCCATAGAGGTGCCTGAAGTTTGTAAATAAAACTTATTGCAGTATTGAAAATAGGAATTTTCAGAGATGAATTGTAGTAAAGCTAGGATAAATTCTTTTTGTGCGCGTACATCCGGTGATTGAAGTAACAGCCATTCAACGGCTTCAATGCCGAGGTCGTGTGGAATGGAGGTGTACAAACTTTTGACGTCTATGGTGAACATCAATTGGTTCTCTTGTGGGTTGATTGAATTCAGTTTTTACAGAAAATGGGTAGTGTCTCTGGTGTAGGTCGAGGTTTTCTGTATCAGCGGTTGAAGAAACATTCTGGATGAACCCACTGGAGTCTCAGCCAGCGTTTCTTTAGTGTCTCTGGGTTTGTGGGAACAACAGAATTTAGAAGTCTATAATTCTATCCCAGATAATACTAAAGAGTATTATAAGGACAGTGTCCAGGTGAATGGTCAGGAGACGCCTGTCATTAGGGACACTGGGGCCAGCATAACTGTGGTGGATACATCTTTTTTTCAGGCTGAGGATGTTGCTAAGGCACCCAAATGCCTCACCAAGTTAGCTGGAGGGCCTGTGCAGATGCTTCCCCAATTACCAGTTCTCATCCAGTGTAACAACATGACTGTGAAGATACCTGTCAGCATACAGAGTGAGGTACCAGGACAAGTTCTGTTGGGTAACGATTTAAAAACTCTCGGAGTTGTGTCTCATACCCCCAGACCTCCTAGTAAACGGTTACAGGAGCTAACCAGACCTGCAAGGGAGATAACCATGAGAGGTACTCCCCAGGAGATGATGAAGAAAGATATCACTCCTGCTCCACCCGAATTGTCAGCTGCTGTCTCAAAGGAATCAGAAGCGAAAGGGAAACCTAAGACTTCTATACCGAAACCAGCAGCCA
Organism: Ambystoma mexicanum; assembly: GCF_040938575.1. Taxonomy (NCBI): domain Eukaryota; kingdom Metazoa; phylum Chordata; class Amphibia; order Caudata; family Ambystomatidae; genus Ambystoma; species Ambystoma mexicanum. Next base: position 541,565,951 of record NC_090941.1, on the reverse strand, counting down.
GCATTTCAGTGCAGCCAACAAGGACTTCCCCGTGGTTGTCCAAAGTTACACCCGTAACTCCCCCTCCCGCTGAGGCTGAGAGGGTGGTACAACCCTGTGTGGTAGAATTAGACTCTGAGGAAGAGCTAATGGAAGGCCAGGAACTCATTGGAGATCTGGATCCTGTTGACCATCCTGAGCTGCAGTCTTTACTGGCAGAAGGTGGATCCCACAGGGCAGACTTCAGTAAGGGACAGAGAGAATGTCCAACTCTGGAAGGTCTTCGCCACCAGGCAGAAGCTCAGGCTGAAGGGCAAGAGCCTGGGAAATATAGGTTGCACTGGGAAGATGGCCTCTTCTACAGTGAACCGACCGAATCTGCACCTGGAGACTACAAACGACTTGTAGTACCCCAAGAGAACAGACAACAGTTCTTGCAGTTAGCCCATGAGATTCCTTTGGCTGGTCACTTGAGTTTCAAGAAGACTAAGGAAAGGCTCTCTCTCTACTTTTATTGGCCGAAGATGGGGGCCGAAGTAGAAAAACACTGCAGGAGCTGCCACACCTGCCAGACCTCTGGTAAGGTGGGCTCCAAGAATGTGGCACCTTTAGTGCCTCTCCCAGTTGTGGGAGTCTCATTTGAGAGAGTAGGGATTGACATTGTTGGTCCCCTTGATCCGCCAACCTCCTCAGGCAACAGGTTTATACTTGTTGTAGTAGACCATGCTACTAGGTATCCTGAGGCAATTCCTATGAGGACTGTTACGGCTCCGGCTGTGGCTAAGGCCCTCCTTGGTATTTTTACCAGGGTCGGGTTTCCTAAGGAAGTAATCTCTGACAGGGGGTCAAACTTTATGTCCCACTACATGAAAGCCATGTGGAAAACATGTGGAGTTACTTACAAGTTCTCAACAGCTTATCACCCACAAACCAATGGGTTGGTAGAAAGGTTCAACCGAACCATGAAAAGCATGATAGGTGCTTTAGAGGAACCCCTTAAACGAAAGTGGGACCTTCTACTGCCATGCCTTCTATTTGCTTATAGAGAAGTCCCTCAGGAGGGAGTAGGTTATTCTCCCTTTGAGCTCCTCTATGGTCATCCCGTCAGAGGTCCATTGGCCTTGATTAAGGAGGGGTTGGAGAGTGCTCCTTCCCCCAAGCCAGTCAGAGTGACTGACTACGTGATAGGTCTCCGGAGGAGAATGTCGCACATGATGACGGAAGCAAGTGATAACTTGAAAGCTGGACAAGCATTGGTCAAGCACTGGCATGATCAAAAGGCTAACATGGTTGAGTTCACTCAAGACCAGCTAGTTCTCGTTATGATTCCCACAAAGCAGAGGGCCTTGCAAGACAAATGGATGGGACCCTTCAGAGTTGTGGGTAAACTCGGAGAGGTCAACTATCTGGTGGACTTGGGCAATCCCAAGGAGGCTCCGACAGTCTTCCACACCAACAGACTCAAAGCGTATCTCTCGAGACCTGATGTAGGAGCGTTGCTTCTAGCATCATCAGAGGAAGAAGAAGAGAGTGAAGCTCTTCCTGATCTCCTAAGAGGCTCACCTTTAGATGAAAAAATTGAAGGAGTAAATCTCTCTTCAAATCTGACACCTGAGCAACAAGAAGAGTGCAAATCTATGTTGAATCAGTTTGCCTCTCTGTTCTCACTTTCACCAGGCTTGACCCCTTGGGGCCAGCATGACATACTCACTGGTGACTTTCTGCCAGTCAAAAGCAGAGGATACAGAATGTCAGAAAATGTACAAACCCACATCAAAGGTGAGGTCAGCAAGATGCTTGATCTCGGGGTAATAGAGCCCTCTTCTAGTCCATGGTCTAGCCCAGTTGTGTTAGTACCAAAGGCAGGATCTAAAGAACTTAGATTCTGCTTGGATTATAGAGCTCTTAATGCAGTCACCAAGACTGATTCCCACCCTTTGCCAAGAACAGATGAGTTGGTGGATAAACTTGGTTCAGCCAAGTTCCTCAGCACATTTGACTTGACGTCAGGCTATTTGCAAATAGTCCTGACAGACCATGCCAAGGAGAAAACTGCATTTTCTACCGCCGTTGGCTTATACCAGTTTAAGGTAATGACTTTCGGATTAAAAAAGGCACCTGCGACATTTCAACGGATGGTAAACCAGGTTCTGAATGGGATGGAGGACTTCTGCATGGCATACTTGGATGACATAGCAGTGTTCAGCAATTCCTCGGAAGAACATGTAACCCACCTAAGAGATGTTTTGCAGGCTCTTGGATGAGCCAATCTGACCATAAAGGCGAGTAAATGCCAAATTGGACAGAGTAAGGTAATTTATCTTGGACATGAGGTAGGAGGTGGAGAAATAAGGCCTTTGCTCAGTAAGATTGAAGCTGTGCAAAATTGGACAACACCTACTACTCAGACCCAGGTGAGAGCCGTCTTAGGTCTCACCGGGTATTACAGGAATTTCATTGAGAACTATGGGACCATAGCTTCTCCTCTGAATGTCATCTCCTCTCCAAAATTCCCTAAAAAGGTTTGATGGAACGAGGAGTGCAATCAGGCTTTTGAAAACCTGAAAAAAGGCTCTTTGCCAAGCCCCAGTACTCAGAGCTCCTGATTACCACCAAACTTTCATTGGGCAGACAGATGCTTCAAATGTAGGAATAGGTGCAGTACTCAGTAAACTGGATGGGAAGGGTAGGGAGCACCCCGTTTGCTTCATCAGCCGCAAGCTGAAGGATCCTGAAACAAGGTGGGCAACAATCGAAAGAGAATGCTTTGCTATCATGTGGGCTCTGAAGAAGTTTAGGCCATACTTGTATGGTTCTACTTTTGTCATTCAGACTGACCACCAACCCTTGAGATGGTTAATGCAAATGAAAGGGGACAACCCAAAACTACTGAGATGGTCAATCTGCCTGCAAGGGTTTGATTTCACCATTGAGCACAGGTCAGGGTGTCACCACCAAAATGCTGATGGACTCTCTAGGATGTATGTCATCGACTATGAGGTTCATCCAGGAGTGGATTAAATCCTCCTGTCCCTTAGTCTGGGGGGGCGAGTGTTAGGGAGAATTCTCTGTTTAGGCTGAATTTCCTAACCTAGTGAGTCCCCCAGCAGCTTTGCTGGATTTCTGGAGTTTGTTTTTTCATCCTGCCAAGAGTGAGACTCTTTCCTCCCACTCTTGGACATGAATGTGGTAGATTTCTTGGAATGTCAATGTGTTCGATGGGCTATGGGGTCTTTTACTCCATAGGGCCTCATGTGTTTTGCTATGTGCGTTACACTGCACCCTCCGTGCCGTAACACTGGGGTGTCCTAGGTGACCCCCACCATAGACTCCATACCCTGGGCCTGACTACTGTCTCCCAGTGCATGTAAAGTCACCATTGGCTTTACGAGACCTAAATTTACTAACAGAACCCGTACAAACCATCCTATTGTGGATGTACTGGTAGGGGTAATTCGATTACCCCTGGTCTGTTGCTCGAGGGGGCACTGTCCCGTCCCCCCTCGTCGAGTTTTGGCTGGTGGCAGTGGAAACTACTTTTTATATTTGACACCGAATATAATTCTATTGGATTCTTCCCATTGTTGGAGGCTAATACCTTTTCACGTTGGTCTCTAACATACCGCTGGTTTATTTATCATAAATAAATCCACCGGTTGGTATATTCTGCCAGAACTCAGTTTTTAAAATGGCGTATGTGTTCGCCTCTGTAACTCTGAACCAAAGGTTGAGCCCTTTGTTCCACTTTTGGCGGGCTTCTGCACAGAAGCCGTCCAAAGTGGTGCCATTCTGTCTGGGTACCACAGGGGGTGTGGGAGGGGGTTTAGGCTCCCTGGACTGAGTTGCCTTGCCAACTCAAGTCACACTCTGGTGTGATTGGCCCAAGTGGTGAGCCACCCCGCCCACCACTTAGCGTGGTTTGACTGACAGCTAGGCTGAATGAATGGTGGTTTTCTGCATGAAAGCAGGGATTTTGGGACTGGATCTTCAGAAGTCGCCACAGGACCTAAGAATCCGACGAGGGTAAAGCTGAGCCGACCTGCAACGACGACACCTCCGGTGGAGCCCTGCTGAACCGACTCACCACTTCCCAACGACAGAGGCGATCTCCCTGCTGGAGAGTCTTCTTCCCCTGACTGGTGGGAACAACCAGTCCCTTTGCTTTTTCTTCGCTTCCAGGGCATAGTGGTTGAATTGCCCGTGCTGAGCACCCCGGCAACCGGATAGCCACTAGACGTACCATGACCAAAAGGTGGTGCCTTGTGACGGAGCACTCCGCGGCTGGTCTCTTCCCTGGTGGTGCAACGATCTTCAACTTTCTTTTGACGACAAGATCATCTCATCTCTTGGCAAATCCCCGACTTGCATCCACCACCGGGAACTACTGCCCCCGCCAGAGCTGTCTCTTCACTTACAAGGTACTGTGTCCGCCTGGCTTCCCTTGTGACGGTTAGCGTGAGGTGTCTTAATCCTTACCTTTCCATTGGGTCGCCTCCAGACCTTCTTAACTGTTTGTTCTAAACTGGTCCAACCTTTCTGTGACAATTTGCTACAAAGACTTGAAGTGCATTTCCACTGTGATACTTTTTGGGACATATCGCCCTGCCTCTCTCCGAGTGGACCTGGCCTCTGAACTTTGTGATCTGCAGTAGACCCTGCCTTACTTGCCTTACAGTTGCTTCGTAAAAGTGTTGGAACCGAGTTGGTTTCATACCCTGCCTTTTCTCTCCAGTTCTAACGAATAATTGAGTGCCATCTAGGTTAAAGCATTCACCTCTGTCTGCAAATAAGTGGTGCCGTTGAACCTAGACTTGTCGAAATATTGTTAAGGGATTGTTATACTTATAGAAATTGCGATTGAAGTTGTTTGCCGTATTAGTGCCAGTGTGTATTTCATAGATGTGTTTTTACAATAAATAATTATATATCTTTACACCGAAGCCCTGTTCCGTGTCTGCTTGTTCTACTGTGTAAATTGCCCTATCTTGTATACTCCACATACTGCCTAACTTTTCTTGAGAGAAGTCTGACTGCTCAGCCACAGCTACCAAGTGAATCTGTGTGGTACAGACTGCTACTAAGTGGGTTTACTGCCAAACACCTGTAGTCCTAAATCTTTTGCAGTGGTCCCAGAGGGAACGGCCCAGGTTTCTGCCTAACAGGGACATATGTGGGACATGAGTGGGGGCCTGCTGGCAGCTGCCCCTCACTGCTGGGCGTAGGGGTGCTGGGGGACATAAGTGGGGGCCTGCTGGCAGGTGCACCTGACTGCTGGGGGGTGGGGGTGCTGGGGGACATGAGTGGGGGCCTACTGGCAGGTGCCCCTCACTGCTGGGGGGTGGGGGTGCTGGGGGACATGTGTGGGACACGAGTGGGGGCCTGCTGGCAGGTGCTCCTGACTGCTGGGGGTGGGGGTGCTGGGGGACATGTGTGGGACATGAGTGGGGGCCTGCTGGCAGGTGCCCCTCACTGCTGGGGGGTGGGGGTGCTGGGGGACATGAGTGGGGGCCTGCTGGCAGTTGCCCCTCACTGCTGGGGGGTGGGGGTGCTGAGGGACATGTGTGGGACATGAGTGGGGGCCTGCTGGCAGGTGCCCCTGACTGCTGGGGGTGATGGTGCTGGGGGACATGTGTGGGACATGAGTGGGGGCCTGCTGGCAGGTGCCCCTGACTGCTGGGGAGTGGGGGTGCTGGGTGACATGTGTGGGGACCTGCTGGCAGGTGACCCTCACTGCTGGGGGGTGGGGGTGCTGGGGGACATGAGTGGGGGCCTGCTAGCAGGTACCCCTGACTGCTGGGGGAGGGGGTGCTGGGGGACATGTGTGGGACATGAGTGGAGGCCTGCTGGCAGGTGCCCCTCACTGCTGGAGGGTGGGGGTGCTGGGGGACATGAGCTGGTGATCACTAGTGCAAGGTGACATGTGGCTTGGCTGGGCGGCATGCCCATGGTGGATGGGCTGCCTGCGGGACATGACCAGGGGTGCAGGGTAGTCCCCTGTGGTGTGGGCTGCCTGCAGGGGCCGTGGAGCGTGTAGAGGGAACACCTTGGAGGACCCACACTGCCAATTCACGTGTAGGACTCCCTGCGCACCCCTGAAATTCACGTGCCCCGCTCTGACAGCAAAATCGCATGTGAAACTTCCCGCAAAGCCCAGTTATTCACGTACCACACTCGCACAGGGCCTATCGCGTGTGAAACTTCCTGCGCACCCCAGGAATACACGAACCCCACTCGCACAGGGAATTTCACGTGTGAAACTTCCCGTGAACCCCTGTTATACATGTAACCCGCTCCAATCGCGTGTGACACTCCCCGTGCAGTGGGGTACGTGTATTCGGAGGGGTGCGCGGGGAGTTTTACAGGCATTTTCGTGGTTGGGGCCTGTGCGCCATGTACAGGATTTGTGCGCTGTTCATGGCGCACGGGGAGGGGTTGGGGGCGTAACTGGCGCTGCTGCAGGATTGCTGCGCCACTCTGCGCCACGGCTGGTTTTAGAAGCTAAAATCCATGAATATGCTGTGCGCGGAAATGGATTTTATCATTCCGCTTGACCAAATACATTTTATTTTGGTTCTGGCTGGGTTTATTTGCCATTTCTGTTTGTTAAAGTCTTTCTCGTGTTTTTTTCTGTGTGCCAAACCAGCGATGATTCCTTTGTTCCCTGTCTTTTCGCGGGCTTCTGCACAGAAGCCTTCCTTAAGGCACCTGATAGTCTAGGTAGGCAGGATGTGAGGGAGGGATCTTCGGTGAATCCCGGTGAAGCCCTGCTGCAGGTCTGAATCTCTGAATCCGACGACAGAGAAGATCCTCCAAGAAACGTCTTCCCTTGAGCTGGTGCGACCAACCAGTTCACCCAAACTGCAAGCCAGGACCCATCCTCTGGTCGAATTCGCTGTACAGAGCTATAGTGGGCCGGATAGCCAGGAAGGTCGGACCCTGCTTGGGTTTTAAGGAGCGCACCTTTTATTTGTTGTTTTGCTCTGCTGCTGGTTTCTTCCCTGGGTGGCGCAGGACCCTCCAGTCTTCCTACTTCGTGTCAGTCCAACAGTCGCTTCAGGAACCATGAGCCTGCAGGTACCACCAGGAACGTCCGCCTCAGCTCCCTCTCCGTTATAAGGTACTGTGCAAATCCGGTTGTCTGTTTCGATCAGCCATGGTGAAAGTGTTTGAAATCTTTCTCCAATCTGAGGGCTTGTCCTTCTCTTCTCTTTGAACTAACTTTTCTACCAACCAACCTCGTCCGGAATCTGTGCCACAAACTTTACCGCGAACTACCCTGAACTGTGTGAACTTGAGCAAAAGACTTTTGTCCTATTGACTTTTACCTGTTGGTTTTGCCTAATTTCTAATAACTTTGTCTTTCCCTCCCTTTTGAATTGCTGGAGTGCCATTTTGCTCCCACTTCATTTTGTGAGCTTAAGTTGTCTGGAATTTAAGGGAAGTGGTGTGGTGTATTTATGATTGTGATTTCTAGCTTGCTTAGAATAGTGAAATGTTATACAATTGTTGAGTAAATAAGTATATATTCTTTTACTTAGAAACCTTGAGTCAGTGTTTGCCTGAACCATAGTAATTGCTGTCCTTTGTGTAACTCTTTGTACTGCTCACTTACTCTTGAGATAAGTCTGTCTGCTCCGCTACTGCTACCACTATAACTGTATAGTACAGGCTTGTACCAAAGGTGAAATTGTACTGTCACTTGTAGTTTTAATTGTGTGTAGTGTTCCCAAAGGGTACTGCATATAATTCTGCCTAACAGTCATCCTTAATGCTGTCCTTCACCCTGTTTGACATACATTGAATCCTTATCTTCACAATGGTTTTGTCAATTGTGTGACGCAAGCACCACAAACATTCCCCTTAACCAGAAATTGGGAAATTGAACTTACTTGATGTATCTCTGATGACAATCCCCTCTACTCTAATCTGTTTCACATAATGATTACGTCATTATAATCAGCATAGACAGCAGACTTCATTAAAACGAAGCACCATCAAGATACATCAGGCACTTTTTATTTTAATATTTTTTAAATTTAAAACAGGCCTTAACACTCACATTTTTGGATCAGGGCCACTAATTATTGGAAGAACATGGATGCGAATTTCAAACAGAAATTCCTTACAATAAGACATTTACAGATGGTGAAGGCATTGACATGAAGGGTGCCTTTACAAAAGAACAAAATTGTGAACAAGTGGTGAGCCAGTTTATGAGGGTGTAGAAAGTGGGACATATAACAGGGACAAAACAAAACAAACAGAAAATAATGTATACTATTTAATGGGCAATATGCCTCCTCCATCTCTTTGTATTATGTATTCATTTATTTTATTATGTAGCAGTGCTCTTAATCCATGGGCATCCAGGCGCTAGTTGCGGTACAATTTACACTAAAGTAAAAGTCATTTAATCAACAGAGAGATATGTGTGAGGTGGCTGGAGGATTACATTTTAGAAGCTCCCTAGGTAAAGAGCCATGTTTTCAAGTGTCTGCGGAAGGACCAGTAAGACTACTCAGCGTTCAGAGCAGGAGGAAGTGTGTTCCAATGTTTTGCTGCAATGACCAGGAAGCTGGACCCACTTGCTCCAGCCAGTCTAATTCTTGGAGCGATGAGACGGAGCACGAAAGTGGCTCTGGTTGGTCTCAATGAATGGGCTTTTGTGAATTTCTGAGCGAGAGCAGAGCTTGAGAGGCACTTGTGGATGATTGATAGTGTTTTGAATGTGATGCTTTCTTGTATTGGGAGCCAGCTAGTGGCTCTTCATGCAGCAGAGATGTGTTCTCGCCTTGGGATGTTCACAGCGGCATGGAGTGCATTTTGTGAATATTCCGCATTCAAGTGCTTTTGAAGAGATTCTTGAGTCAATGACAGCACGGGCGATGGTGAGGCAACTGTTGTCAACAGATAGGAATGACCTGCAAGCATTAATAATTTTGGCTGTGTGGGCTGTGCGAGTTAGGGAAAGGGATACGTCAAGGTGGACTTCCAAGGGCTTCACTGTCAGGGAGACAGGGATCGAGATGCCATCAATGGTGAAAGAGTCGTAAAGTTGGTCAAGGTTGTTTACCATGGCTGTGGATCCTACAAGGATAATTTCGGTCTTTACATCATTCAGGCAGTGTAGGTGGGAGGCCATCCTTGCCTGGATACTGTGGTAGACTGCAAGTGTAGAGGAATCATTTGTATAGTCACCTGAAAGAGGGAGGAGAATTTGAGTGTCGCTGGCATAGTTTGTGTAGGAGATGGCACGAGTGTCCAAGAGGTCAAAACGGGGTTTCATGAAAATGTTAATGAGGGTGGGGGAAATGCACAAGCCTTGTGGGACTCCACAGGAGGTTGGTGGGAGGGGACTTGCATTTTCCACAAAATCTCTGATGGTTCTGTTGGCCAGGAAGGAAGTGATCCAGCTATTAACTTCAGGTGAGAAGTTTGCCACGGCAGTGAGCTGCTGGCAGAGGATCTTGTGATCTACCAGACCAAATGCTGCCGAAAGGTCTAGGAGAAGAAGGAGTGCAGACTTTCCTGCATCTTGGATCTCATTAAGCAGATTCATAAGATCTAGAAAAGCCAATTCCATGCCATGACCACAACAGAAGCCTGATTGGCGAATACCTAGGATGCAGTTAGCCGCCAGATATTGCTGTATTTGGAGGTATGCTTCTCTATCCAAGATCTTTAGGAGGAAAGGGACCGTAGTGATTGGCCGGTAATTGGTAGGTATCATAGGGTCCAATGATAGTTGTTTTAGTAGTGGAGGAACCCAAGCTTCCTTGAGGCGAGCAGGGACCAGTGGGAAAAAGGATGTATTAATGAACATTATGATAAACGGTGTATGGGCTTCTGAACAATCCGTGATGACAGTGGCTGGCCAGGGATCACCTTTGCACCTAGATGGTTTCAAGCCTTCCAGAATGGAGGTGACTTCGGCTTCAGAGACCGGGTTGAAAAGAAATGGCGCGAAGTCTCGCAAGGCGGTGGGTGGCAGGTTGAGGAGGGGGCGCTGTATGTTGGTGCTGATGGTACTTTGCTTTAGTTACTTTTTTTGTGAAGATTGGAGATTTTATCTAGGAGGGCATTATGGACATTTGGCATCGTCTTTGGTGATGTTGTTGGGCGGTGCAGAAGGGGATTCTAGCTCTCTAATGATGGTAAAGTTCTCATGAGTTGTTCGATTTGGCATTAGCAATTCTGGTTTTGTAGGTTGTATTTTTCGCTTAGAGGATAGCCTATTTGTACTCTTTGGTAGCAACAGAGAAGTGGGATGTGTGGCCCCTTCCTACCATATACCTACATTGCATGCCTTTACCCTTCCCCCTCCTCGACAACAATTGTAATTAGGAAAAAAATTAACACAAAGTGAAAATAAGCCCTAAAGTAACTCAAACCTCTAGAAACGCCACTCGCATATGATTTTTATCACACACCTGGGTTTTATTTAGCCCACAAAGTACAAGAAGTAGCCAACTCTGGCAACCATCGTTACTTAGCATACATGTACACCTTCTTTTCAATGCTGGGAAGGAGGATGTGCCAGAGGTAGTGTTATGAATGGAGTGATATGGGTATGCTTCCAATCAGGGTGTGCCTGAGGCTGTCATGTAGGGGTCAGGAACAATTCTGATTGGTTGAATGTTGTACAGGAAGGATACAGCACACCAAAGTACTTTGCAGCATTACACCAATCCAAACGCCCACATTATACAGCAGTAATATTTTGGACAAGTTGACTTTCAGGCAAACCTAAAATAAGGAAAAGGCAAAGCAAAGATATGGGAGGAACACAACAAAAGGGGTTTCAGATCGGTATGGTGACAAATGCATTATAAGGATGAAACAAAAAAGATACTGTAAATCGCCTATAGTTGAGTGACTTTATCAAGGTCCTTAGCTTGATTAGCATTTAGAGTTTTGAAAAAAAATGGTAAATGGGGCTATTTAATGAACCAGGGCAATGACCTGCACAGTCAGCAATCAACATACGTACCAGCATATAAAAGGTTGTGTAGTCAGTGTCTGGTCCTCGTGTTTGCTGCTCGTCACTGAGGTTAAGCACTTCATATTTTCTCCAAACATACTGCTTACTAATTGCTCATAACAATGTTTGTCATTCAGAGTATGCATGCTTACGTTACTTTGGTGTATTACATGGAACATTTTAATGTTGCTTTTGGAACGCATTAATTCATGAAGTGAAGCCTGCGAACAGGCATTGTTTCTAGCGTGAGTGCGGCTGCTCCCCCACCGCTTTCTGGGTCCCTTGTCTTTTGTGGCACGCATTCTGCATTGGCTGAAGCATCACTGATATATGATATGATATGATATTTTATTTATTTCGCGCTCGTACACAAGTGTCTCAGAGCGTGCTTTCTACTGGTGGGGATCCCTGCTCATTTGACTTGTGTTGTGCAGAAGCAGCGACACTATCGCTGCTCCTGGTGCAACATGTGAGCAGTACCATTGTGATTGCCTAAAGAAAGTGCTACTATTCACACCACGCTCACAAATTTTGTTTTGTCAGGCGTGCAGCTGTCAATTCTGGGTTCCCTGCCCTTCTACTTGATTTCTGTTGCCCACAACTTGCCCCTGGGCTTCAAGTTTCTCCTCAGCAGAATTCTATCTCCAGACGCTCAGGGGGACTGTATGAACATCTTAAAGGAACAGTACCGCATTTTGGTTTGTACATATTGGCTCTTTCCAGTTGCTGCTCACAGTTTACATAGTTTAGAAGTCAGTGTCAAAGGTGTTATTCAATCTACATACCCAGCCTTGGACCAGCACAATCCTGGGTACATTTATATCAATGTTTTCCCTGTGACGTTTAATTATTTCCTCAATAATGTCAAGGATATAGATTTGACCTCCCTCATCACCCCACTCCCGTCCATATTGACTCCTCTACTAGTTTCTAATATGGAGGTTTCTCATTGGTAGAGGCTCGATTATGCTTCTGTTGTTAGAACGTTCATTTATAGAGGAGGTGAAAAAAGGGGTTGCATATGGAGACCTGGTTCCCCATTGATAGTAGAAAGTGGGTGGGAGGGGTGGAAAGTAGGAATGGGGCTGCACCTTCCTCATATAAGAAGTGAAGCTTTTCCTTATGCCTCGGGGGCACAATTACCAGTGCTGGATCAGCCCAGGACCCCTCTTTTAATAACAGCATGAAACACTAGCGTGCCAAAACTATGCTGAGCTAGATGATTGAACGTTTAATCCAGCTGTGACCTGGTTGAACAGTCAATTCCCAATAATGATCCTCATGTGTAGACCAGGTAGAGTGGAAGGAAGCATCCGTCTGCTTGGTGCTGCTTACACTGCCACCCCTAAAAAACGATGTAAGCATTTGCTTACATGATCTCAATGCTCTTGTATATGACTGTCTGTCATCGGGTCCGGCAGCCCAGATATACCCGTGCTACCTAAAGATGAATAATAGTTATTGGGCCTCATTACGACCCTGGCGTTAACCATGGCGCTATTAGCGCCATGGTTGACGCCGGTATTTTACCAACTTCGCCATGGTGAATGGCGGAATTACCGCCCCATTCCAAGGTTGGCAGGGCGGTAATTCCCCATTCACCATTGGCCCTTTCCCATTCCAATTTTTGCCCCCATAGGGCTCAATGGGAATGGGGAAGGAGGTAATTACAGTACTGCAAATTGCAGTACCGTAATTACCTCGAAAGTCCCTTTGCCGGGTTCCTTCCTTAAAACCAGCAGTTAAGGATGGGACCCGCAAAGGGACCTCGTAATTAGGCGGCAAGGGGTTAACGGCGCCGCCACCTTTTACGGCACCATTAACCCCTTACCGCCTGGGTCGTAATGAGGCCCATTGTATCATACAGGCACCCTTGCCCCTGCCTGCCTCCCTCTGTGAGTCTATGCGACTATTAAAGATAGACCTCTGGGCATTCCCTGTGTGAGCAGAGAAAGATTGTGCACTTCTAGCCAATTTACCAAAGCCTTCAATTCCTGCACGTCTCATCATGCTTGCTCCTCTCTTTCATTGCAGAGACCCATAACATCTTCTTCCCCAGTGTGGAGGCCGGGCAGTAGGGAAGATGGCGGACAGTTTTTTCCTGTGCCCTATGAGCATGTTTGTTTAAAGAATTCGGGTAGGAGATTAGTCCTTTTTGGGAAACATTTACAGCAGAATAATTAGTATTATTTTTTATTCATCTTTCATTTTTCAGACATTCAATTTTGTGTTGAAGGGTTGCAGCCTGAGGTTTTCTCATGGCGGCTTACCACAACCTTGTCTTCTGACTGGGTTACCATTCTTCCTTTCAGCCTGAAGTCTGACCCGCAATATGTAGTATGCGGCCTCATCAATCCCTGCAGGGGGGGTTCATGTTTTTACAAACTTTTTTTCCCTGGAAGGATCTAAGTGGCAGATACAGGAGGAATTCCTATTAAGGACACATGTATTTTCAATCACCAGTTGATGATTGTCTTCCCTGTCCCTTTCGAGTCAGGCGATTCAGTAAATGGTGAGCAGGATTTTCCTGTCTGTTTTTCCCATGGAAGGGTTTTCTAAAGAATCCACTGGTTTGTTTCTTACCCAACCTGTTTTTGCCGCTGCTGGAAAGAAGCTATTGCTTTTGCAACAGGTCGTTTTACTCAACATCAATTGTCCAGACCCATTCAGGCTTTTCATGGTGGCAAGAGTTTTTCCTATTCCTTTTCATGGACATCTGTATAATTGGGCGACAGGGATGTGCATGCAGAAATATTTTAATGGATTTGAGTTCACCTCTCAATCAGGAATTCTGTTAGGGACTGCTAAATGGAATTTTTCACGCAGAAAATCAGCTACTTGCGCCCAATCTGCGTGTGCAACTCTGTTTGTCAATTCAAGGAATCGGATGCGCAGGACTTTTCCTTGACTTGCCCGGAGTTCGCGCTGCCCTTGCATGCCTGTGCAAGCCGTCGTGGGCCTTGCGCGAGACTCGAGCAGAGGGTGGGCGTGGCCTGCACAGAGGGCTGGGAAGGGGGCAGAACAACAGAAATGGGGAATAACATACAAAGAAGTGGGCGTTCGAAGGGACGGCCTGCAGGCAGTCCCTCACACGGCCACTATTGCGTGGCAAGAGATAGTCATGGAATCGATCGAGCAACATCTCAGTTGGGAAATGCCCACGCAAGTCCTTCATAGGATCCGCCACCCAAAGGATGGTATAAGTACACTTGTGTGTAGGATTTTCAGTGCGCAGGTGTGTTTGCATGTCAGAATTTCAGGGTGCTTGTACTCAATCGGGGTTCCGGTGTAATGTATGGGTGCGCGTAAGCTGTGTCGCGGGGTGCAGGGACTTTTTACGTGCGTTCGCATGCACATTTCTCAAGTTATTGTTGAGTTATGATTTTTCATACGCATGTTGTCGGGGTGCCGGATGTAGTTACGGGGGACCCCACGCAGGCTCTCCGAGTCGCAGGCATGTGTTACTGGGGACACCACGCACTGTTTAAAGGGTGCGTGAATTTGTGCCTGGGGGACTGCACAAAATTAGCTGATCTGGCAGTTTCCTGCTTTGCTTGTGGGTGTGTTGGGGTGTTCCAGCCAGGACTTGCGAATACAGTTACTTTGCGCTAAGAATTCCATGAATAAGCATTGTGCAGAGATTTTCTTAATAGCGCAGGCTCGCACAGTGGCCTTTTCAGTACATGGCCATTGTGCGCTTTCTGCACGAAATTCCTTGAATCAGCCCCTTAGTGTCAAGAAAGAGGACACCTGCCGAGTTCCTTACCGTCAGCCCACCCAGTCCTCGGCCATAGTGCACAACACCTTAAAGAACAGCATAAGGGGCACTTTCAATAGTGTCTTTTGACAACTTGGTCTCCAACATGTTCCTTGTAGTGTTCAATCATGCACATCCAACATCTGGCATAAAGGATTGAACTAAATTATGTTTTGTTGATTTGTACAGCCCAAACTGGAACCAGCATTGGCAATGCCAGCAGTTTGGGCTTTTGTGTAGACATGGGAATGGCACTGCCCAGATATACCCGTTGTAGTATTAACTGCCAATTGATGGTAGCAGGAGCTGAAAGGTGCGAGTACCTGAGCATCTAAAAGAAGTGCCTGGAAAGTGCCTACTACTTGCACACAAGCCAAAAATGATGGCTTTGCCAATGCTTGTTTTTAATAGAGCTTCAGTGAAGGACATACAAAGTGCTTATAAATCGAGTGGCTGAAAGCAGACCTAGTGAAGACATTATTATTACACCAGTAGCAGTTTTACAACTCCAATTACGTCATTAACTCTCAGAAGACTCTTTTGGCCATAGAGATTAGTATGGCCATGTGCAGTCAATGGGTGGGCAAATAACCAAACAACACCTACAAGCTGTGTGTCACAACTCATATGCAATTTCTTCTTATCGAAATCAAATGCAATAGTTTGGGCTTATAGGTTCCACAGGCGACAGAACCTTCCCATAATAAAAAGGTGCCAGCATGTTCATGTACCTTATGTAAGGCTTCAGTTGATCTGAAGAATTTGACAATGTCCCATATTGCTGCGTAACCCGAGTAGTGACTTGGGAAGGTGCAGCGGACAATAATGCCAATACCAAGGAAAAAAAAAAAAGCTACGAGGAAAAACCTGAATGGTCTCATGGTCTGCTCAGTGCAGTGGCTTTGTTCGTGCAGGAACAGGAGAAGAACACCAAGTCGGAGCAGCTATGAAGGCAGAGAAGGGAGACCAAGGAAAATAGAGCAAGAAGTGGGAGGCATGAAGGGAGCAAGAGCAGGAGCGGGAAACGCAGTAATCAAAATCAGGACAAGGAGCATCAACACAGGGAAGCTCACTGGTGCAATTGTGATTCAAGGATCATTCCGTTACAACTGGTTAATGAGTCTTTTTTATGGGAGAAACAACATCTCCATTGCGGGAGTGTGATGACGTAACCTGGATGACCCGATCTTCTCTGGTGCCCATCTTTGTGTGGGCAAATGGTGCACATTGTGTGGGAAGTGCTTTCCAGCATTTCCATAGGGCCAACAGTGTTGTACCTGTGAACACTGTCGCATGACAGTATATCCCTGTCGAAATGTCAACGGGCCAGTCTTCCAAGGGTCTGAAGAATGGAGAAGACAAATGAGATCAGTGGCATGAACATCTTTACAATCATTCCAGGATCGGTCACAGGGAGCCTGCCCCTTCCAATCAATAACATACTGTAATCTGCCCTAATGGTACCTAATGGTACCTGGAATCACAGATCCAAGCAACTTCGTATTCCAGACCATCTGCTGTCCAGACTGGAGACAGTGGAGGAGGTGACCTGTCAAGTGATCGGAGACATGACGCTTAAACTGGGAAACATGAAAAAACTGGGTGTAGACGTTTCCAAGAGGCTCGCAATTGTAGTTGAAAGGCTACAGGGTTGCTGCGTTTCAATGTCTTGAAGGGTACAAAATACTTAGCTGACAACTTAGAAGGTACTAAATAATGTGGCAAACATCATTTAGTTCGCTTGTGGTCAGCATACTTCTTAATAGTGGCATGGGTGTCCTTGAGGCTCTGCATAGCTTTTTTGTGGTCTTCCTGGATTAACATGATGTGTTTATGAACTGATGGTACAGAAGCTTCTGATGGTGTAGCAGTGGAAAAAATGTGAGGATGTAAACCTTAAGTGCAGAAAAACAGGCTGGTTTCTATGGATGAACGAAGAATGTTGTTGCAGGCAAATTCTGCCAAAGGGATGAGATCATACCAGTTGTCCTGTGATGCAGAAATAAAACAGTGCACATATTGTTCCAGAGACTGGTTCAACCTTTCAGTTTGGCCATTAGTTTGCGGGTGGTATCCATATGTTAGTGCCTGTTGAATGCCAAGTAACTTGCAAAATCGCACCAAAATCTAGAGCTGTACTGGCGGCCTCAGTCAGAAATAATGGTACTAGAAAGCCCATGTAAGCAGAAGATTGTTCCAAACAAAGCTTTGCCATGGCAGGTGCAGAAAGAATCTCTGTTAAAGAACTAAAATGTGCCAACTTGGAAAAACTGTTCATGGTGACCATGATGGTAGTACAACCACTTGATGGTGGTAAGTCAACTATGAAATCAGTGGATATTTTTGGCAAGGTCTATCAGGTACATCTGGCTGAAGGAGTTGTCCCAGTGGTTTACAATGTGTTGTTTTTTTATTGCAAATATATTTTACATGAGTTAACATAGTCCAGTATGTCTTTAGAAAGTCCAGGGCACCAAAAATGTTGACTGATGTTTTCTAGCATGCTTTTGATTCGTTTATGTCACGCTGTTGTGACACATTTGTAACATCTCTATTCTAAGAATTTGGTTAGGTAGATACAATTTGTTGTAGAAAAAATAGGAGCCCTTCATGAGAAGATAAACATCCCTGTTGGAAAAAGGTGTGGGTTTCTGTAGTTTATTCGGATTCCATAGCATGTTTCACTTTTAGTAGAAATCCCGTAATCACGTAGACAAAAGTGGCTATTGGAAACATCTTCTCCAGTTGGTTTCTTGCTTTAATGGTCTGTTATTCTTATGGGACAGAACATTGGCAGTAACATTCTTGCGACCAGGAAGGTAGGTAAAATTGATGTAATACTGTAAAAAGAAATAGGCCCATCTTGCTTGCCTGTTTCGGTATTCAAATTGTTGAAGGATCAGTAGGTTTCTATGATCTGTACGAACTTCTACAGGATGGAGGGAACCAAGAAGCAAACATCTCCATGCTTTGTGGCAAGGCGTTCTTTTTCAAGAACTGAGTAGTTGTGTTTTTGATTCTGCTAAGGGTTATTCAATGCAGTCTGTCTATTATTGCTTAAGCACAGTGACAATTGCCTCATTGGAGGCATCAGTTTCAGCGATTAATGGTTTATGTGTGTCATATTGACTCAAGATGGGGGCTGAAGCAAATGCTGATTGTATGCGTTAAAGGCTTCCTCTGCCTGGAAGAACGATTGCAGTAATGTACATAGTATTCTCATCCAAGAAATAGGGTAGCTGATGACTAGTTTATATTGGGATTGTGTAGTTTCAACTATGGTGACCACAGGGTAATGGGAAAATGGGCTGCTTTTATGAAATTGAATACAAGGTTTTCCATATGGGTACCAATACTCAAATGTAAAGGAATGGATTCCTGGGCTATGGGTCCAGAAAGAAGAGGATTACCATCCATGCCTTCAACTGGGAGACTGGTTCTTTTTTCCACATGTGTTATATTATGTTTTATCACCCATGCAGAAATACTCCAGCTGCTCCGCAGTCAACAATGGCTGGACCTTTCACAGACATTTCTTCAGAGAAAGAGATGGAGACTCTTAGAACTAGCAATTGTTGTTCAGTGGTTCCTGTGCTAGAAAGAACAGTTGGAACAGGACTTGGATTTGTAATTCTTTCTCGGCTGTTTGCCCCTTCTACAACTGGGAGGCAGCGTTTCCCGAAAGCCTTGGAGGTGCCACCAGGCAATCTTTGACCAAGTGATAACTGGAACCATAACACATGCAGAGTCCTTTCTGTCTTCTTCTCCTTCTTTCTTCTTCCAAAAGGGGTTATTTGGCTATTCCAATATGCATAAGATCTAATTCCTCTCCTTTTTGCCTACTGCCTGTGTTGGAATTCCCCTTTGAAGAGGATCTTTGTAAATTCTTTTCTCACTGGAACGCTCTTGGATATGGTAACTCAACTGTATGGTGAGTCGAAGCAACTCACTGAATCTTCTTGATCTTGGAACCTATGCCAACTCATCCTTTAGGTTTTCACTGAATCCTCTGCAAAACAGGATTATTTGTGCAACATCCGGCAAGGCTGCTTCAGAGGCCAACATACGTTAACACATCCTGGATGACCTGTTTTAGGTCTAATAGACTTTCTTGGGCATAGTATGTAAGCTATAGCAGTTCAGACATAGCACAGATTATTAAGGAAGCCTTGGTAGTCATCCAAGATAGGGTTATTTGAGGTTGCCAAAGGAGTAACTGTCACGACTCACATCCGAAAACCCCTCAGGCAAGCCCATGGGCCAGGAGAGGTCTTGGCTTGGGTCTCCAATAAGCCTTGGCATCCACTTCCTAGGCCCTCTTGGAGCCAGTCCTCGCGCCTATGGTGCCAGACTCATACACAGTGATGACATGTGCTTGGGGAACTACTTTATTTTGAAACTGCCAACCAACATGGAGGCATCCACATACCTTGGCTCCTTGGAACCAAGCTATGCGGTATAGTGTTTTGGGTGTGGTAGCCTAGGGACTACTTTACCTGGACTACTTTCTTGAAACTATTTAAACCACACCCGACTTGGATTACACGCTTCGCGTTACTTTGCAATCTTGCAACGTGATGTTCACCGTGTCCAGCTATACCCGCGAACCTCGGAGAAACAGCACCTGTATGAAGACAAAAGGAACATTGTTAGCAGCAGCATATTACCTGCAATTTTCATATTTAGCTGCCCACAGCTCCTGCGAACAGCTTCCTAGCATCAGCTCGTCTCCCGGACCGATGCATCTGCAAGAAGGAAAGAAACAAGGTATTGGAGACATTACAACATAACGAACTGTGCCGAAAAGCTTACCTAGCAGGTCGCCCCTCGACCAGCATCGCCTCGGAATTCCACACCTTGGGTGAACACCTCAACCTATGGGAAAAGAAAAGAAAACAGGTTAGCAAAGGCAAGGCTTCACTGCGCTGCGCATAGCACCTACTTACCGAATCATAGCGCTCATTACACGCCATCATTTACCGGCGAGACCCAATTCAGCCAATACACCACACTGGACTTCCGCACATCTAAGGAATAGAAAGAGACATTATTAAACCAAGAAAGGCATGCAGGAATAACAACAATATAAAACAGCAATAAGACCTACCTGAAAGACTTCAAACGGGCCGGCATCAGTGAAGTAACTAGATCACATCCGCCCACAAAGGACAACGTGCCCCTGCCAAGAAGGCAGGACGGAGAGCACACCTGAATCAACAATAAGGTGAGGAGAGGCCCCAGAGGGGCTGAAGGCATACGGGGTGGTGGGAGGCTAATTACCCCAGTTGGCCAGTCTTGAACATAGCCCTCCTGTATTGCAGGCAGAACCTCCCCCACTGGCCATATCTGGGAACCGCAGAGAAGGATATCAGTGTACATACGGCTGGGTGGCGTCCCTGTGGATACCAGGTGAGCGTAACAGAATGCAAAGCCTGCCAAACCAATCCACCTGGGCGCCATGGAGACATCAGAATTAGACCAATTGGCCCAATTGCTAGGGGAACTTCGTGCCGAGGTTCATTCTGCCCGACAAGAGACTAATGCCCTCCATAGAGACCTATTAGTGACCAAAGAGCGCACTGAAGAGATTAGCTGGCAATACTTGCAATCACAGGCAGGACAGACGCCTCTACCTGGAAGCAATCCGACGATGCAAAACCCAACCATAACATCCACTACCTCCACTCCGGTACAGATCATGTTACAGGAACAGTTCCTCTGGCACCACCGGAGAGGTTTGCAGGCGACCCACGGAAGTATGCAGCTTTCATGAATCAGTGTTGCCTTCACTTTCTTTGCAGGCCTGGAGCATTCCCAAATGACCAGCTCGGGTAGCCTTTGTTTTATCATACCTGAGTGATAGCGCAGCAGATTGGTCGGTGCCATTGGTGACCCATGATGATCCTTTGTTACATGACTTTGGGGGGTTTCAGAGAGAAATGGAAAAGCTTTTTGCTCGCCATACCCGAGAACAAGCAGTAGACAATGAACTCCTTTCCCTCCGACAGAGAAATCAGGACTTGATAACGTGCATTGCTACTTTCAACAGATTGGTTGCCGAAGCTAGGTGGCCTGAAAACAAAAGAACCACGTTGTTTCATCGGGGCTTACGAGGCAAATTAAAAGACGTTCTAGCCCAAGTGGTTGATCCTCCCAGAGACTATTCTGAATTCATAAATTTGGTTGTGCAACTAGACCACCGGTTGCAAGACCGAAAAGCAGACTGTTCCAAAATGGACCCTCGGGCTATGTATGTTCGACCAAGAGACAATGCAACTCGAGTGCAAGAAAACACTGTGGAGCCCATGCAGATCGGAGGGGTACGACCTCCACTAACAAAACAAGAGTGAGATAAAAGAAGACAACAACAACTATGTCTGTATTGTGGAAAACCAGGACATTTCCTGAAGGTCTGCCCAGTAAAACCCCCAAGGAAGATCGTCGGGGCTACAGAAAAAGATGAAGTTAAGGAATCGAAATCAGAAAACTACCCAGCTCGGCAAACATAGAGGTCAGTTTGTCGAGTCAGAGGAAAGAGTCACTGACCTCACACTTTGCAATACCAGTGATCTTAATTAACAACCAACGGTCGTCAAGAATGCATGCTGTTGAAGCATACATCGACAGCGGAGCAGTTGGGAATTATATAGATCAAGACCTGGCAGCAGAGATGGGGCTTCCCTTATGTTCCAAGCCAACTACTGACAAGGTAACCACGGTGGATGGGACAGAAATCGCTTCCGGATCCGTAACCCAGTGCACAGCCGGGGTAATCTTGCTGTGCCAGTACGGACATCGGGAATTTATTTAGTTCGATCTCATCAAGGCACCTCAATTCCGGCTAATACTAGGGATGCCATGGTTAGTGCTCACAACCCTTTGATTGACTGGTGGGCACGGAAATTAACCTTCCCCAGCGACTGCTCCCCAGCCTGTTATTATCAAGAACAGAAACCTGCCTTCAGTATCTCTACGACTCCCGGAGCGACGGCATCAACCCTAGGAGTAAGTAATACCTTGCCTAAGGAATACCATGATTTCCAGGATGTATTCCAGAAGGACCAAGCAAACACACTGCCACCGCACAGGCCCTATGACTGTCAGATTGACCTTGTTCCAGGTGCACAGATCCCTTGCGGCAGAATCTATGCTCTTACAGAACCTGAAAATCTTCATCTGAAGTTTTATTTAGACCAGTACCTTGCAAACAGATTCATCCATCCATCGAAGTCCCCTGCAGCCAGTCCTTTGTTCTTCGTACCGGAAAAAGAAGGGGACTTGAGGACCTGTATTGACTAGGGGCATTAAACCAGATCACTGTGAAGAACCGTTACCCCTTTCCACTTATCCCTGAAATGCTAGACCAGGTCAAAGATGCCCCGATTTATACCAAATTGGACCTTCGAGGAGCGTACCACCTGGTCCGAGTCAGAAGCGGAGATGAATGGAAATCTGCTTTCCGTACCAAATACGGTTTGTACGAATATCAAGTCATGCCCT
This sequence comes from Ambystoma mexicanum, assembly GCF_040938575.1. NCBI lineage: Eukaryota > Metazoa > Chordata > Amphibia > Caudata > Ambystomatidae > Ambystoma > Ambystoma mexicanum. Next base: position 541,543,734 of record NC_090941.1, on the reverse strand, counting down.
TTGGGTTATGCAACACTCCTGCAGCATTTCAATATTTCATGAATGACGTCTTGAGAGAATTAATTAATGTCTGCGCCTTAGTGTACATAGATGATATCTCAGTGTACTCAACCCCGAAACAAGATCATATCAAGCACGTTCCTTCAGTCCTCACCAAGCTCTGTGAACATCGTTCATATGCAAAGCTTGAAAAGTGTTTTTTTCATGTCATCGAAGTTGCGTTTCTTGGTTTTATCCTTACTCCAGGAGGCATCAGGATGGATGTGCACAAAGTAGACGCCATTTTGAAATGGCCATCACCAACGTCATTGAAAGGGGTACAAAGCATGTTGGGCTTTGCAAACTTCTATCGCCGGTTCATACCAGACTTCTCTCAGGTTGTACACCCAAGCACCGTATTTGTTACGACAAAACAATAAAAAGTTTGCCTGGACCGAAGAAGCAGAAAAAGCTTTTTAAGAACTCAAGAAAAGGTTCACCTCTGCGCCAATCCTGTGACATCCTCGTCCAGATCTCCCTTATATCGTGGAAACTGATGCTTCCAGTATGGCAGTGGAGGGTGTCCTCTCGTAGAAAGATCCAGAAACCGGCCAGCTACACCCAGTGGCCTTGTGGTCAAAAATATTCTCACCTCTGGAGATTAATTATGCCATCACTGACAAAGAACTCTTGGCTATCAAGTCCGCCTTTAAGGCTTGGCGGCACTACCTACTGGGGGCTAGACACACCATTACAGTTATCACAGACCACCGAAACCTGCAATATCTTAAAACAGCTAAAGCCCAGTCCTCGCGCCAATTGCGGTGGGCCCATTTCTTCACCGAATATGATTACATCATCACGTTTCGACCAGGGGTCAGGAATGGAAAAGCTGATGCACTATCTCGTATGGGCACTGATGACATAGTATATACAACTCCAGACCCAGTACCCATTATACCTGAAGACAAACTCTTGGGCCTCACGACAGCCTTAACTCAAGCAGAACTAAGAAAAGAGATTCAACTGACCATGAATCCTGATACTTTCCTTGCATGGCAAGCGCAAGGAGAACAATATTCCATCAAGGACCACTTACCCTTTTTTAGGGATCGTCTGTATGTACCCACAAAGAAGTTACAATAACATATCATTTCAGATTATCACGATTCACTGATCGAAGGGCACCCTGGGATCACCAAGACTCTAGCTAAGGTAAAACAGAACTTCTGGTGGCCGGCTTGGCGTAAAGACATCATCCAATATATTCAGTCCTGCGGAGTCTGCGCACAAAATAAGTCGCAAAAACAAAAACCATCTGGTCTTCCACAACCATTAGACATTCCTCCCACTCCATGGCACACTCTTTCCCTCGACTTCATTACTGACCTACCTCCTAGTGAAGGGTTTAACACCATTCTTGTAGTCGTGGACTTATTCTCAAAGATGGCACAATTTATTCCGCTCAAAGGCCTCCCAGAAGCATCCACTGTAGCCAAAGTGTTCCTGGAGGTTATTGTTAAACTACATGGCTTCCCATCAGTGCTGGTCTCAGATCGAGGTAGCCAGTTTGTCTCCAACTTCTGGAGAAAGTGTTGTGCAATGGCGCAGATTGACGTCCGGCTATCTACCAGTCATCATCCCCAAACAGACGGTCAAATCGAGAGGACCAATCAGACTCTCGAGCAGTATTTATGGTGCATGTTGCACCATGAACAAAGAAACTGAAAAGACTTACTATGGATAGCCGAGAATGCATATAACAATTCCTTGCATTCAAGTATGGGACAAACACCCTTTTATACCCTTTATGGTAGAGACCCACGTACTTCTGAACTGGATCTCCCAGCCAGTTTGCAAATGCCAGCAGTGAAAACTCTTCACACCACCATCACTCAGGCTTTCAAAAAAGCCAAAGGACATCTTATTTTTGCCAAGGAAAAGCAAAAGAAATTTGCTGACCAACACCGGAACACAGCCCCTAACTATCATGTAGGAGACAAGGTTTGGTTGGCCGCTAGATTCGTACCCATCAAGGGAACTCGGACCTTTCAACCCAGGTACCTAGGGCCTTATACCATCAAGACAATTATCAACCCAGCGGCCGTCAAACTAGTTCTACCACCTAACCTACAAATTCATCCGGTATTTCATGTGTCCCTTTTAAAGCCAATGCAGCCAGGTACACGGATTGAGACACCACCAAAGCCCATACTTGTTGACAGAGAACCAGAATTTGAAGTCAAAGGTATCCTGGATTCTAAGTATTCTAGGGGCAAGCTATACTATCTAATCGATTGGAAGGGATTTGGACCCCAAGATAGATCCTGGGAACCCTGTGAGAACATTCATGCACCATGTCTAATCAGAAAATATCATCGAAACTTCCCAACTAAACCTGGGCCGGACAGAAGAAACGCCATGAGAGGGGCCTTGGGGGGGAGTGCTGTCATGACCCACATCCGAATAAAACCTCTCTGGCAAGCCCATGGGCCAGGAGAGGTCTTGGCTCGGGTCTCCAATAAGCCTTGGCATCCACTTCCTAGGCCCTCTTGGAGCCAGTCCTGGCGCCATGGCGCCAGACTCATACACAGTGATGACATGTGCTTGGGGAACTACTTTATTTTGAAACTGCCAACCAACATGGAAGCATCCACATAGCTTGGCTCCTTGGAACCAAGCTATGCGGTATAGTGTTTTGGGTGTGGTAGCGTAGGGACTACTTTACCTGGACTACTTTCTTGAAACTATTTAAACCACACCCGACTTGGATTACACACTTTGCGTTACTTTGCAATCTTGCAACGTGACGTTCACCGTGTCCAGCTATACCCGTGAACCTCGGAGAAACAGCACCTGTAAGGAGACAAAAGGAACATTGTTAGCAGCAGCATCTTACCTGCAATTTTCATCTTTAGCTGCCCACAGCTCCTGCGAACAGCTTCCTACGACGAGCGCGTCTCCCGGACCGACGGATCTGCAAAAAGGAAAGAAACAAGGTATTAGAGACATTACAACATAACGAACTGTGCCGAAAAACTTACCTAGCAGGTCGCCCCTCGACAAGCATCGCCTCAGAGTTCCACACTCTGGGTGAACACCGCGATCTATGGGAAAAGAAAAGAAAACAGGTTAGCAAAGGCAAGGCATCACTGCGCTGCGCATAGCGCCTACTTACCGCATCATAGCGCTCATTACACGCCATCACTTACTGGCGAGACCCAATTCAGCCAAATCACCACACTGGACTTCCGCACATCTAAGGAAGAGAAAGAGACATTATCAAACCAAGAAAGGCATGCAGGAATAACAACAATATACAACAGCAATAAGACCTACCTGAAAGACTTCAAACGGGCCGGCATCAGTGAAGTAACTAGATCGCATCCGCCCACAAAGGACAACGCGCCCCTTCCAAGAAGGCAGGACGGAGAGCACACCTTAATCAACAATAAGCTGAGGAGAGGCCCCAGAGGTGCTGAAGTCATACGGGGAGGCTAATTACCCCAGTTGGCCAGTCTTGAACATAGCCCTCCTGTATTACAGACAGAACCTCCCACACTGGCCACATCTGGGAACCGCAGAGAAGGATACCAGTGTCCATACGGCTGGGTGGCGTCCCCGTGGATACCAGGTGAGCATAACAGTAACCCAAGGTAGGCCACTACTTCACATATTTGAGATCATGTAACCAACCTTTGAACGGTTGATACGGAAGGAAGGGGCCATAAAGGTAAATTGCGCTGTGCATCAATGAACTCTTGCAATTTCTTAGGGTTTCTTTTGAATTTACTGCAGGATAAGCTTCCAACAGGAATTTCGTGAGCAGGATTAATTTGGGCAACCATATTTGGTAGGGCAACATTTTCTGCCTTCAAGGTCTAAACCTCTGTTGTCGATGCCTGTACGGCAGCAACTAACTGTTGAATTTGGTCCAGAAGTGGTTCAGTAAAGTGTCAGCATGCACACGTACATGTATCTTATTTGAGGCTTCAGTTGATCTGAAGAATTTGAAATTGCCCCGTATTGCCGCGTAACCCACCAAGTAGTGACCCAGGAAGGTGCAGCAGACAATAAGGCCAATGCCACGGAAAAAACCCCAGCTACAGGGAAAAACCTGAATGGTCTTGTGGTCTGCTCATTAGCTTAGTTCGTCCAGGAACAGGAAAAGAACTCCTAACTCAGAGCAACTATGATGGAAGAAAAGGGAGACCAAGGAAAATAGAACAAGAAGCAGGAAGCAGGAAGGGAGCAAGAGCAGGAGCAGGAAAAGAGGAAATCAAGATCACAACAAGGAGAATCAACACAGGGAAGCTGATCAGTGCAATTGCGATGTGAGGATTATTCCGTTACAGCTGGTTAAATGATGAGTCTTCCGGGAGAAACAATGTCTTCATTGCGGGAGCCTGATGACATAACATGGACCACCCGATCTTCTCTGGCGGCCATCTTTGCATGGGCAAACAGACGCACATTGCGCAGGACGCGCTTACCAGTGTTTCTTTGGGGGCCAACGATGTTGTACCTGCGAATGCCGTCACATGACAAAAGAAGTTACTTTCCTCTGTTTTAAACTTGCTTGATAGGAAGCCTCCAGTCTTGATGTAGAATGAATAGTCACCCTCCACTGGCGTAATGGGGGCCCCCGTAGTCCCCATGGTGCGGGGGTCCCACTAGCACATGTCCTTGGAGGGGATTCCACTTGGACAAAAAAATGAAAAAATATATTTTTTCAAAAATTTATTTTTTCAATGTTTCTTTTTGAATTCACTCTGCATTCATAAAGACATTATTTATGTCACAGAAATAATGTCTTTATGAAGGCAGGGTGACTACAAAAAGAGACTTTCTTTTTGAAGTCTGAGGGCTCCCCTCACCTCAAAAGGCCTCCATGTCATGGGGTGATGGGAAGCCCTATGACTTCAAAAAGAAATAGTTTATTTTTGAGGTTGTTCAGGAGGAGAGGAATTCACTGACGGCCCCATAGGTCAGCGCTCACCCTCTAGAACTTGTAAGACAAGATAGCTGCACCATGTGAGGAAAGGGGGTGCAGGATTCACTTACTCCAACACGACTCAATAATGAGGACTCAGTAATTTGGCAAAGGGAAGTCCGTTTAATGACTAGTACATCAAACAGGGAAGCAGTAGGGAATCAGCATCGTTCCGATCACCTGTCTCGTTCCGACTCGAACTTCAGTTGAATAGCAATTCTTATAGGCAATATTCGTCATCATTGACGTCTAACTCTACAAAAACTCTACATGCAATATAATTGGTTAGGAAAGGTAACTTAAGTATAGGTGCTATATCTGTATATGATAATAGGGCATGCGGATTGGATAACTCTTATTGGGTGGGTGTCTACACCCATCCCACTACACCGGATGTGATTGACGTCACTACAAGTATGACGTCTTATTGGTTCTACTATCTATAGGACTCCAGATAACTTGGTCCATTGTGATTGGGCAGGTTACACCCCTAGACATAAATCCCCATTTTAATTAGCGGTATGCAGAATGGACACCCATGTGCCTGGTGTCCCAAGTTTCACCCTGCCTCCCTTCCATCAATCAGTATCTTAGGGCTATGTGTCAATTAATTGGCTGGGTATGGCCTCGAAACTGTAGCTTCTTATCAGGAAAGGTTATGGCATCCTCGGGTCCTGGATGACATCAGGCGGTGGTACTTCTTCGTGCCTGGCTGGTCACGTGTTAGTTCACCATGAATCTGCTTCAGTTTCCAGCTTTTAGTGTATTTAATTCTGTTTCGGCCTCGCCACCTGCATGGGAACCCCCTTATCTTGACCTTCATGGGGCAGGCTGGTATGCTCTGAAGTTGGAGTCTTGTTAGCTGACGCTCTCCTCCCTTTCTCTCGTTGACCTCGATTTCCTAGGCATGAGCCGCTCTTTGTTGAGTTTCGATTCTGCTCCTTCTCTTGACTCTGGCTGGGTTCTGAAACTCAGCTTGTCAGGCCCCTGGCAACCTGGATACATTTCTGCTTTTACAAAATGGAGTCGCACTTGTATAATGTGCCTTATTGAGGTAGATATATGGTTGGCGCTTGCCGCTCTAATCTTCTACTAAGCATTGCAAACAGTATCAATATCTTTAGCTTCTTGCGTTCCAAGCCTATTTATACACGTTTAACTGGTTGGTTGCTTCCATCTTGTCTCGTAGCAACGTTTCCTCATGTTTTAACATTGTCTCTTCTCTGTGTCCATTACATTTATTTTTGTAGTTACTCGCACTGGCGTGCTATCTTCGATAGCCCCTTTTGTTCATTCACGAGTCTGTTCAGGCCCTTGTGTCATTTCCACTGGCCTTCCATTAGGGCTATTTGGGTCTCTTCATGGACCGTCTGTAGGTACTCTTCGTTTCGTATCAGCGGCTGGTACGGCTGTCTGATAGGGTACCATGCTGCCCAGGGATGTCTGCTTATGGGCGCTTCAACAGGTATGGATCTTCTGATGTATACTGGGCAGAGTCCCAGTGCAGCTCTTTGTTGGTTCATTTGCTCCTCATACGTCACATACCTTGGCGAGTACGCTCCTGGTACCTCGAAATGAGGGGATGGGTTGCAGGCCATGTCTGGGACCTCCTCTACACTCCCCCCTCTTGTCGGTTCATCGACCACTTCTGCAACCTCTTTTGCATTTATTTCTTTAGATTCTTCGGTGTCATGTTCATCGTCTTCAGGGTTTGTACATGATGGTGTGAATGTGTGAGCCTTTGGAGTCCATATTTTTATCACTCCTTTCACACTCCCAGCTGTTTTCACATGTTCGTCTTTGTTCCATGTCATTAGCTGGCATTGTCCATTTGGGCTGCAGTAGATCCATTTTCCTTCATACCTTCTTCGTTTCTTAGGATATGTGAACTTTGTTCCTTCTGGTGCAAATTTGCTGGCCTTCACAAACTTTTTTATTTCTTCATCAGTCAGGTCTCTGGGCTTCTACCCTGGCTCGACATCAACCATTATTTTCATCCCTATGGCTTTCTTCACAGTTTTCTGGCACTGTGCGATGATTATCTTGATAACACAGACTCCTAGCAGTACCATTGCTAATAGGGCTCCCAGAAACTTGAATATATCTGCCATCCATTGTGGGACCCATGAGAATAGGTCTCCAAACCAGCTGTCATCGTCCACTTCATCACTTTCATCGATCATCTGGTGTTTCAGGTTTGTCAACATACTTATGGCCTCTGTTAGGGTTCTGTTTTCTTCATCGTGTGATGGTACAAATGTGCAATATGATTCTCCAATTGTTGCACAAACACCTCCATCCATTGCTGTGATCATGTCAACCACATATCTGTTTTGGAGGGTCAGCAGTCTGATTGCTCTCAGCTCTTCTTTGATTGTGTTGAATCCTTTTATAGTGGTATTGATGGTCTGCAATAACTCCCATCTGGTTATCTGCAACCATTTAGCATTCACTCCAATTTGGATGTGGGCAGGAGTAGTGTTGTGAATACTGTTGAGGTGAGGCTGAACAGCATGTGTTCGTATGGGATTGCATGGAATGCCTCTTCTGATTTAGTAGAAAAGAAATTTTCCCTCTTCATCCTGGATACCAGTTCCACAGATCTCCTTCTTCTTAGATGAGCATCTGCTTTCGGGAAACTGTCCAACTTCAGGTCATTCTTAGGGATCACTAGCGCGGGAACGTGGACGTTCACTAGTGTGTATATGCCTCCCCAGTTTTTCGGCAGCCTTATGTATGCCTTGGATCCACACGCCCAGTAATGGTCCATAATAACTGCGGTTCCTTGTGTCATTCGTGGAGCTTCAAAGATTCGTCCGCAGTTTTGATTCTCTCCCATCTTCCTTGTGCCATTGTTTCTGAAGTATAGTTTCGGGCTCTCCAGTGGCACTATCTGGAGTGGTCCCCCTCTATCTTCGACCCATGTTAGTAACTTTAATAGCTTTGGCCATAGGGGTTTGCACAGTTTTTGAGATTTTTCTATTGCTTCTTTGCAGGCTCCAAGGACCATCCAAACTCGGCAGATCACTACTCCTTCTTCCCATCCATTTGGGGAAACCACTGTTCTCCAGATATGCATTTGGCCTCTGTTCTTCCAGATTTGTGCATCTTGTGCAGTTTCTCCTTGAACGTTCAGTCTCGGGTTTGTCACCCATCGTGTTCCTGATCCTTTGACGTCAGGATTCTCGTATCAGATCACGTGATTCCTGGTGTGCACCCTGTTTCTTGTTTTAATTTCCTGGACGTAGCCATCTTCATCTGGGTAGTCCTTTTCGGTGTCCCATATCAGTGAAGCGTCTTTTCCCATAAATTGTCCTCTGGTGTTGCACATTGCTACATGTGACATACAGTGTGCTATGGGGACATCAATTTCTACAGCCACGAAGATTTTGGATTTGCCCATGCTGTATGGCAGGAGAGCACAGACAAAGCATTCTCCTTCTGACTGCCTTCATCCTACTTCCTTCATGTGCTGGTACCATATGTTATTTCCGAAATGGGCTGTACTGTCCAGGTAATCGTTGAGCTCATTGTCATCTTCGTACAGGCTTCTCTTGATTCTCAGCGTTTTTCTATATTTTGCTATGACTATGTCTCTAAATGCATCTGTGCTGCTTTTCCACTCTGTGTGTCTTGGTGGAGCAGGGTCCTTTTGCTGCATTGCTGTGATAGGAAAAGGTTTTTCGTTTCTCTTCCTCTCCTCTTGTAGTTTTTCATTGAGGTTCTCTGGCTGCCATTGGCTCACCATCACCTCAACGTGTGGCTGAGTTGTAGATTTGGTGCTTGTTTGCAGTGTTCGAGCTGACGTGCTTGTCGTTATAGTCTCTGCAGTTCTATGTTTCAGTTCCTCGTGCAGTTTCTTTGCTCTGACTATGAGTGGGAACAAATAATCTATCAGCATTTGTATTTTCTCTGTGAGTTCCTTTGTGGCTACTTCTGTTCTTTCGAGGGATTTTGCTATGCCCTCTCCCTTGGGTTTCTCACTTGACTTCTCTTGGTTACTTCTACTATTTTCTGGAACCGATTGCTCGGCAGGCTGTCTCCCCTTCTCTGCAGCCTTCGTTGGAGGCCCTGTAGCCATTGACACTTGCCCTTGTCTGTGTACATCCTGTGTGTGGGTGCGTTCAGTGGTCAGTGCTGCATTTTCATTCATTCCGTGCTGACCCTGTCTCCAGCTTTTCTCTTCATTTGTTACCTCAAATGTGTCTAAGTTACTGCTAATTGCATTTAATTATAGTTTGTTACTTTTATCATCAGGTTTTCTTGGGACTGGAATGACTATATAGGGTCTGGGTGCTTTCGTAGGCCCCAGACGTTCATCATCTGGTGGGTGCACTGAGATTTGGACACTTCATGCACCAATAAAGAAAGCAGTTCTGATTGTTAATGACAGAAAAACAATAATAATAACTATACATATACACATAATCGTTCGGAATGACAATTTGCAACATTTTCTTCCAGGGAAGTGGGGGCGCCCTTCTGCTGGGGGTAAACCCAAGTTACTGTTCTGGGCCCCCATTTCGAATGAGTTCATGGTCAGTTATTTATTCCTTCTCTTGCTCTGATCTCGTAGTTAGAGAGTTCATTACTATTAAAGTGACGAGTGCTTCCAAATGTCCCCCTCTTGTGGGTGATGACAGTAGTCTCTGGGTATGCAGTACAGTTGCTGTAGTAGACTATGGAAAAGGGTTAGGCTAGCAACTTTGGTACATCACATTCATTATGCACTCCTCGAATTTGCATTGGTCCTGAGGACATGCTGGAACCTGCACAATGCGAAGGAATGAAAAAGATGGAACTGCTAAAAATCACACAAAAATAAAATGTTGTAAAAATTAAAATAAAAATAAAAACAAAGGGAACATGAAAAAAATAAAAATAAAAATAAGGAACAGTAGAGGAAAAGTACAAAGAAGAAATAGGATGGTGTAGTTCTTGTCTTTGCTCGCCTCGATCTGTCCTGCGGCTGAAAATTGAAGAACTGTGTCTCTGTCCTCGGTTTGTTCCACGGCGGAAAGTCTTACTGGAATCTCCTAAGGTATTCTCGCTGGAAATTGGATAGCTCCACCTGGAGCATTATGCAGTGGAGGAGTGTGCCCATGTGTGGGGTGTTGGCCAGATCTCTAAGAAAGGTGATGACGTCAACATCTGTAGGCCTTCCCACCATTTCCGGATAGTCCGTGACCAGTCTAAGCAGCACATTGTGTGCCAGCCGGGTGTTTTCGGGGGATAGGGACATTTGTCCTGTTTGGCTGGGTCCTGGTCATGGGTTTTTCTTTTGATTCGCACAGTCTCTGCACCTTCCTGTTGCGTGGACTACCACGAGGTGATTTAGTTTAGTCCACAGTTGATTCAATTTAGCTACATTTCTCGGGTCTCTGATGAAAGTGTGTGTGTCAGTTGTTCTCCCGACAAGTCCTGGGCATTTCTCGAATACTTGAAAGAACAAATTAAATGTGAGTTCATCAATGTCTACTGGCAGTGGAAACATTTGTGTCCTCCTCGCTGTGCTCGGTTAGCTCGGCAAAGGCTTCCGTGATGACAGTCAGCAGTCGCCTGATCACTTTTTTGTTGGCTGGATCTTGAATAAAGTCTGGGACACTGGCTTCTCTCCCTATGAGTGATGGATAAGATAACACCATGAGTTGAAAATAGGTGAGTACATCCACTTGAGACTTCTGCTGAAATGTACAATAAATTCTGTGAACAAGATCTCAATACTGGTTGCTTCAGGATACTGTGTTACACTCTCAGAAAGTATTTTATTTGCAGTGTATCAGAGTCTTGATTTTTCGTACTACTTGGGCATGATGTGGTTTCAAAAGTTTTGTTTTTATCAATGTTGTTGTGGATTTGGATGTGCTTCTCTTTACCCTGAAACTGGGATGCACAGAGTGTTCATTTTATGTCCTTTATTATCTTTCACTGGTTTGAGAAAATGCCTTGTTTATAAGCTACAATTTAAATCAGTGTTCCTTTTGCCTTTATTATGCTGCTCATGCGTCCTTCGTCCTCGCCATGGATCTTGTCTGCACGTGCTGAGGTTCTTCCCCGTTGTCTGTGGTTTCTTCGCAGTTGGATGCAGCAGGAGGGCTCTCCCTTATATACGGTTTAATGTCATTTATGAAGATACATGTCCTTCTGGCCTGGATCTTGATGGCGGAGGGGGTGCAGTCTTCTACGATGAGAGGGCCATTGAATCGTGGCTCATCCCACCTGTTCCTGGTAAAGTTCTTCACAAGCACTTTGTCCACAGGGAAGACGAGGGGTGCATGTAGACCTTGTGCGGGGTCAGCTTCAGCACTTCCTGATGTGTTTTGTGCTGCACTGTCCCCTTTCGCCGTCACTGCAGCTGGCCTGAAATGACAGAGGCGCTGGATGTCATACAGTTAAGGTACTCCTGCATCTCTGTTCCCAGAACCTCTCTAGTTGACTGGGCATCACATCTAGCACTATCTCGCGGGGTGAGAGGGGTCCCCATCCTTCTGTCTGTAACTGTAAAATGATGGTCAGAGCTGGGTTGGTTCCGAAGTGCATACAATGCCAGTGGTAGACTGTGCAGCCATCCCTTTGTTAATGTGAGCTTCAACTTGGTTATCCTCTCCTTTAACAGGCCATTGAGCTGCTCACATATCCCATTCCCCTCCGGGTGATACGCCGACGAGAACTTGTGCTTTATACAAAGCAACAAGCTGATCTGTTCAAACACTGCATTAACAAAGTGAGCCCCGTTGTCTGATCTCATCACCTTGCACACCCCCATCTAGGGAACACTTCCCTCACTACAAATTTGGCAGCACAGGTAGCGTCTGGGTGTGTACAGTGACCTGTTTCTATCCATCTAGAGAATGGACACACCACCACAATTAAATACCTGTACCCGTTGCACACTTGAATCATGTCGACGTAGTCGATATGCAAGTGCTGGAATGGTCCATTCGGCCGGGGGATAACTCCTCTCACTACTTTTAATGTGTGCCCAGCGGAGAACTGTTGGCAGATAATGCAGTTCGCCATGAAAAATGCAACATGCTCTGCTAAATTCGGCATGAACCAGTCTTCTGTGAGCGTTGCAGCAAGATTTTCTTTTATCATATGTATAGGGTAGTGTAACTGCTCCAATGCAGTATTGTTTAGGTCCATCTGCAGGACTCTGTTGAAAATGGATGGAGACTCACAGTACCCCTGTGGCAACCTCGTGCTTTTCAGGCGCATTTGTCTGAAAGTAAATGACATCAGATCTTGATAATCATGGTGCAACGGGATTGAGAAAAAAGCATTTCTCAGGTCAATCACCGTGAAATATTTTGCCTCATTTGGTATGTTGCACAGAATTGTGGATGGATTAGGGACTAGAGGGAATTCGGCTTCAACTATATCATTTAATGCTCGTAAATCTTGGATTAAACGCCAAGACCCTCCCTTTGATTTCTCGACAGGGTAAATCACAGTGTTGCAAGGTGATTCTGACGTCACTAGAATGCCCTGCTCCATCATGGCAGAAATTGTCTTCGCGATTCCTTCATCTGGCTCTCTGGACATAGGATATTGTCGTGCTCTTGGTAAAATTGCTCCTGGTTTCAGTTTAATTTTCACTTCACCTGCCCCTTTCAGAAGGCCTACGTCATAGGGCCCTGTAGTCCATACCGCGGCAGGCACTTGGGCCATGTCGTCATCAAAGTATTCTGGACGTATCAGCGCCAACATCATTCTCTGTGGCACCTCCCGTTTGATCATTTTGACCCAAAATGTGAGACTTACTTCCATCCTCGTCTCTTCCAGGTCAGGGTGTTCTTCGAACAGATTGTCATCGGTGACATCAGTCACTCGATACCCTTCTCCGATGGTGATAATAGCACATCATTGTCTGCCTTCGTCATCATATCCTTTGACCAATACCACTTTCCCTCGCACTGCGTCAGATTGTATCATTAAGGGAAATACTTGTCCCTCCTCTTCGTGCATAGGTATTCTGGGTCTGAATAGAAACTCATCAGGTGTCCTCATAGTTCTATCTGCGAGGCCTGGCAATCCTGCCATGAGCACCCGCACCCCATATGCAAAGACTTCTGGCTCTAACAGTATAGCTCTCATGGCTATGCGTCCTGAGTATGCTCTGATCATTTTGCACACGTTCGAATAATGCATACCTGGAGTGGAGCACACTATACCGTTCTCGGTAAACGAGATTGTCATATTCAACTTAGTCATTAAGTCCCGACCCAGGATGTTTACTGGGGTCTGACGTGAATATAATAAGGGTACATTCATTTTGTGCTCTCCCACAGAGACTGGGAGTGCGTCTGTAAAGGGAACTCTACTGTGAGCTCCCGTGAAAGTCTGAGTATCTATGGCCTCGCCAGACAAGGAAAACCTGCCTTCTCGTATGCACGAGCGCATCGCACCCGTGTCAACTAAGAAGGAATATTCTTTACCCCCTATGACGACATTCACCCTAGGTTCCCTATTAGGGTCTGGTGTCACTGATAGGATAGAACACATCAGAGTCTCCCGTGAGCTGTCCTATTTCATATATAAGTTTGGCCCACTGTATACTTGTTGATTTCCCCCAGCCCCAGGGTTGACTCCCCCTCCGGAGCTAGTGCCCTGTGACATTTGCGGTAGTGCCTGCTGGGATTGTCCCTGCGGTACGTTCCCCATGTGCGGGGGTTGAACCACTTGCTGTGCACCTTGCTGCAGGCCTGGCGCCTGCTGCTGCACTGTGTGATTTTGTTCACTGCCCTGCTGCGGGACAGCAGGCTGATTCACCATGCCTTCCCCCATCCCTTGGCTATTTTGACACATGCTTTGACTTCTGCACACGCGCGCCACATGTCCTGTCATTCCACACAGCCAACACACTGGCGGTGGTCAGGCCATCTGTCCATCTGGCGTAGCTGGACTGCCCATCTGTGCATTCTGGAAGCCACCTTGATTATTCTGAAAACCTCTCTGGTTACCTCGAAACCCTCCCTGTTTACTCTGCCATCCTCTTCCTCCAAAACCCCTTCCCCTCGGGTAAAATCCCACGTTACCCTGATTGTTCTGCGATGGATTAGTCGCTTGCTGTGCACTTGGTTCAGCTGGGCTTGTCAGCATGGCTCCCTCGAGAGCATACTTTGAGAGTTTCTTTTGCACCAGCTTTGCCTCCTCACCCTTACGAGTTGCCTCCTTTTTCCGGTTCTTTTCCTGCAACAATCTACAGTAGTGTGCAATTGTCAACTGTATTTCTGCCCACGGTTTAGCATCTATTACTACCAATTTCTTGAGCTGTTTTTGCACTGACTCAGGCAACCCTTGGCATAATATATGGTACAATACAGGGATAGATTTCGTCCAAGACTCATGCGTTTTGAGCACCCACGCGTCTTGGAAATTCTGGATATAGATCAACGGATCCTCTGACTCTTTCATTTTCCGAGTCATTATAGCCCCCATATCAGAAGTGTCTGGATATAGCGTTCGCAGCGCTTTCCACACTGCTGCCCTTCAGTTATTAAATGGTGCTGTCATGATGCCTACCCCCGGGCATCCGGATCAAGCCCATCAGCCCCGGGAGTAGGCATCCAGATATTTAATAAAACCCCAGCAGACCCGGCTGGGGGCTGTCTGGGTTCAGTCCTGGCGCCTTAGGCGCCAGGCTCCTAATAGAAATCAGTCCTGGCGCCATAGGCGCCAGGCTCATAGACTTTACTTACCTCATGCAGACCATGCTGCAAATAAATCCAAGCCAACATGAGGCCTGGATGAGACTATTTTACTACAGGGACTATTTTTTACTTGGGTGTGGTTCTAGGGACTTCTTACCTGGAACTACTTTGGAGGCTATTTAAACAACGCCCGAAAAGCCGCACATGCTTCGCGTTATTCTGCATCCAGCAGCGTAATGCTCACCGTGCCTGCAGTCAGCATCCAGTCTTCAGCCAGGCCCGTCTCAAATCCAGAGCTCCTAGCAATAGAAGAAAGAAGAAGGAAAGGTTAGAATACAGATATTATTTCAATCCTTACCTGAATTCCGGATCCATCACGTCTTCAAACTTGAAAAGGACATTATTCTTCACGCGTCGCATCGCCAGCTGCAGCGCCGCGCCATACTCACCAGTCCTCACAGCATTTTTCGATCCGGCGCAGCCTCCATCATTTTCTTCGCCGAATTCCACCATCTAGGGGACAAAAGAAACATAAGGTGAGCCGGGAGAGCAAACAAATACAACCTCTCCACCATAGACTTACCTGATTAACAATCGTAGGCATTATTCTGTAACAAACCGCAACTTCTTACGCCGCACCTGTAAGGAGAGAGAAACCAGCAATTTAAATACATGCATCTTTTACCAGACAGTGTTGGGTAATACAGACTGTTACCTGAACACCATCAGCTGCCACAAGACAATCTTCCCTTGGATCCAGCTGCAACACAAGAAAGGAATGTACAAGAGTGAACTTCGGACATATTGAACTCTTTGGACTTTATACTTACGGGTTCTCGCCTGGAACCTCAGAGTCAATATTCATCCGGAACTCTTCCAACACCTTCAAACCAGTGAAGTAACTGGTATCTACGCGCCCCTACATTCCACGCAGGATGG
Source organism: Ambystoma mexicanum (assembly GCF_040938575.1). Classification (NCBI taxonomy): domain Eukaryota; kingdom Metazoa; phylum Chordata; class Amphibia; order Caudata; family Ambystomatidae; genus Ambystoma; species Ambystoma mexicanum. Next base: position 541,528,170 of record NC_090941.1, on the reverse strand, counting down.
AGAGCTCACCATTTAAAAACATAAGATGAGCTTACTGAAAGTGAATATCGATGCTGATTAGTGGGGAGAACAGTGGGGTGCCATTACTAGAATCCACGGGTGGCTAAATCCCTTTCTCCACTTGCAGGAGAATACTTCTACGGGTCAAGCAGATGAGATTAGGCGGTCCAGTCCAGTCTGTCATCTCTAAACTACGCTTCACATTGGAGGAGGTCGCAGCTGTCCGGGTCCGATCGACGCCCCTGTGGGAGCCAGGTGAGCGTTACAGGTGCTCCGTCATGGGAGGTGTTAGTTAGGGTTACCCTAGGATAGCCTGCCCGTTTCCATACATCATCTGCTCTTTCACCAAGTATGGCAGTTAGGAGGCCCTTAATGTCCCCTATAGCTAAGGTGACACCCCCTGTCATTTTCTCTAACTCATGTATCCACTTTCCGGCTCCCGATGTCAGCATTGGAAGCTTATTTTTAAGGTTCTCTCGTTCCATGTGTGGCCATGGAATATATTGTGGTCTTGCTCCCCCCTTTTCTAGCAACGGGAATTGGAATGCGCAGTCTTCCTTTTCCTTCCCCATAGCTCCTCTGTCTACCGCTGAGGTGGCATTCCCGTCTTGCCGTCTTCCTGGCAATGCCCTTAATCTGTCTGCATAGGTAGGTGCTGATGCCCCCCCTGACCATGGGGTGTTCCTTCATGTCGGCCGCACTGCACATCAGACTTCGGTGTCCTACTTGTGGACTCGCTAGCATCTGACCATCGTACCCTCGGTCCCCTGGGGACTGTTTTTCACACTGTCTCCCTTCCTCTTGTGCCATATCCTCCATTTCCCCACCAGAGTCAGACTCTGAATATTGCCAGTTTATACAACTCCTTGCATCTTCTTCGTTCTTCCCAATCTCCAGCCTGTCCAGGGACAGTCCCCTGCTCCCACTTCTTCGAGTGACATCCTCATATAGCTGAGTGCTCTCCAAGTGCTCATCTTCCCTTCCCCCATCGGATGTCTGTTCTAGCCCCATCTCATTGTATATTTTATCAATCGGTTCCCCTATGCTTCTGGTGTCGAAGTCATCTCCAATATTTGTCCCACTTACACCTTGCACTGAGTCGCTCGCAGGAAAGAATTCTTCTACGTCTTCCCATACTACAACAGGATTGGGTTTTTTAACTTCCCGCTCCAGATATTCAAGATCCCGTGCCCTCTGTCTGCGCTTTCGTTCCGTATCCTTGTCTATTTCCTTGTGCTTCCTCGCTTCATCTCTAGCTTTGTCTACTTCCTTTATTCTTTCGTTTCTACGTTCCTTTGCCCTTCTAATTTCCTCCTCTTCTCGTCTCTTTGCTCCCTTCAAACGTACCCTTTGCTCTTCTTCCATCCTTTGCTTAGTCTGTCTGTACCAGTCGTAGGCTACCTCTTGTCTGCGAACGAGCTGTTTCTCTTGCTCTTCGCGATATAGTTGTTCTCGCCTTAGCCTATCTTTCTTTCTTGTCCTTTCATCCCTTACTTCCATCTCTTTCTCTCTCTCCCTCTCCTTTGCGACTCATCAGACCTCTCCTTTGGCCTCATATCATCACTTCCTTTTCCATCCAACTTCAGTAATATCTGACCTCCCATCCATTCGTATTTCGCAAATGCTCTCTCATCAACTCTACCTTCCTTTACCTTACGTTTATTTCCCTCTTTCTCCTTATCTGGAGGTGCACAACTCTGTGCCCAATCTTTTCCTTCATCTTCACATCTCTCTTTGTCCCTTGAGACTGCGGAGGCGATATTGTTTTCCTGTTCCTTTCCCTTATTATCGTCACTACTGTACGTAGGCGACTCATATGCGGGGTTGCTATAACCCGTGGCTGCCTTAAGTTCTCTTAGTGGGTAAAGCCCCTCTGTTTTACTCCCTTCAATATCTGGCTCAGGCGGGGCTGGTGGCGCGGTAGGCGTCTCACCCCCCTCCGTACATACATTTAGTATCCAGTCTGTGGGAGGTTCTTCCACCTTTGTTTCTTCAAACATCTTCCACAATTCTAGAACAGCAAGACGTTTCTCTAGCTTCTTGTCTGTATATGTGGCGTGTAGGAAGGTCGTCATATGCTGTAAAGCAGCCTTAGAAAGGGACCCATTCTGTGGCCAAGGCATTAACATTTTGTGGGCGGTACCCTTAACCCACTCTGTGCTATACTTCTTGAGTTTTGGTGCATGCTTGGGTAGCTGCTTGCACAAATGTGCAAGTGGAGGAACTTCCTCCATTCTTGATTTTGTCACCAACAATGTTAATACAGCATTTTATCCTTCCAATAGTATGAGCAAGCACCAAATACGCAAGCTCCTATCCAATCTTTTCCCGCCAAATTTTATAATATCAATTTGCTCAGAAAACCATCAATTCGTTGGTGATTCCCTCTTAGTTACAGAATCGCGTAAAACCAAAGTACATTTCATACAATCAATAATACAATTATTTTACATTCGACGTACAACAAAACACATATGACAGACACTTGACAGACTAGACAGACACCAGCTGGTCATACATATACCTGCCTTCTAATCAATACCCCGTCATGGAGTTTAAACGCACTCCTTTGATGCGTCTTTAAACGTCACTGTAGTCTATTTGTCCCTTATTATATGGGCTATGAGTTCACGTTTCTTCTGACCGTTGTATTAGAGCGCAGGAACAAGGTTAATCCTTACGTTTTTATCTCAGGTGCTCCCCTGGTAATCCTTCATTTTTATCTCAGGTGTCCCCCTGGTAATGCTTCATTTTTATCTCAGGTGTCCCCCTGTTACCCCTTGTTTTTCTCTCTGGTGTCCCCCCGGTAATCCTTCGTTTTTATCTCAGGTGTCCCCCTGGTACCCCTTGTTTTTCTCTCGGGTGTCCACCCAGTATCAACTCTTTATCTCTTATGCACGAGTCATTACCCCCTATATATATACAGTCTTCTCTACTTCTGACTATTTTAATTTTCTCCGCCACCCCCCGTTACCTTTCCCTTACTTGCTCTAATGCCGACAAGACATTTGCCAAAGTAACGAGTTTATCGTTTCACTCACCGCTCACATCTTTTCCTCTCTGGAACTTCGGGATCACCGCCCCTTCCAGCCTTTTAAGGGTTTTTTGTTCGATTGGCTGCCCGTTGGAATGAGAAGGGTTATGCTTGGAAGGCAGGTTCCTTCAGACCCACTGCAGTTTTTTGAAGTTTTACTGGATCATTGTTCACGGGAAGCTTCTCAGTCTACTCAGCCGGAATGGCGAAAGGACTCATGATATTGCCAAAGGCCCAGAGTTACTTCGTGCCGTCGGTCTATAGGTGTCTTATAACTATATTAATCAATGATCAATGGCCGAAACCATCCTCACGCTACCAAGTGTTCAGGAGGAGAGGAATTCACTGACGGGCCCATAGGTCAGCGCTCACCCTCTAGAACTTGTAAGACAAGATAGCTTCACCATGTGAGGAAAGGGGGTGCAGGATTCACTTACTCCAACACGACTCAATAATAATTTGGCAAAGGGAAGTCCGTTTAATGACAATTACATCAAACAGGGAAGCAGTAGGGAATAAGCATCGTTCCGATCACCTGTCTCGCTCCGACTTCCTCGAACTTCAGTTGAACAGCAATTCTTATAGGCAATATTCATCATCATTGACATTTAACTCTACAAAAACTCGACATGCAATATAATTGGTTAGGAAAGGTACCTTCAGTATAGGTGCTATATCTGTATATGATAATAGGGCATGCGGATTGGATAACTCTTATCGGGTGGGCGTCTATGCCCATCCCACTAAACCACACGTGATTGACGTCACTACAAGTACAACGTCTTACTGGATCTACTATCAATAGGACTCCAGATCACTTGGTCCATTGGGATTGGGCAGGTTACACCCCTAGACATAAATCCCCATTTTAATTAGCGGTATGCAGAATGGACACCCATGTGCCTGGTGTCCCAAGTTTCACGCTGCCTCCCTTCCATCAATCAGTATCTTAGGGCTATGTGTCAATTAGTTGGCTGGGTATGGCCTCAAAACTGTAGCTTCTTACCAGGAAAAGTTATGGCATCCTCGGATCCTGGATGACATCAGGCGGTGGTACTTCTTCGCGCCTGGATCGTCACGTGTTAGTTCACCATGAATCAGCTTCAGTTTCCAGCTTTTAGTGTATTTAAATCTGTTTCGGCCTTGCCACCTGCATGGGCCCTCCTTATCTTGACCTTCATGGGGCAGGCTGGTATGCTCTGAAGCTGGAGTCTTGTTAGCTGACGCTCTCCTCCCTTTCTCTGGTTGACCTCGATTTCCTAGGCATGAGCCGCTCTTTGTTGAGTTTCGATTCCGCTCCTTCTCTTGACTCTGGCTGGGTTCTGAAACTCGGCCTGTCAGGCCCCTGGCAACCTAGGTACACTTCTGCTTTTACAAAATGGAGTCGCACTTGTATAATGTGCCTTATTGAGGTAGATATATGGCTGGCGCTTGCCACTCTAATCTTCTACTAAGCATTGCAAGCAGTATCGATATCTTGAGCTTCTTGCGTTCCAAGCCTATTTACACACGTTTAACTGGTTGGTTGCTTCCATCTTGTCTCGTAGCAATGTTTCCTCACGTTTTAACATCGTCTCTTCTCTGTGTCCATTACATTTATTTTCGTAGTTACTCGCACTGGCGTGCTATCTTTGATAGCCACTTTTGTTCATTCACGAGTCTGTTCAGGCCCTTGTGTCATTTCCACTGGCCTTCCATTAGAACTCTTTGGGTCTCTTCATGGACCGTCTGTAGGTACTCTTCGTTTTGTATCAGCGGCTGGTACGGTTGTCTGATAGGGTACCGTGCTGCCCAGGGTTGTCTGGTTATGGGCGCTTCAACAGGTATGGATCTTCTGATGTATACTGGGCAGAGTCCCAGTGCAGTTCTTTGTTGGTTCATTTGCTCCTCATACGTCACATACATTGGCGAGTGCGCTCCTGATACCTCAAAATGAGGGGATGGGGTGCAGGCCATGTCTGGGACCCCCTCTACAAAGTCACTCTGCCTTCTTAAAGAAATTATTTCCGTTATGGTTCGGTCCTTAGCGGAAGATAGAGGGAGGACAAGACAAACGATCTTAGTAGGTCTTGTGTCAATTAGATCGTGCAAGAGAGAGAACGAGAAATGCAAGGGGAAAGGGTGGGGAAGTGCAAGGACGAGGGGAGGGGAAAACAGGGCAGTAATGCTATGATTAAGGACAGCCAGGGCAGCGCGGCTCTGGGTAGTCCAAGGAGAACAATGGACTGTAGGGTTACAGTTACAGCCCCTAAGTGTGTGGTAGGCTTGGAGGCAGTTCAAGGGTGACTGATTAAGAAAGAGCCTGGACTCAGTGAGACTCTGAGGGTAGCCAAGCAAGCATTCTGTACAGCAGACAGGTACGTCAGGTAGATCAGCAGGCGAGGGAGAGAGAGAAAGCAGAGGAGCAGGGGAAAGTTTTGAGCTGCTTCCGGAACTTTAGGTGGTCTGCTCAAGTTTGAGAGGGGCAGGGAGGCCAGTCTAGAGGGAGGCACCTGCAGAGGAGAGAGATCTACTCCCCACTCTCTGCCTGGAGAAGCGTCTAACCCTTAGAGATTAGGAGGTAGCTGGGGGAAGGGCTCGAGAAGGAAGGTGTTTTGGAACAGAGCGTTGGATGTAGTGTGGGCCTGACCCCAGATGGCCTTGTGGACAATGCAAAGGGTCTTGAACTTCATCCTTGCAGCCACCGGGAGCCAGTGGAGAGATTTCAGGGCTGGAGAGATATGATCCCTGGGCTTGAGGCCAAGGATAAGTCTTGCAGTCCTGCTCTGGATTAGTTGTAGAGGGCAGAGAGTAGAGGAAGGCAGATTGAGAAAGAGGCTGTTGCAGTAGTCCAGCTTAGAGAGAAACAGGACTCTGGATACAGTGATCTTCTTTGGGAAAGTGAGAAAGGGAAGAGTCCCTTTGAGCAAGAGCAGCTGGTAGTGGGACTTCTTAGTGATGTCCGTGGTGTGAGGAGAGAAAGAGAGAGTGGAGTCGAAGATGACACTAAGGTTTCTTGCCTCACAGGAAGGCGAAGGAAGAGGGCCCAAGGTGGGCCACCAGAGTGAGAGAGGGAAAGCAGGGGCAGGGCTCCCAATGAGAAGGATCTCTGTCTTAATGGCATTAAGGCAGAGATCGTTGGAGGGGCAACAATCCTGAATCAGCGATAGAAAGTCAGGAATGAGCAAGAGAGGAGAGCAGCCTGAAGGAAAGCTGAGTGTCATCTGCATAACACTGAAAGTTCGGGGAGAAGGTAGAGATCAGGTGGTTCAAAGGGGCCAATTAGAATTTGAAAAACCAGGGTGAGAGGATACAGCCCTGGGGAATGCCACAGGTGGAGAGAGTGGTGGCGGAGAGAAAGGGACCAAGTCGGACCTGGGAGGGGCAGTCCAAGAGGAAGGAGGTCAGCCACTCTAGGCCTCATCCGTGATGCCCAGGTTCTCACATAGTCGATTGATCAGGATGGCGTGGGTGACTGTGTTGAAAGTAGAGGAAAGATTAAGGAGGATTAGGCCAGAAGGAATGCTGGAATCAAGGTTAGAGAACCGATCTTCACTGGTGTTCAGGAGAGCAGTTTCCATGCCTCTGGCAGCTCTGACGCCAGACTGATGGTCATGGGGACAACCAATAGATTCAGTGTGGAGAGTAAGCTGGGACATGGCAAGCTTTTCCAAGAGTTTGCCCAGGAAAGGGGTGATCAAGATTGGGCGATAGTTTGCCGGGCAGGTAGGATCGACAGACGGCTTCTTGAGTAGTGGGTGCACAGGAGAGTGCTTAGGGGCAGAGGGGAACGTTCCAGTGACGAAAGAGTAATTACAGAAATCGGCCAAGGCTGGAGCAACAGTGTCAATATAGTCCTTGATGGTTCTGGAGGAGCAGGGAAGCACCTGTTTCGATGACACTTTCATAGATCGGACTTGTCTAGAAACCTTGTAAGGTGTTGTCAGAGAGAAAGAGGAGAAAGGAGGAGGAGAGGTAGAGATGGCCGAAGGGGGCAGAGAGAGAAAGTGGGAGAGGAAGAGGAGATAGAGGACAGGATGTCCTGAGTTTTAGCAGAGAAGTCAGAGGCCAGAGGCATACAGAGGAAATGGGAGGAAACAGGAGTGGTAGAGACCGCAACAGGATTGACCAGTTCCTTGTAGATGTTCGGCTGTTTTGTTAGAGGCCGCAGAGACCCGAGTTTGAATGTGTGCTCTCTTCTTGATGAGTGTTATTGCTTCGACTGAAATTTTGTTGCAACCAGTCTAAGTATGTCTAAATGTGGCCTGGCATGCTTTACTGTAATGTTATTACGTGTCTACCCTGGTCTATATTGTGCAGCCAGTGGGACATGTTTTCAATCTGGCATGGTATTTTTAGTAGCAAAGCATTAATGTTCCTGTGCACTGTTGGTGACTTGCATGTATTGGATTGATGTTACCCTACAAAACAATTGCAAAAACTTTGGCTTTTTAGCCAATTCTTTTTAGAAAGTGTGCTGTATATTGCATTAAAACACATATTTATATCTTTCTCCTAGTACAGTGTGCAGCATACCCCTTCAGCAGCACGTTTGTGTATATTGTGCAAGTGTGATAATCTAGGCTGGTCCAGAGTGTGGCACGACCCGTGATTTGTTGCCGAGTTGGGGGGCCTTTAGCATGGCTCGCAGGGGGCCCCCCCACATTTTGCTGTTACGCCACTGTCCCCCTCACTATGGTGATTTGAAGTTTAGATTCTATGAAAGATTTGGAGCTGAGTATTATCCTGCCAGCCCTCCATACCTGTTAACAAATCCCACATACCCCTGCAGGGGTGCACAACTGGCTTTGCTGGAGGGGCTGATGCAATTTTCAAGCCTTCTTAGTGGGCCAAGTTTTTGAGGCCTATGATTAACAATACAAGGGTGCTGTCAAAATAACACTTAAGGTGTACTGTTCGCGTAACTGCAATTGTGTTTTATTTTTAGAGGCTTTTTGGAAAAAATTACATTGCAGTTTATCATACTGACTCAGGAAGTTGGCAAAGTTTGAACTGTTCTAATGTCAATTACCTAAAACAGGGAGAACAATGGACATCATCCGACATTGCATAGCAATTTTTCAAAGCATTTCTGAAAAAACTACTTTCTGATACTAAACGTTTGACATCATTGACATCTACCTGCGTAGCAAACTACAAAAACCTACTTGTGATAGGCTTACAAGGAACATCTAGGTGTACGTTCCATACTAGTTAAGAAAGGTGATTGGGTATCTAATATCAGGTGGGCAACTAAACCCTCCCCTAGTGTATGTCTTCATGAACGTTACAAAAATACACAACGTCCCATTGGTTACACAAACTATAGGGCTCTCTATTACGTGTCTCTCTATAATTGGTTGGAACCCTTGTGCCCCCTTATAATATTCCACATGCATAAGCAGCACGCAGGCTGGCACCCAGGTGCTTGGTAGGCTGGTCATACCCATAGCTTCCCACCAATTAGCTTTGCAGTCCATCATCACTCTGCTGTCTGCCAGTCAATTAGCCCTTTGAAAACTGGCCTTGAGTTTGTTCTTCATGCCTGGGAATATAAGGGAGTGCGAGCATTCCTTGCCTACCAGGTTTTGGTCCAGCTCCCTCCAGTGTCTATTTTCATCCATCCACATGACTGCAGACCATGATTTTGAGCCTTTTGCAGTATTAAACCTTATTAAATGAAGAACCTCTGATGTCTTTAGTGTTTCTCCATTTCACCTCAGGAGGAGTTTGTTCTTTTCACACAATAATTGTAGTTTCTGTAAGAACATTCTGACTCGCCATGGCCTTGACTGCTTGCTACTAGGCCAACCTAGCCCTTCCTCGATTCACCTCCATGGTTAGGTTTTTAATTTCTAGCTACGACATGCTGAAAAACTCCCTCGGTTCATGGTGTCCAGCTCCTGCTAAAGTGCATTATGGAATATCTTTAGTCCATGTATTCCTATACATATATGTTGGCGCATCGCCGCACTCTAGTCACTATGTAGCCAGCCTTAAAGAATACTTGTATACTTGCGTTGCTGCGACTGTACAATTGTGAAATGACTTGATATCTTCATCAGTTTCTGTAGCATGAGCATCTTCATCTCGAGCCTGAAATGTTGTTCATCTTTAACACCTCCTCCTTTGATTCCATAGAATGCTTATACTATTAAATCTTTCTTATGAGTGCTTTAGTTCTGCTCTTCATGACGTCATCAATCCGCACGTTTGCTCGTTTCACCATTTTCTCTGGAATTTCATTCAAATGGCCTTCATGTTGTCATGTATGCATGTATGGCTTTCTTAATTGGAACCTGGCTCTAGGATTCTCTTTGGTATTGGTAGTCTTACTGGAACTTCACATGTCTCTAACTCTAGTTACCAACATATAGGCAGCATGGGAGAAGAGCTTTGAGTGGGGGTACTTGGCTCCACCTTTACACTTGCCATTCATTGTACCATGAAAAACAAATTAGGCCTGTAATTTTGGACAATGTAAGTGATGCCTACATTGAAGAAGCATTTTTGTTCCACTTTGGTGACTTTCTTCTCTTAGATGTAAAATAATAAGCAAGAAGGAAGTTGCCAGCCTCTTCCTTCTATGTTACTTTGTTTGCTCTATAACATAGGAAATTACCAGAAAAGAGCTGCACCGTATTCTTGAACTCCTCCATAAATCATGATGTGAAGGGCTGCATCTAGCCTGCGTGCCGTATGTTGTACACTCTTGCCCGAGGAGATGACTGACTTGTTTTTAGGGTTAGAATCATGCATTTCAGCTACTTTATGTGAACATGTGGGTAAAAAGCCACAGTTTGCAATGGGTGTTATAGGGTAATACGTGTATAAATCCAATAGATGCAGCAAGTCAGCAACATTGCAGCAAATCATTTTCCAACTCTTTTTCATGATGCTTTTTGCCCACAATATATGCCAGTATAAAACATATGTTCATGTTGGCCTTGCCCATACATATCCATGGAGACTGCACCAATATATGCCAGTATTCCTATATAAAAACCTACTCTTGTCTGCTTTACCAGTAAAAAATAACATGACACAGTAAATAAATATGTCCAGACTGGACCACCAATGTGGGCCAGCACCACATAGGAACAATCATCATGCTTCCATCATCCTTGATGCCCAGTAACAAATGACATTCCACTGAGAAAATGTTCATACTGGACCCACGAATGTGTGCCAGTACCACGTAGGAATACTCATCATGCTGCCTTCATCCTCGATACCGAGTTGAAAATGCCATGCCACAGTAAATAAAAATGTCCAGACTTGACCACCAATGTGAGCCAGTAGCATGTAAGAACACTCATTATGCTGCCTTCACCCTTGAAACCCAGTACAAAATACCATGCCGCAGTAAATAAATATATCCACATTGGGCCCACTAATGTGGGCCAATACCACATAAGAACACTATTCATGCTGCCTTCAATCTTGATGCCTAGTAAAAAGCCATACCACAAAGAAGATGTGTCCAGACTGGACCCACCAATGTGAGCCAGTACTACATATGAACATTCATTATCCTGCATTCACCCTTGATGTCCAATAAAAAAATGTTATATAATAGAGAAATGTCCAGACTGGACCCAACAATGTTGGTCAGTAGCACATAGATACACTCATTATGCTGCCTTCACCTTGATGTCCTGTAAAACATTCCATGGCACATGCCGCCCCTCTCCCCAAATTCCATCAACCCCTGTAGATTCCCCCCCAAATCAGATGTCTGTAACCATGACCCGGCACACACACATCAACATTCACACAGCATCATTAATTCTGCATTCACTTTCACATTCAAACACACGCAATAGTATTCATGCAGCATTTATTCACTCTCACATTCACATAAACAATATAACATTCATACAGTCTTCATTCTTCATTCCCTCTCATATACACCTAAGCTACGCACGCATACAGTATTCATTCACTCTCTCATTCATGCACCTATTTACAAACAGAAATTCTTGCATACACGCACACACTAACAGATGTGTTTTCTTACCTGCAACCATGATCCCGATTCTGGTCCTCTCTGCCTCATGTTGCCTGCCATAAAGGCTCTCCGACTCCCTCGCATCACACAACAGGAACCAGGAACCATAGAGTTCTTCCTGGCTCCTTCAAATGTGCATTGGAGCCAGAGTGACACCATCTCACTGTTCTTCAGGCCCTGGATGTAAGGGGAGGCGCAAGAGCGCCCCCTCATACATTCATCCTAGCAGTACCCAAGCTTGCATCCCCAATGGGCCATGTGAGGCTGGGGAAGGGGTACTACTGAACTGTCAAAGAAAAACCATATTTCTCTTTGGCAGTTTAAGCCAGTCAAGGAGCAATCCCTCGGCTGCAGGAAGCAGTTGAGGGAGCACTCAGTGTTTAAACTGGGCTGTCTCGGCTCATCTATAATGGGTGAGTGTACTGGTAGGTTGGTTCTTGATTTTTTCACAACAGAGACTCATGCCATGATTCCTGATAAGAGATGGTGCAGCACAGTTAAGGGGTGATTACATTATTCCGTTTTTCGCTTGACATAATAGTTAAAAGTCTGCTCACGCACATCCCTTTGTAGATTTATGCCCAGTATACTCTACTGATTTCTACCAGATGGCTTCTAGTGCTCATCGTGTGCCAGTGGACAAATGTATTTACCCTAAAATATATATGTCCTCAGGATCCCCAGGTGCTTGCAAACACATGATCAGAGCATTGTTCCCATTACAGATAGTTCTGGTAGGAAAAGACAGTCTTAGTTTCCCTCATGGTTCTCTTTCTTAAACAAAGAATGTTTTTTTTTAACCTTCAGCCATCATTTTATTTGACTGGGATGTCATTAGGGGGTCACCAGGGCTTGCACCTGCGACCCCTGAGTTCTCTCTTGCTACCCCTAAATAAAAAAGAAAAAGATATTTTTTTTCTTTTTTTCTTTTCTTCTCAACGCAATCTCCTGGGCTGTAGCCAGTGCCACGTGGCTCTTCGTTTCTGGAGTGGCTGGCTTTCTTGTTAAGGTCCCTTAAAACAAACAGGGGTTTCTATAAGTGTAACACTTTGAGCAGTAACCCTAAATAAGAAAGAATAGGAATAACAAATAATGGGCCTCATTATAAGGTTGCCGATCTGGTAACAATGGTGCCGGTAAGCTACCGGCACCATTGTTACCGCACCGGCAAACTACGAGTTTTGCGAGCAGGTGCCTTTCCGCCCACCAGGTTTGACCTGGCGGGCGGAACGGCACGTGCACTCAGTTCTTGACGGATGCACCGGCACCATTCATGAATGGTGTCGGTGCATTCGTACTCCTCATTCCCATTGAGTCCAATGGGACTCGAATGGGAATGGGGAGTAATTAATTCCGACACCCGATTGCTGGTTGCCAGAAAAAAATGATTCCGGCGGCAGCCATGCCGTTTTTTCCGGCACGGCTATTGCCGGACTCATAATGACCCCCAATGTGTCTTTCTGGAATTCTATACAATAATTGCTGACTCATTAAGGGTTTATTTCAGACACACTTCAGGTGGTGAGTCACTGATTTAGTCTGTTCTTAAACACCTCAAATTCACAATGCAGACACAAACTTCCAAAAAGCATTTAGAGTAGAAAAGCATACATTTCAGACTATATTTTTTAGCTTTTCGCCAGTTGCAGTTCTAGAAACCCGGCAAGGCCAACTCAGCCTTTCATCCTTCTGAGGTTAATAAATGACTAACACAGGTTGGGTGATATTGTATTTATATTTGTTCTATACAAAGCGCTTAAGCATAAGTGCTATATAATAACACATCATTATCATTTGGCCGTGGACGTCTGCTTGCATTCACAGTAATTTGGTAATATGGGCCCATACACACAGATATTAACAATATCACCAGAGAACCAGAAGACCAAAGACATCATGAGCAAAGTAAAGAGATGCTAGGTGTCAGAGGCGGCCTCTTACAGCGTTGTTCTGGGTACGCTGTGTACGCTGAATCGAGGTGCGGCTTGACACGGCTCTCTTCGGTGGCGTACTCACGCCGTATTCACGTATCCACGCCGCAGGGTCCTTTCCTCTAACGGAACGAGTGAGGAGTGAGGACCGAGGAACGGCTGGACGAAGCGGCTGAGTTTGTTTGTTTCTTTGGCAGCAACCGAGATACAGCGTGGCCCTTTGTCCCCCTTCACTGCGCTGGCGGATTGGAGCCAGGCGTGGGACCCTGATTACGGATTTGGTGTGGGGGTGCAGCAGCTGAACAGTGAGGCGGGGTACCGTGCTCTCTCCTGCGGACTCCTATCCATATGGGGTCGGTTGGCACATTTCCACGGGGCCTTTTTGCTGCAAATATTGGAGGTGAGTGGAGAGGTGCGAGCCACATCACTTGGGCTACACTTTATGCTCTTTGCTCTGTATATTGATCCCCATATAGTGCCCATTGAGGATTATTGGCTACTGTGCATGCATTTGTTAGCACAGTATAACTATAGTGTTAAGTTTGATAACACTATAAATAGGTTGAGAGCCATTGCTCCCCACTAACCCCCGGCTGAGTGCTAATCTCCATCTACCTTGGCTCGTGGGACATTCGTGGGTGAAGTGTTGGACTCCATACTCGTACCACGAGACCATCCTGCTGAACTTGAGGAGGGGGGCCAGTGCTGCTTGCTATACTAAATCGGGCCTCAAGCTCATACGCACAGGAGATTGCAGGCTTAGGCCTTTGATCCTGTGCGTTTTGGGTCACTGTGAGAGCCGAGCAACTCCTCGGTCACTAGGAGAGAGGGATTACCTGGATAACTGTGGCCTATCCCTCTCCATCTTCTTAGGGGTGAAGGGATCGACAATTTTCTTCCAGCAACCTTTATACTTATTTCCTGATATTGTACCTCGCTATACTTAAGTGCGGATTGCGCTACTTGGTGAAAACCCGTATGCCTCCAAAGAAGAGAACTACACAGTCGAAGTACAATCTTAGAGGAATTAAGGGAATGGAGACACTTAATAGTCCCTTGAACAATGCTGCTGCACGGGCAAAACCCAGGAAGAAAGCTAAGAACGACATACCCCCGGATCAGGGAATGATCACTGAGTTTTTTCCACAAAACCCACTTCCTGAAACTAATTCCACCACTATTGAGGAAGCTTCGGCTCCCGTGCTCTCTAATTTAGGGTCTATATGTGCCTCTAATTACGATGACATTGACAATAACTCACTACTGGAGTTATGTCTTAATATTCAAAGGAAAATGACTCAAGCTTTAGGATCGATACCTATCAACATGGACTGCTCCAATGCAAATTAGCAGAGAAATATTCCATTCGCTTCCCCTACTCTAGTTGAATCCACGGGCAGACTATCAGTATCACCGAACCTGGCGATGGCTTCTATGGAAGATAACCCCGAAGCTGAAAGTGAATGTTTGGCTGACACCTATCCGGGGGCGACGGAGATCGCTGAGATCCAGGCCTCAGTTGCATCATTGCAATTTGCCCTTAAAGTTTTACTGAAAATGACGGGGAAAATACTGGACAATTCAAATGCCCTAACCTCAGATATGGTCATGAGAGAGAAAGTAAAGGGAACTGCTGAAGTTGATCAGTCAGCAGAGTCCAATCTCTCGGAAGCCATAAAACTGGCTGAGGAAATTGGAGAACCTCATTCAGAAGAACCACAAAGCCCGCGGTTGGAGGCGGACAAAGAAAACGAAGAACCATTTTTTTCACGTAAGCAACGCAGACTGGCTAGGAGGGCGGCTGTGATTAAGAGATCCAAAGAAATGGCCCTATCTAAGCCGGCTAAAGAATCTTCTGGACATCTCTCAAAGAAAGCTAAAAAAACGGGCAGCCAGAGCAAAGAAAAGGAAGAACAGTGGTGAGGGCTGTTTGACTAGTTGGTTAATACCTGAAAGAGATAAGATGAATGAGTCTGAGGAGGTGGAGGTTGTATGCGAGGGGGAGAATCTGAGTGAAGGACCAGTGAATGTGGACGAAGAGAGCCCTGGAAGCTCATTAGTGTTACCAGCAACACCTATCATAACTCGTCCCACCGAACCTACCTCTGCCACGGAAGGAAATCGTATATGTCTAATAAAGAACTTATATTTAAGCGAAAATTCAAAATGGCTCTCTCGCTCAGAATTGTTAACTAGACTGAGTTATGTACCGCAACTGAGGGTCCTTAAGTCAGACGATTTCCAATTCGTGGAACCATTAAACGGCCCGAATCCTCAGGTCTCAGCATTACATTGTAAGTTCCTATCTACTGCGTCATTGCTAAGGAACTATAAGACAGAACTGAAAGCGGTTGATGTGGAGGTTGACGCCGATCTAAATACAGTACACTTAAGACAATTGCCGGCAAAGTTAGATCTGACAGTTGAGACTAACCTCCGCCCCAATCTTCCTGAAGGAAAAAATGTGGACATTTCAGATATTCAACAAGTACTAAAATGGCTAGCGGATTCGCTTCCTGGTGTGTTGCCAAAGCAATGAGATATTACTATTCTGTCTTGGAACTGTAGGGGTTTTGCTCATCTGCTGTCAACTGAGGGCTCTATTAAGATCTTAGATAAACATAGCTGTTTCTGCCTACAAGAAACTTGGGCAATGGAGACATTGATTTTGGATGGCTTTGTCATCTACCAAATGGCAGCAAATAAAGGCACAAAGGGAAGACCCCATGGCGGACTTATTATAGGGGTAGCCAACACGTTTGGCTCTAAATTAGTGAAAACCGATTGTCCCAGTAATATGATGGCAGTAGAGGTCGAGTATAAAAACCAGATAGGAAAGCATCACTTCCTATTAGTCAGTCTATATAACTCCCCTGGTGCACTAATAAGAGAACAACTTCAGGAGGCCTTACATAATCTATTGGCTACCTGGTTGTTAAAATTTGGTAACACTGGGGTAATAGTGGTGGGAGACTTCAACTGCCACATGAGCGGTAACATAGGGAAGTCTCATAACCCTAAGTTAAAAGCTAGAAATTATATGCAACACACCAAGAAAAATGATCCTGAAGGACAGGGATGAGAACATTTATTTGAATTATGGGACATTGAAATGCTCAATGGCAAAGCCGTGAGCGACTCTTCTGGCAATCACACCTGGTCCAATGGCATCTCGTGTAGTACCTTAGACTACATTTTTGTTTCCCCTAGATTGTATGAGATAGTGGAGGATATGCAAATAACCCCTAATGAGTGGAGTGATCATGCTACACTCATATGCAAATTGAATATCGGAACAAATGCTCCTCCTAGTACCAACATGGGCAATATTTTGCCAAATAAAGCTGGCACTAGGATCAGTTGGTCGGATAAAAATGTCGCTTTTGCTGTGGCAGCTTTGGCCAATGATAATCTAAACCTGCTATTGAACCTCAGGGAGATGACGAGTAATGCTATTGAAAACTGGATTTGTACTTTTGTTGAGAAACATGCGGTCTGTCGCATGGGGGCCATGATTAGCTGTGGGGGGAAAAAGCTTCCCTTTGATAAAATAATTAGAAATCTGAAGAGAGAATGTAGAGCAGAACTCCGGCTGGCCAAGAGACAAGCTTATCCGTCAGATCTTTATTTTTATCAAAGTAAGGAGCATTAAAAACAGATATAGAGCTATGATCAAAGCCAAACGGAAATTAGATAAAATCATGTCCTGTCAAAGATTAGTAAATACGATCTGTACAGGCAAAACTCGTAATATCTGGTCTTTGCTTGGTGAAGCGCGAGGCACTGTACAAGGCACATTAGTCAATCCTATTAATGCTGAAACATGGGGAGCTTTTCCTGAAAATAGGAATTCCAAGGTAGACATAGAGGAATCTTATACATTGATTAATAGGCCGTTAAATCCTCCTATTAATGCATTTTACCAAATGGTGTTGAATACAATCATAGAATTAAAATCCTCCCGAGCTCTGGGCCCCAATGGTCTAGCAAATATTGTAATGAAGTCGCACCCTGAATTTTGGGCATACTTACTAGTTATAATGTTTAAAAAGATCCTAAATGAGGGGAAAATACCCCGATCTTGGCAAACAGCAGTGCTTATACCAGTTTATAAGAAGGGTAACCGAATGGACCCTAGCAACTATAGACTGCTCTCAATGCTGGATGTCACGGGCAAAATATTTGCCTCTCTCCTTTTAAAGGAGTTACAGCTCTGGGTAGAGCAATCTGACATACTTTGTAAATTCCAGAGTGGTTTCAGGCAAGGGTATTCCACGGCGCATAATATCATGGTTCTGGTCCTCCTGAGGACACGAGCCAGATCAGGAGGGCAACCACCATTATATGCCCTCTATATAGACTTTTTGGCGGCGTTCCACTCTATTCCCCGAGAGTCTCTCTGGCGGAAGTTAAAAGCAATTGGATGCCCTGAGGACCTGACCTATTATCTCAGATTGCTCCATCAGAATACATCTGTCAAAGTAAAATTAGATCAGGAAGGACACACTACTAGAAGTGTGTTTCAAAACAGGGGGGTCAAACAAGGTTGTGTTATGGCCCCTCTGATCTATAATATGTACGTATTCGACATCCCTGAGGCCATTAGGGCTGCAATAAATTGCCCACCGAAAATAGGAGACTCCATCTGTCCTGTCCTTGCTTATGCGGACGACCTGGTTATACTGGACCACACTATTAGTGGGCTACGAAGGTCGGCCGTTGCTCTGTGGGAATACGCTGAGAGGAACGGCCTTAAAATTAATCTGGAAAAAACTAAGGCAATGAGATTCACCAACAAGAATACCACTTGTGTGCAGCTTAGAGTTGGTTCAGATATCATTGCATATTCGCCTCATTATCGTTACCTAGGGATAGAATTTGAGAGCATTGGTGACTATGGAATGTGTAAGCAGTTACGTAAGGTAAAGGCAACCCAACTGTCTGCATTGTTCCACAGATTCAAAGTAAATCAAGGTGGATTTACTATCTGCGGCACGCAACAACTTTACGTACAAGTATTGTCCCCCATGATCACCTACGGCCTGGAAGCTCTTCTCAACTCTGACCTGAAATGGTTGCAGGTGATTTAGGGGAATTTCTGGTGCTCTATCTTGGGCTTACCACCAGGAATCCCCATGGCAATAATAAGATTGGAACTGGGGCTGACCTCATTGAAAGCCGTAGTATTAAAAAAGCGTGCCCTACTCTACTTGAGAATGAGTGGTGAGACTAAGAACGGGCTACTTAATGCGGTCTACCTAGAGATTTTGAAGGATCAATCCTTGTGCCCCTTGAAGAAGCAAATCTCTAAATTTTTGATGACCATTGGGTGGCAATTAAGGATGGGTGGTGTCACTGAGGAAATGCAAAGGGCCCTGACCAAACGCATAGAGCTCTGGGACTGGCTGGAGAACTACGCGCATCTCCAGAAGTTGACAAGCTATCAGTTTGTCCAGTATAGACTGTACAGCTATAAAAATCCTCAGAGTTACCTTAATTTATGCCCGGATAGGAGACTTAGACGTTTTATCTTACTACTAAGGCTCGAACATCTACCTACTCTAACGATTACTGGCAGAATAGACATGATCCCCCCAGAACTACGGCTGTGCCGGTTATGTAAAGGAACGAATCAGCTAGAGACGGCCAGACATCTGCTCACTGAATGCCATAAAATGTTAAGTGCCATAAACCTTGGTTTGGGTAATTTTGTGCATAACCTAGATTATATTAAAGAGGAGTTATTTTGGCATCACTGTATTAACTCCAACAGTATAAGGCTCCTGATGGCACTGTATAATATTTGGCTGAAGGTGGAAACTAGCCTTAATATAAACATATAGGAAGATATTAAGAAGAGCTGCTAAATAGTCATCGGTGAAATCTAAGAGTTGTTGTTGGCCATCATAGGTCCCCATGTCTATAGGAATTGTAACAACGCTGAAACTAGATTGATATGCCATCTAGATAGAAAAGTCTTATTGGAGAATAGATGGCAGTACGTGGCAAGGTCCGGTCTCTGATCCAATGTCTAAATAGAGACTACTGTAAATCTGAATTTAAAATGAAGATGTTCTATATGGATTTTTCTTAATGATATGTATATTGAGAGAATTCAATGTTTTTCCTTTTCCCTGGAAATTTTTCTTTTTTTTTATCGAATGTTTTTGTTAATTATCTATTTTTGCTATAATCATGTTCTTATTTAAGAAGATATTTTATGTGTAAAGTTTTATGAAAACTAAATCACGATAAATTATTATTATTAACAATACATATGGTGATCCATTTTTGTATGAAATGTATATCACATTACAGTGATATCGTAACCATTTTTTGTAGTGTACGTAAGAACAATGCTAAGTGATCCCACTTCCTATTTTGTCAAGGAGTGAAAGGTGGTGTTCCATCGCCTCCCATGATGTCACTTTATGGTGGGGTCAAAAGACATCACTTCCTGTGATGTCATCACAGGTCAAGAGTCATGTGATGTCACTTCTGCTACCCCTGGCATTTTGGTGAAATTACATCTCTGCCTTTTTTAGCATCATTTTTCTGAAGGGAATCTTGCACCTCTTAAAGATTCAACTTCTAAGGGATTCATTTATGTATTTCCTTACAAGGAGTAGCATGGCTCCTTCCTGTTTCCACTGACTGGGCGTGAGACAGAGAACCGCTCTGCATAGGCAACAGGTGAGATGGCCTGTGTATCATTCTCTAATTTAATGGCTATCCAAGAGACTGCTAGACGCTGCATTTATCGGAAGGAAGGGCAACTGCCAGCCCCTGGCAAATTTTCTTCATCCTGCCGCTGGCACATTAGCTACAGAGTTGGTCAATGGCTAGCCATGTCCAGCTGAGTCGCCTGGCAGCATCTAAAAGACCCGCCTACCTCCCTTTGATACTGTCTCCACGGGTTGAGGAATCAAGGACGGGTGAACCCCACCAGGGTGCATAAGGAAAAGATCATTGTGTAAAGTCGTCACAGTCCCTTGCACAGGGGGTTGATAAACAGGCCTCCATGGACAGAAACCTCCAGGGTACAGTGGGTAAACTAAGGACTATGAAACTTCAGAATCCGGGTTCACATCATGCCTCTGACATTAACACTTCTGAGGAGGTTAATTTGACTTATTCGCCTTTATTTATTTTTTTAAAAAGAACTGTGTGTACGACTGCAGTAAAGTCCCGAACATGGTGATGTCAGTAATCTGCGTTATTATGTTCAGGTCTTCCTGCACTTGCTGCAAATGCCCTTAATTGAGTTGTGGAAGTGCTTTTGCCAGAGATTTTCCAGCTCTCACAGTGCTCACTCCTTGGTATTGACATTGCCAAGTTGTCCATTACTGGAAGTTAATTCAGGGGACGGCCCGCCCTCCTTGGGCTCAAAGCATTTCAGCATGGCGTGCATTTAACCCACAGGGTGACACTTGGGTGTGGGGTAGCCGGCATAAGGTGTGGAAACTTAATATAGGAATATCTGCCCAAGGCCTGGTTATCATCTCCTCAGATGAGAGGAAAAGATGTATAGTGTTAAAATCCAGTGGTGGGCATCTAATAGGACTCCTACAGGCCCTTGTGGTTTGGGCTCACAGCTTAGGGGGTACATGCAGAGATGAGTAAAAACTATCAAGTTACTCAACTGAATTTAGACATCACCCATGATCTAAGGGTACAGTGGCATCTGAGCCTTTTGAATGCTTAGCGGATTTCAGATCCACTTTGGGGCTCTGTGTGGTACCCTAGGGTTACTGTGAAGTATCCCAACAGGTCAACATAAGGAGAAACTTGTGTCTCTCTGTTTGTAAGCTTCTGTTTCTAATTTTATATTGCAAAGTAGCACCCTGGAGGTGAACACGCATCTTTCAAATTAACATGTTCGGTGGTGGACGACATATATAGGTTTTAGATATGTCCCCCTCATTCATGCAATGGGAGAAAATACATTAATCAGGGCATGATTTACCTGAGCCCCTCCGAAACACAGCAGAGCTTCTATGTCAGAGGCCTGCAACCTGCAGCTCTCCAGATGTTTTGGACTAAAGTTTACATGATCCACTGCCATTGACTATGCTAGGCCGGGCTGATGGAAATTGAAGTCCCAAATATCTGGAGAGCCAAAGGTTAAAGACCCCCATTCTATGTAATCAGGCCTGACTGATAAATCCTGGGACCCGGGATCTGTCCTGGATCCTGAGGATCGAATACTCCTTGAAAGGATAGTTTCCACCTTACAAATGACCTTTTTCCTAAGCCCGTGGAACAACCTCACGTCACTGTGGACCAGGTTTCTGGTGGGCAAAAACCTGGAGCTAGTTATCTGGATGAATGGAGGGCTCTTGCAATATTTGTGCAGGTTTCAGGGGGAACACTCCTACATGTGGTCGGTTATCAGGATGTTTGTAAACCAGAGGCCGAATGCCTCTTCGCTGATAGGGAGTATTGATGGCAGTCTTCAGGAACCTCCAGGGATTTTTGGATCAGGCCCAGGAAAATGCACTGTTACAAAGTACATCTAATTGTCTGTGCCTGACATGAACAAGCAAGGCTGTACCTTCCTTTTCGCTAAAGGATTTAGTCCCTGGGGAGATTTAGAATCTATACATAGAAAGAATGTGTGTGTGCATTGTCCTGCCATTATGGGCTGCTTCGAAAAACACTGCATTTTCGGATTCAAATTAATTCTTCCTCAAATTTTTTAAATTTTATTTTATTGGTTAAAGCACAGGTCTACCTCGAGAGCAGCAGAGCGTTGTACAGAGTGTGTGTAGCCATCATTTGGGATGGCATCTTTTAACAGTAGTGCAGTACTGTGAGGTTTGTGCATCGGTTTGTGCGTCCATTGAAATTAGTCCTTGGGCAGGTGTTGTTGAAAGAGCCATGTTTTAAGAGATGTGCAAATTGGAGAATTGTGTGGGCATTCCGAGCCAACACCAGGATCGAGTTCCAGAGGGTAGGTGCATGACAAGAGAAAGATTGTTTGCGTGTCCTCTCTTTGCGGACGAGTTGTGATTCAAGATGGATGTTTGATTTGCTGCATGAAGAGCGTGTACCACAAGATATGTGGAGCTTAGCCACCAGGTACGCTCGTGTTCTACTCCTGACTGCTTTGTAGATGATACATACAGTCTTGTAGAGTTTCCTGGCTTGGAGTGGAAGCCAGTGTAGTTTGCATAGGATGGGGGTAATTCATTTAAATTCCCATGCTCCCATTATATGACGTGCTGCAGTGTGGTGGACTGCTTTCAGAGGAGCCAAGTGAGCAACTGAGAACCCTGTAGGAGAGCATTTCCCCTATTAATGTGCACGACCACAGGGGACTGCACTAAGGTCCTGAAGTCCTGTGGCGGGATGAAGGGTTTAGTTTTTTGACGGGTAGAGATTGAGAGCCAGGCTATTTGGGCCTTCTTGGCTATGTGTTTCTGGAAGGACATATTGCTGTCAATGGTGAAGCCTAAGGATTTTGCTGAGACTGAGAGTTGTAGATCAAATCCTTTTAGGTGCATATCATTGAGCCATTGTTGGGCACAATGTGTTTTAGCATACGGACTGATGTGGACGAATTCAGTCTTGGATGGATTTAGTTTAAGGTAGGCAGTCGACTTCCAGTACTGGATGAGGCTCTGTAATCACGGAGTATCATCTACGTATTGGTGGATGGCTATATTGGGATCTTTTACGAGAGTACCTAGAGGCTCCATGTAAAGGTTAAAATGGATTGGTGAGAGGAGGGAGTCTTGGGGGACTCCACAGGAGACCTCGAGTCGGTTAGAATGCAACAAGTTCATCTGAACAGCCTAGTGTCTGCCTGAGAGGTAGGAGGTAAACCAATTCAGGACCGTGCCAGAGAATCCCATCCTGTCTGTAAGGAAGGATAGAAGGATGTGGTTGTCTACGATGTTGAATGTAGCCAAGAGGTCGAGGAGGCATGAGTCGCCCTTATCCATGATTTGGAAAGCATCATCACCGAAGTGCATGGAAGTGCTTCAGGCTGTTTGGCTGCGGATCCTGCCAGACTCAACTTGGACCTTTTGACTGCATGCATGAGCGAGAGCCGTCGGCAAGAGGAAGTGCCAGCGTCTCGCAACGTGCTGCTACTTGGACTACCTGAACCACAATTCAAAGGGTTGCAGGTAGCTCCGCCCCCCGAGCAGCGGGATTGGTGTGCACCATTTGAAAACGTCTGTGCACGCGCACCGCGCGCGCACCGAAGTGCATGGAAGTGCTTCAGGCTGTTTGGCTGCGGATCCTGCCAGACACAACTTGGACCTTTTGACTGCATGCATGAGCGAGAGCCGTCGGCAAGAGGAAGTGCCAGCGTCTCGCAACGTGCTGCTACTTGGACTACCTGAAGTAAATAGTTTGCTCGAATCTTGTTATAGCGCTTTTTCGGGGATTTAGGTCTAGCGTTTGTGTTTGTGCTCCTGTTGTAGTGCTAGTGTCTCTACAACGTTAGTTACTACCCTCCTCTTTCTTACAGCCACAATTCAAAGGGTTGCAGGTAGCTCCGCCCCCCGAGCAGCGGGATTGGTGTGCACCATTTGAAAACGTCTGTGCACGCGCACCGCGCGCGCACCGAAGTGCATGGAAGTGCTTCAGGCTGTTTGGCTGTTTGGGTGAGCGGGTGGGCGTTCTTGAATACGCATGGATTAAGTATAGGTCTTTTTCCCTCTTGTGTTGGTGCAAGTACTCACTCGCAGAGTCCTCTACTGTTTTCTAAGGTAGGATTTTGCTAATAAAAATCTTTATTTACTTTGGGAAGAAAAAAAAAAAAAAAAAAAGAAAAAAAAGCGTGAGTCATTTTATTGGGCATTTATTTAGCTACCATAGATGATGGCCAGTGGTCTGAGAAGTAGAAAGTGCTCTGAAATGGCGGTTCCCCTTAATCCTACCGACCAAATTAATAATGGGGCATCTTCTACAAGTATTGTTGATATGGATATTACAAGACATCCGGTTGACTTGAACATAGAATCAAAAGAGCCTGATGACTTGTATCCAGGCTCTACTAATGAATTGCAGCCTCATAATAGCAATTTAGATCTTGAAATCCTGGCTGATTTGGACTCCCGCATTAGGTTATCCATTGGTTTACTGACTCCACTAATACCTAGAAATCGTGATTCGCACACGAACGCAGATAACTCTGATGTATATTTACCATCAAATTTACATCTGCCATTGTCACCTGCTAATGTTATAGCTTTAGATAATGCCTCTCACTCGGAACTTCCTATAAGCCCTGATCTCCATGTTCCATATTCACAAAATATTGGGAGTGAACCTAATTCATCCCCTATTTCTAAAGAGCAAGAACCATTCACTTTCCCAGTGATAATACGGATATTGGACTTGCTGGACAAAGGTCATGATGTCACTCACTTAGAATTAAGGGATATAAAATACTCTATGAGTGAGATTATGTCCAAAGTCAATAGGATGGAAGGATTTATTCTTGCATTGGAAGGGCTCAATAGAGAGGTAAAAAATCCCAATGAGGCCAAAGCTAACATTCGTCATGAACAAAGTACACAAACCGAAGTCACTGACTCTTTAGACCAACAAGGTTTTGTCAATCAACCTTCTAAAGGATTCGACTTGCTCCTATGCGAATTAGGTTCTATCAGTTCTACAATAGTTGAACTTAAAAATAAACTTGAACCTTCAACCCCTAATATATCACCAGAGTTAAGTGGGAATACTGTGGATAGTCCATCAGCCTTAATTAAACTCATAGAGGAACAAAAACAAAATGCAGGTACTGCCGATAGCGAAATTGACTATGTAGGCTATTCTTCTAGAAGATTTCGTAAAAATCAAAAACGGTGTGTTAAACGTGCCGAAAAAAAACGGAGATCTGCAAATGAAAAAATGAAGAAATCAAAAAAAGAAATCTCTGTGATCTCCGAAAGTGGTGGTGAAGATGTGATTGATGTGGAACAGCTTTCTGCAGAATGCCAATCACACCTTGGGGCAAAGATTAGAAAGGAGAAAGAGTCAATGGATACAACACTGCCTTTAATTTCGAACAATAATGTTAAAATGGTTAGTGTTGAAGTACACTCAAATTGTGCAAACTCGCTAACTATACCTGATATTCCAATTGATTCCGTTAATACAATTGAAGATGAAGTGGAAGTACAGACAATTCAAAAAATATTGCCGACCTACTTTAAAAGTGTAGGTAGGAAACAGACCTCAAATAGATCTGGACTATCTCACAATCCTCTTATTGTATTGAACAAAGGCATTATATCATCTTCTGTTGTATTACCTAAAATGGTTCCGTCTTTGTATTCCGAAATTTTAAAAAAACCTGTAATTGAAAGCATCATCACCACCTGGATGGTGGCTGTCTCAATTCTACACTTTGGGTGGAACCCTGACTGATAGGAAATCTGGGAGAAAGAGATGAGAGAATTCAGTCCAGAGGGGCAGTGTGCATGCAGGAGTGCGGGGGATGCTAATGCTGTGAGAGGTTGATTAAATGGTCTCTCAGATTGTGTCTATTCTTTCAATCTATCTCTTAATAGGAAGGAAAGATTATGTTGGATCCATGCTCCTACTCATATTCCCACCTGCCAAAAGCTATTCAGGGAGGATAGCATCCAGTTTGGTATTGAAAGACTATTCTTGGTATTCCAGAATCTCTAGGATATGTTTTGGGTTTTTTACTTAATTTCCTGGCTTGCCCTTTTCAGGCCTTTCTGTGTGGTTTGTGCAGAACCAAGGGTAATCAGGTCAGTTCTGGATCCAGTCTGGGCTCCAGTTTAAGCACCAGGTGATTCTAGCTTATGGGGGAAGTCTGACTCTAATGAGTAACCATCTCTGTCTTTACAACAAATTGTCTCCCTCTCTGGTCTAGTTCCAGGGTTAGGTATCTTCTAGAATATATGTTCAAGACCCAGGGCTCCCTTCCTGGTACATGTGGTGCCCCATGAACAATTGAGTACACATTCCGTTCCAGTTCCTTGGTTTAGCTGGAAACGGATGACTAGAAATGCTCACATATGGCTATGGTTTAGGAATAAATTATGACATGTCCCATGAGTTCTGTAAAGAGTTCTCATGTGACTCGGATCTAGGGGTTGACATTGATGAGAGCAGGGGGCTACCAAACTCATAGTTGCACCCTAATAGAGCCTGCTTGATATGAAGCCAGCAGCATTCAGGAGCTTTTTCACCCAATTGGGCAAATTGCAAACATATGTATATGACATTAAGGCTGTGGGTTTTGCCGGGTGTATATTTGATAAGACATCTATAAGACATAATAGGTAACTTTTAATGCACCTAATGTTAATGTTCAACTCCTGTGGAGATTTGGAGCATTATAGGTTCCAGCTCTCTGGTTATTGGTGGTAGCTCCTACTCACTGGATCAAGCATGCCTTTATAGATCTGTCCTGCCTGCTGCTCCTCAAATAATTTTATTTTGATCCCTGTTGGTCAGATGGGGATGGTGGTAGAAGGGACTGGGCAATTTCCTGCAATTACATACTCAGTCAAGATGGACAGAAGGTTGCTCAACAGCAGATGGTGCTGGGCAGCTCAATCTGTTCAGAGAAGTGCATTCAGTACGCTGTGGTCACATCTTGATTTCGTCTCCTGATACTTTTAGTGCTCTGTTTGGCTTCATGGACACATATCCGCGTGTTATACACCTGCATGACTAGGGAACAGAGGCTTGGACAGGGTAGGGCCTGAGGGGCAAGGCCCACCCAAAATCTGTAAATGCCCACTCTGCAGTGTTGTGTGGGCATTTACAGATGCTAAGTTCACTACAGTGGGCCCCACTAAATTAGCTTCAGGTCCCATAATCCTGGCTATTCCTCTGCTGGGGAACCAAACCTCCTTTCCTTATTTAGGGTGTGGGTTCTGGAGTTTAGCAATGCATCATAGAAAAGTTTTGGGAGGGGCAGTGAGGTTCTACCTAGGGATCTCTGATCAACTATATTGGAATATCATCATCTCTGGGTGGGTGTGGTCAAAGGAAGTGATTCCATGTCTACTGTGGATCCCTTCTGACCCAGGCTCGTGGGTTGTTCTTCTGCTTGGTGGATTTCACTTCTGCTTGGTAGTTTCTACTATTTCCTCTTTTGGGTCATGGGTGGTCATCACCCAAACAAGAAATGATTGCCAAATATATAGTGATCTAGGGTCTATGCATCTTCTCAGCTATTGGGAGACTTTTGGGTCCTGGTGACTTGGCCTTGTTGGGACAATGTGTTCCCTAAGCTTTGTTTCAGGCAGGCTGACACTTCTTCCTGAAAGCCATGTAACAATTTGTCTGGGACTAGGTACTGTCAGTCTGGTGTCTGAACTGCCCACATCACAAGAGATCCTGTTGCATCATCAGGGTGCAAATTAGGCTATGTGGCCCTTCAGGGCAGTGCTTTCTCTACTGGGAAGTCAGACATCATCAATGATTTTCTGTGCAGCAGGAACACATAATTAGACCTCAGTCTTCACTGCAGTAATACCATTCGACGGTATTCAAGGAGCCTAGGTCAGCCAGCTCTCAGAGACTTTCATAAGAAGACATGACAGCTTTTATCCCTTTTGTTTAAAGTTGATGGTTGGGTTTCTTATGCTTCTAGTAAGTAGGGCACTATAGTGTGATTTAGGGTTCCTGAGGCCTGGGGCCACATTACAGGTGATGCTTCAGCACTGTTTTATGGTTTACATGTAATGCTCATAGGCCCTCCATCTTCAAGCGTTTGTATTCCTCAAAGGTAAGTACTGGAACAAGAAAGAGGGACTTTGAGGAAATGTGCTGTTTGCTTATTTGCATTCTTCATTACTCGTAGTCCAACTCTTTCTCATCATAGTGCTTATGACCTGCCTCTCCCACCCAGTTGGGATGAAGGGCCCATGATCTGAGTGTAAGGGGTAACTAATGAGTGTGAGATAGTGAAGGCAGTGCCTCCAGAGGAGGAAGGTTTGGGGCTAATGAAAGTTGACACATTGGTTCATTAACAGCCATCATGGAAATGGATTCCTCAAAAGCAAGTACTGTGATGATGAGTAGGATTAGCCGTACTAAAACTACTAGTACGTAATCAGCTCAACACTCTTAGTCTTAGTACAAGATGTTGGGATGCATCGTCTTCCTGTTCCTGTTTTGATGAGGGGTGCTAACGGTGTTCCTGAGCGCTAAAGAAGACAAAGAAAGACTGATTACTCTGCCTTTTTATTTATTTATTTATTTGTAAAGGGCACTAGGCCCGGGGGCATCAAGGAGCTGGTTACATGCTATGCATATTATGAACATGTGCCTAAAATTGCATCGTGCAGTCATTTGGTAGAGGTATGTTGACAGTAACTGGTGTGTTCATGGCAGACTCAAGGAGAAAATACATGTTTTGAGCTGTTTCCTGAAGGCCCAGTATGATTGCTATGGTAAGTCATTCCAGCATTTAACAGCAGTCACCGGGAAGCTGGAACCTCCTGACCTTGTTCTTTTGAATCTTGGCATAGTCAGTTGATGGGTGTAGGATGAGCAGGTAGGCCAAGTAGATTGTGTTTTGGAGGATGCTTGTGAGAGGTATCTCGGAACAGAGTTAGGCATTTGTGCATGAATGTCAGAGATTTAAAGGTGATGCGCTCCCGGATGTGCAGTCAGTGTGCGTTCCTTCTAACTGCAGATACTTCATCACGCTTGGGTATGTTGAGGGCTGCTCTTAGGGCATTGTTTTGAATTGTTTGAAGCTTGCGGATGTTGGTTGTCGTGGTGCCTGTAAAAAGTGCATTGCAATAATCAAGCCTAGAGCCTATGAGGGCTCTGGCGATGGTGAGGCAGCTGTCTGCAGGCAGGAACGGTCTGCAGGCATTGATTAGCTTAGATGTGTGGGCTGCGGAAGAGGCAATCGAGTTGACCTGTCTTGAGAGAGACAAGGTTAAGTCCAGATAGATGCCCATGGTTTTGACTTTATTAGCCACTTGAATGGTATTGCCCTCGATGCTGAAAGATTTGTACGATTTGCTGAGGTTGTTAAGCATGGATTGAGAGCCAACCACTAGGATTTTCGTCTTCTCATCATTGAGGCAGAGCTGGCGAGATGCCATCCAGACTTGGATGGTGTGGTGGACTGATGAGAGTTTTGCCGTGTGTGTGGAGTAGTTCTCAGTAAGAGTGAGTAGTATTTGTGTGTCATCTGCGTAGTGTACGAGATTCCTTTGTAGGCGAGTAGATCAAAAAGTGGCCTTGCAAAAATATTGTAGCGTGTCAGAGGGATGCAAGAGCCTTGTGGGACACCACATGTGACTGGGGCTGGAGGAGTGGCAGCGCTATGAGAGAAGATTCTCATGGTTCTCTCTGAATGAAAAGAGGCGATCCAGACGATGGCATCATGAGAGAAATGTGCAGCTGAGGCCAAATGTTGGCAGAGGATTTGATGGTCTACCAGGTCAAAGCTTGCTGATAAGTCAATCAGCAGAAGGAGAGCAGACTTACCAACATCTTTGATCTCATCCAGTTGGTTCTTCAAGCCTGAGAGGGAAGATTCAGTGCCATTGCCTGGGCGGAAGCCAGACTGTTGCATGCCTGATAGGTTATTTGTTCCAGGAAGCATTGGATCTGCAGGTAAGCTGCACGGTTCAGGATTTTTAGTAGGAAGGGGACAGTAGTGATGGGATGGTAATTCATAGGTATGTTGGGGGTCCAAGTTTTTATTTTTTAGGAGAGGTAGTACCCAAGCATCTTTTAGGCTGGAGGGTACAGACCAGGAGGCAAGGGACGAATGAATGAATGTGGCAATGAACGGAGCCAGAGATTCTGCGGTGTTGTAGTTAGAGGTCCCTTTTGGGCTGGCGTGGGGACATCAGTCATGAGGGAGGCTTTTTGCTAGTGATCTTTTTCTGAAGCTTGTCAGATTTGTATAGCAGGGCCTTTTGGATGTCAACACGCCAGTCACCATCCAGTATGCAGTTAGATGGGGATGAGATGGGCGTCTCTAGCTCGTGCATGATGGTAAAGAGCTCTCTGGAGCTAGATTTATCTTTTTCTATCCTTGTAGGCATTTCTTTTTTCGAGAAGGATTGCTTTTTTGTAGACTTTAGTCGAAGTGGCGTATTGGTTTTTCTTTTCCGTGGTAGGGCTCTGTTTGCATTTGGCTTCAGCCTGCCGTTTTTGGAGGCGTAAGGTTTTAAATTCAGGTGAGAACCATGAATTGTGGTGTAGCTGGGCTTTGGCTTTCCTTCGTGCATAAACATGTGTAGCTAAGACATGGCCATGAGATTGGATCTTTGGGTGAGTGCTGGGCCTCATGTACTGTGGTCTATGGTGATTGGTTGTTTTGGGGTAAGGACCCAGCCCCACAAGGAGGCCCATTTAATGTTCTTTCAGAACTGTTCATAATATTCCTAAGGTTTCTTAAAAATTTTAGTTTTTGTTTTTGCTATTAGGAAAAGCTGAAACAATTGTATTACAGTACAGCTAAGAGGGAGATGGGCTACAAGTGACAGAAAGCTTGTCTTGTTGTTTGATTATTTACCCACCCATTGACTGCCCATGGCCATGCTAATCTTTACAGACATTCTCATCCACAGCCTGCCCTCCCCGCCCAAAACACATCATGCAGGTATCTCTCTGAGCTAGCTTTAACAAGAAGTAACATCAAACATTCTGCTCAAAGTACCTGTGAGTGTTATTTCAAAGCAGTCTTCTGAGAGTTAATGGCTTAACTGGATCTGTAAATGCATTATTGGTGTACTAAAAATGTCTTAACCAGGTATGCCTTCACCCACTTGATTTATAAGATGTAAGCGTGTCCTTCACTGAAGACATGTTGAAAAACAAAACATTGACAAAGCCAACAATTTTGGCTTGGGTATAAGTATTAGATAGACATTTGCCAGGTACTGCTATTATATGCCCAGGTACTTGCACCATTTTGAAGTTGTTACCATTGATGGCCAGTACCTTTACGGCAGTGCCCAGCAAATGCCTATCCCATGCCTATACAAAAGCTCAAAATGTTGCCCTTCTCAATGCTTGTTTTCTTTGCGGCTGGATGTCTAGATGAAGAAGATGATGTGTGATGCTTGCGTCCTTGTCTTTAATAGAAACTAAAGTCAGGGGAGGGGTAATGAGTGAGGGATAATGACCTGCCCACAAGTTATTGCGAAGGTGAATATGATGGCTATAAGTTGGGGAAGGGTCATTACATCAAGTGACAATGACACCTCCCAGGTTCTATAAAGCTATTAGGAAATTACGTTGTGCAACTATGAAACAAAGTTAATTATTTTAACCTGCTGTTCAAGTTACAGTGCTTTTAAGGAGGTCTATACTAGAGTTTATAGACTGTTCCTAGCATTCTGATTGGCCGAGAGAAGGTCTATAATGAAATCTAATTGTTCCGGGAGGATAGCTCAGTGGCAAGTGTTCGCCTTGGAAACAAAACGACACGTGCTTAGAAACCTCTGGGTATTTAAGCGCGTTATAAATACGCAACTAAGATAACAACAACAAAAAAAAAACAATTACACAACTAAAAAAACTATTCCTGTAACAGCGCCTCGATGCCCGCGGGCCGTGTGAGCGCTTTAAAAAAATGGAAATAAAAAATGTTCACTTTGATGCTTATTCTGCCCAGAACTCAATTGCTACATTTGCAAGTCCACTTCTCTATCCAATGCAGCATTTTTTCTAACACCTCGAGGGCCATGCTTCCAAAATATACAAACAGGTGGTATTAATGCACGGAACCTGAATAAAAAAAGCGAATTCCTCTCTTGTGTTTTAAAGGAAGAAAGTTTGATCTACTCTATATTTGTACGTCTATAATTGAGGCAACTATGTGCATCGCACCCAATTGTGTGCACGTTTGATCAGTGGAATAATGGGCTTTGCAGTGTGTGCTAATACATTGCTCGTCGCTTGATACAGGAAAGAGGCGCCACACCGCGCCACAAAAAGTCTGCGCCAGAAAGGAAAATTAAAAAGGAAAACATGAAAGGGCCAAGAGGCACCGATCATGATTAATTTATTGGGTCGATGACTCACTCGCTGATCTGGGACCACGATCAGAGGGCATTTGCAACACTGCACAATTCTCTTCTCTGTCGCGGCCCATTTGCGGTGGTTTGAGGCTGCATCTGAGATGATTGCGTAAGAGTCGGCCCTGCCAGGAGCCACGGGCGCACGCTCCCTGGCATATCAAAGCGCGTGCCGACCGAACGACAGGTGCAGCCCAGAAGAAAGGGCTCCGCGGCGACTCCCCTGAAAGAAAACAGGTGCGAATGCTAATCCCCTGTTTATCTCCAGTTCCACAAGGCAGCCTATCCATGCAACAGCAAGAAATCGCCACAAGGGGCACTATTTACAAGTCTTGCTTCAGCTGCAAGAGGAACTCCTCAAGGCAAGCGTGTAGAAGGGGCGCCGAAATATGCGTTTGATACCGTTTGGTGTGTTTTGCAAACATGATGTGGGAACTTGGCAGAACTCCATATCTTGAGTTTTTAAGTCGCTTTCCAATTCCTCGTGTTCAACCCATTTGGTGTGCAGGCATTCTGCTAACAGGATGTGACAGATGGCCCAGGGAGTGCCTCGCGGACACGCCACCGCGCTCTCTTTGAAGAACTAGCTACCAAAGCAATGTGACATGTTCTGCTTCATGTGTTTCATCCACTTGTCGGAATGAATAGAAGCGCCATGTTCAGTCCATTGGAGAGGAATCCCCCCTCCCACCCCTCCCGCGCCCCACCGCCATTCGGCGTGTTCCTTTTAGTTTGGGCTATTAGATGGCGCTTTAGCACGTGTTGCTTTTAGTTTGGCCTATTAGATGGCGCTTTAAGCCAAAACTTTTGCATAGGAGTACAGATAAGGAGAAATGAATGGCATGTGAGGAGGGACACAAAACACTCTTCGAAACATGGGGCATAGAACGGTTTCATTTCAACATCTTATTTGGAGTACTGGGTGCATCCATCAACACGTGGCATGGAACTGCACACATGAAATATATATATGCATACATATGGTATATTCTATACTGTGGTGGGCAGAATTCATAGTCATGCCGAACAATACGACAAATATATGCCGACTAATAAAACAAATATATTTGTCCTGGATGTTTACCATGCCCTCAAAGCCTCAGAAGGGAAGGCGTGCCTTGACACAACAGACCATTGTTCTGCATTTTTTAGCTATCTTTCTATGCGCAATGGTTCCCTTATGTGTGTCCCCCAAGTCACACAGCCTGTGTCATCTGGCTAGCATGGCGACTATGCATGATGATGTTGAACTCAAAATCGTTTTGGGATCAATTTTATTTAGTACACTGATAATCTCACCTGAAAAACACGCATTACATAAGATTCATGTTCCTCTTTTTAATATCCTGTATTATTAAAATGGCATAATTTCAAAAGGTAAACACAAAACATTTTTTCTTGCTGAACTTCTTTCTTCCACAGGGAGCTAGTGCTAGAGGGAAAACAGCATCAGACGTGCTAATAAATGATAAAAAAAAGA
This sequence comes from Ambystoma mexicanum, assembly GCF_040938575.1. Lineage (NCBI taxonomy): Eukaryota > Metazoa > Chordata > Amphibia > Caudata > Ambystomatidae > Ambystoma > Ambystoma mexicanum. Next base: position 541,494,734 of record NC_090941.1, on the reverse strand, counting down.
GAGGAAAGTAATGAATATGCCAAATAATTAGGAAGCAACAAGGAGGACGAATAAAATTAGCAGCGACCTTCCAACCTTCCACGCTCCAAACAACTAAATATATAAATAAATATATATATATATATATATATATATATATATATATATATATATATATATATTCAGTAAAAAAAAACTTTGTTAAAGTGATGTTATGGTTCAAAGTAAAACCGAAAAACCCCTGATATTCGCCAGTTATGGTAAGCTAAGCAACCATAACTCGTGCCACCGCCGTGCACTGCTAAGAATAACACCCAGGACATCAAAGATGACATCACAAATGTCATTGATGACATCACTGATGACATCACAGTTCTGGTTCCCTCTTTTTTTGTGAACTGACATGTATAGGGCAGATGGTTTTCTTCACTAACAGCCAGCAACTAAACATGCAAAAGGTACTATGTTTGTAGATCTTACCTTTCTCATATGTTGTTACACTGCTTTCCTTAGGTTGCAGGCACATCATATAATATATATATATATATATATAAAGCAGAAGAAAGAAGCCTGAAACACAGCAATCCTTCAAGTGCATGAAGTTAATTAGTGAGGTTATGAACACTGGTAATAGTGCTGGTTTTTTGCTTACTTTACTTTCCCTACACATACTGAACCCCCCGCTAATGATTTTGATGTCCGCGGAATGTGCGTATGTCCGCGGACGGTCGCGGACGACATCAACGCTATCCAAACACTCAGGGGGCATCTTTAATTGTTTTATCATACCATATGAACACTGCACAAGTTCAAAAATCCACACATAAACACATTATATGTAATAATAAATAAACTGTGAAACCTATACATCTAACACATCAACCATCCATTTAAATACCATATTTAGTAAAATGGAATATACCAAAACAAAAAAGATATGCCTCCAACATAATTACCTCACAGAAACTGCAGAGCTAGAAGCAACAGTAGACCTACACAACAGTATGAATTCAATTTACCAGAAACTAGTAAGTAAACTTCATTTTTCTTATATATTTCTAAACTTTTTGTATTATATAGACTACAATTAATATATTTTTGTTTTTCACATAGAAATGTGCAGTACTTTGGAATGGCTTGAGGAGAATTTTCCACGTGAAGAAATGTCTGAAGACAGTGATAATAATGGTAGAGACTTCTTTATATAAGGAAATTAATAATCATTACTTTATGTGTACTTAACATATATATATTTATTTTTAACAGACCATACAAACATTGAAAATAATACACCAAAAGACAAATTGGAAAAGACTCTGCAACGGATGGAACAGAAAATGGACATGCTCAAGGAAAATTTCAATGTTTTGAAACAGTTAGTGGAGGACCACATAAAAGAAAAGATTAAGGAGCCGATTCATGGAACAAACGTGCGCCGAAAATCTTCGCGCAAGCAGGCGCAAGCGGAAAAAAACAGGCGTGCGATTCATGGAAGTCCCTGCGCGTGTTTACCACGGGATGTGCGCCAAACCCGTGCATGGCGCACACGTCACTGCAACATCCCAAAAGACGTGCGCGATGCGCACAGTGAAAGCGCACAACCTCGGCGCATACACCAGAAAGTGGGCGGAACACGGGGCGTAACGCGCGGAATAGGGAACAACTCGCGAAAACAAGGGCGTAACTGGGGATGTACTGCAGGGAAGCAGACGGAACGCCCACACGCACCCGAACCACACGTATTCATGGAATCGAATAGGGCAAAGCCACGCACAGCGAAAGACACGCAGAAGCCGATACACGTCCGCCACACGAAGGCAGGCAGTAGCGTCCCTGCGCATCACAAAAGTGGCAACATACAGCAATTGTGCGAGCGGGGGCACGTGTATTTCGGGGTTGCGCGGGAAGTTACACACGCGATTGAGCGGGATACGTGTATTCTGGGGGTTCGCGGGAAGTCACACACGCGATCTGGCCTGGGGGAGCGTGCTACGTGTATTTCAGGGGTTCGCGTGAACTTTCTCACGCGATCAGGCCTGGGGGAGCGGGCTACGTGTATTTCAGGGGTTCGCGTGAACTTTCTCACGCGATCGGGCCTGGGGGAGCGGGCTACGTGTATTTCAGGGGTTGGCGTGAACTTTCTCACGCGATCGGGCCTGGGGGAGCAGGGTACGTGTATTTCAGGGGTTCGCGTGAAGTTTCTCACGCGATCGGGCCTGGGGGAGCGGGCTACGTGTATTTCAGGGGTTCGCGTGAAGTTTCTCACGCGATCGGGCCTGGGGGAGCGGGGTACCACTCACCGTCTGCCTTGCGTGTAGAAGAACGCGTAGCCAACACCCGCTGTGAAGTAATAGCGTGTGAACCCCAACGGATGGAAAACACACGCACCGCACGAAAAGCACGTACAGAACATAAATGCACGCGGGATCACCAAGCCCTGCCAGGGCAACGCCTGTGCGCAAAACGTCACAGACGCGCTTACACTGCAAGGGCCTTTGGTCCAATGAAATCGCGTACGCGTGCTGACGCGCTTACGCGCTAAGGGCCTTTCCTCGATTTTCACGCTGACGTGCAGGATTTCACGTGCCAAATCACTCCGTATCAAGCTGGCCACGCGAAAACACACGGAAGACCACGCTCCTGCCCAGAAGGCCGAATCACTGCCCCCCATTCCCCCAAGCAGCCTCCCACGTGCCATCTGCTGCTGCCTGCCTGCCTGCCTGCTGCCACCGTGCCCTGCCATTTGGTGCCTGCACATCAGCCATCTGCAGGGGTCCAGTTGCTGTGTCCACCCCTGCTGGTACAGAAGACTCCCGACTCGAATAACATCGCTCCACAGCCCAGCCCCAGGACCCAGTTGCCCACCCACTCCTGCCCCTGGGGTTGCCATGTCGGGCACATCCACATCTGACCCCAGTGGCAACCCCCGGCCAGAGGGGCAGAGGGGCACCATCTTCACTGCCACCGAAGTTGGTGTCCTGGTGGAGCAAGTCCTGGGGCAGTATGATGCCCTCTTCGGATCGTCCCGCGCCAACAGGGTAGGACGGGAGAGGATCTGGGCCGACTGTGTGGTTGCCATCAACGCGGAGGGGGTGGCAACCCGCACCATCCAGAAGGTCAAGAAGCGCTGGGAGGACTTGAGGTCCAGGACCCTCATGAAGGCCCGGCGCCTCGTGGAGGGGGGCCGGGGCCGCATGAGTACCATCCAGTTGAGGGTCCTGGAACGCGCACACCCAGCGCTCCACGCCCAGGTCCTTGAGAGGGAGACCCGTCTGGAGTTGAGCGGTAAGTGGCCAAGCATTGCTGTGTGAGACAGGGCATGTTGCAGTGTGCTGGTTGTCTGATACTTGCCTGCATGTGTGACATAGGCCACGTACGCATGTATGTGTGCAGGGACATCATGGGAATGCATGTGCGACCTGTAATGTGTGAACCGCACCGTTGTTGCATGTGTTTGAATGCGACATGGGGAGCCCTGTGCAGATTGCACACATGAGAGCATGGCAGTCTCTGTTCCTGGACATGGGTGGGGGCGAGGGATGGGTGCTGATGCCAGATACATATGTGGTATCCATGTGTGTGTGCCTGACCTGCGTGTCTGTGACTTGTGAGTGCCATGGATGCATGACACATGTCTGTGACAATGTACAGATTCACTGATGCAGCCTAGTCATCCTTGTATGCACTGTGATTGGTGTGTACGGGGCCAGATGGATGTGACTGAGGTGAAGTGTGTGCATGTGATAGGCATGACCCATGATGCATGTGAGTCCCATTACATTGTATGATTCGAGAGTCCATTGGATATGCATTGAAATGTCCATGGCATGCACCATGACTGTCACTGTGTGTGTTTTGCCTGGACTGACACATGTGTTGTGGTGTGACATGATGGAAGTGTACTTTGACAGTGGCACTCATCTGCTATTGCTTCCTGTCTAGGGGACCATTGTACAGTACCCTGATGCTTGTGTTCTATGTCTCCCTCTACGCAGCGGCTAGTGAAGGAGAGGGCGGAGACGGCGCTGTGGAGCAAGGCGGCGGGGATGCCCCCACGGCTGCAGCGGAAGGGGTGGGTGAGCCCCCACAGGGGCCTGCTACGGCGGTAGACGGCGAGGAGCCATCCAGGTTGGTGGTTTCCACAGAGGAGGAGGAGGCCGCCACTGAGGCGCACATGGGGCCTGGTGGGGGCATCCCTGCTGGTGCAAGTGGTGCAGTCCAGGGGCAGGGGCAGGAGGCAGCACAGGTCACCGTGGAGGGGCCTGTGCATGTCGCTGTCCCTGAACCTGTGGGTGCACCACCTTGCACCAGCAGGGATGCCCCGTCCCAGGCCCGTCCGCAGGTAGAGGGGATGTCCATGTCATCTGACTCCCCTCCACCTGCGAACGAGGGGACCCCTGGCCGTGTGGAGAAGGTCCTGATTGGGGTCGCGATGCGCACGGCTGTGATTCGTGATGCCGTGCGTGCTTCCCAGGAGGAGCACGCACGTCATCACGAAGAGCACCGTGCCGACGTGGCCCAATTGGGATCGGCCATGTTCGGGGGTTTCCTGCATGTGTCGGCCAATCTGGCGGCCCTCTCCTCCTCTGTGGAGACTATACGCCAGTCGTTCTCCTTGCCGTCTTCCGGCCCAGATGCCACCAGGGTCCCCTGTGGACCTGCCCTGACCAATGCAGCCAGCTCGGTGGGGATCCCATCCCTGCCACAGTCGGGAGTCAGAGGTCCAGCAGGGGTGGACAACACAGCAACTGGACCCCAGCAGATGGAGGATGTGACGGCATCATCGGGCAGGGCACGTGCACAACGGCGTCGGTGGTTTCCATCATCCTGGATGCCGTCGTGCTGGCAGAGGCAGTGGCGTCGGAGGCAGCAGCAGGCTCGACGTGGGAGGCATCATGGCTCGGGGCCATCAAGATCAGAGGGGCAGGCATCGGCCGGAGGGCAGGAGAACCCTGGGATGGTAGTGTCTTCCGTGTGGGAGCAGTTGGTCCAGCGGATAGGTGCGGAGCGGCAGCGGGCGGAAGAGGAGCGGCTCACCATGGTCAGGGCGGAGTTCTCCATGCGTCGGGCGTTGAGGCGGGCTGAGTGCCTCGAGGAAGCTCGCAGGGAGTTTGAGGTGAACATGGGGTTATCCCTGCGAGACCTCGGGGCCAGGACAGAGTCCCGCCTCCAGGACATCGACATGGAGTTCGATGATGCCCTGGCCGGCAACATCACAGAGTGAGCCGCAGGACTTGCCCGCTGCCATTGTATATAGTTATATAGTTAGTGGTAGGTTTCCTTTTAATAATTTTTTTTTTATTTGGTTGCGATTGGACAATGCGCCACTTTTTTGTATATAGTTCAGTTTTTAATTAGTTGACATAGTTAGGTTTCATTTGGTTGGGCTCATGGACCCGGGATTGTCTTGTAAATAGTTCTTCTATGGATTTTTTTATTTTTTGCATGGACATTCATCTTCTTTTTGTTGTTTTGCTTTGTGGTTTTTCTAATTTCATTTCCATTCTAGTTGATTTTCAATACATTTTTATTTTCATCCTTCAATGTGTCGTATCATCTCATTACTTTCATGCATGTCATGTTGGGTGTTTTAACATTCACTTGCAGCCATTGTGTGTGACAGACATGTGTTCATTTGCATTATTTACATTGGGTGTGTAACATGTAATTGCCTTTGATATGTGGGTGGATGTGATAGTTGGTTGGGCCTTTTGGCAGGGGAGGATGGCCATTACGGACATGATTGGGGATTGTTGGGACCCAGGTGCAGGGGGGCATGGATGGGACATGGGCGAGGGCCTGGTGGAGGGTGCCCCACAATGCTGGGGGGTGGGGGTGGTGGGGGACATGAGTTGGACATGGGTGGGGGCCTGCTGGCAGGTGCCCCACAGTGCTGGGGGGTGGGGGTGGTGGGGGACATGAGTTGGACATGGGTGGGGGCCTGCTGGCAGGTGCCCCACAGTGCTGGGGGGTGGGGGTGGTGGGGTACATGAGTTGGACATGGGTGGGGGCCTGCTGGCAGATGCCCCACAGTGCTGGGGGGTGGGGGTGGTGGGGGACATGAGTTGGACATGGGTGGGGGCCTGCTGGCAGGTGCCCCACAGTGCTGGGGGGTGGGGGTGGTGGGGGACATGAGTTGGTGTTCATTAGTTCAAGGAGACATGTGCCTTTGCTGGGGGGCATGCCCATGTTGGGTGGGCTGCCTGCGGGACATGACCAGGGATGCAGGGTAGTCCCCTGTGGTGTGGGCTGCCTGCAGGGGCCGTGGAGGGTGTACAGGGAACACCTGGGAGGACCCACACTGTCAAATCACATGTAGGACTCCCCAGCACCCCTGAAATACACGTACCCTGCTGAAATCGCGTGTAAAACTTCCCGCGCACCCCTGAAATACACGCGCCCAGGCTATTCGCGTGTGGAACTTCCCGCGCACCCCTGAAATACACGCGCCCAGGCTATTCGCGTGTGGAACTTCCCGCGCACCCCTGAAATACACGTACCCTGCTGAAATCGCGTGTAAAACTTCCCGCGCACCCCTGAAATACACGCGCCCAGGCTATTCGCGTGTGGAACTTCCCGCGCACCCCTGAAATACACGCGCCCAGGCTATTCGCGTGTGGAACTTCCCGCGCACCCCTGAAATACACGTACCCTGCTGAAATCGCGTGTAAAACTTCCCGCGCACCCCTGAAATACACGCGCCCAGGATATTCGCGTGTGGAACTTCCCGCGCACCCCTGAAATACACGCGCCCAGGCTATTCGCGTGTGGAACTTCCCGCGCACCCCTGAAATACACGCGCCCAGGCTATTCGCGTGTGGAACTTCCCGCGCACCCCTGAAATACACGCGCCCAGGCTATTCGCGTGTGGAACTTCCCACGCACCCCTGAAATACACGCGCCCAGGCTATTCGCGTGTGGAACTTCCCGCGCACCCCTGAAATACACGCGCCCAGGCTATTCGCGTGTGGAACTTCCCGCGCACCCCTGAAATACACGCACCCAGGCCAATCGCGTGTGGAACTTCTCACGCAGCCCTGGAATACACGTAGCCCGCTCCCCCAGGCCCGATCGCGTGAGAAACTTCACGCGAACCCCTGAAATACACGTAGCCCGCTCCCCCAGGCCCGATCGCGTGAGAAACTTCACGCGAACCCCTGAAATACACGTAGCCCGCTCCCCCAGGCCCGATCGCGTGAAAAAGTTCACGCGAACCCCTGAAATACACGTAGCCCGCTCCCCCAGGCCCGATCGCGTGAAAAAGTTCACGCGAACCCCTGAAATACACGTAGCCCGCTCCCCCAGGCTCGATCGCGTGAAAAAGTTCACGCGAACCCCTGAAATACACGTAGCACGCTCCCCCAGGCCCGATCGCGTGAGAAACTTCACGTGAACCCCTGAAATACACGTAGCCCGCTTGCCTTGCTGGTACAGGGTTAGCGCAGCCCTTTGCGCTGGATTGGGGATTTTGATGGCTTTTCCCTGCGCGGAAGGCGTTCTTGGGGGCGTAACTGGCGCTGCTGCAAGGTCGCTGCGCCACTGTGCGCCACGGCTGGTTTTGGTGGCTGGAATCCATGAATACGCTGTGCGCGGAAATGGGTTTTGGCGCACGCGGCTGGCGCAGGGATTCGCACGCGCACACTGTGCGCCAGCCGCGTGCGCCACTTGTGCGCTGAATTCTATGAATTACCCCCTAAATACCATTGTCCCACATGTACCTGTTCCCCCTCTGCATGTCCCAGTCAACTATCTCCAAACCCTCAACACCAATAAAAACGTTTTGATGAGACTTCCATCCCTTCATCCCCTCACGTCAATCCTCTCCAAACCCCTAATTCTCCTGTATTTGTATCTGTTTCTGCTTCCTCCTCTCTTTCATAAATTGGATATATGTATATAATAAAAAAAATATATATTTCTTTTAATGACATTCTTTGTATCTTATTTTTCTTGGAAACGCAGTTAGAATGTCCGCGGACAGTGCGCCTGTCCGGGCTGTCTGTAATTAACAAAATGGGGATGTCCTAAGAACACTACACCTGTCCGTACCATTTGCAGCCAAGATGGAACTGTTCTTAGAACACGTCCGGTTTCCGGGATGTCCGTAAATGAACAAAATGGGGGTGTCGCAAGGACACTATAGCTGTCCGTACCGTTCGCAACCAAGATGGAACTGTTATTAGAACACACCTAGTGTCTGAGATATCCGTAAGTGAACAAAATGGACGAATCCTAAGGACACTATACCTGTCTGTAGAGTCTGCAGAACATCTACGCACATGTGCACCACACCCATAAGACCTGCGAACATCGCGCCTGTCCGTAACTGTCCGTCTCACTTGTGTCGCACTTTTAATTAGTTTCAGGACCCGAACACTGTCCATATAACACCCGCACGCATGCGCACAACCTTTCCCATACATTTGGTGTCTCACAGACAGCCGTTTTGTATTTGTATTTGTATTTATTTATTTGTAATGCGCACCAAACCCAAAGGTAACTGGGCGCAGAGGCAGCAAGAGGGTTGCAAAGCTTCGTTACATACAGTAAGGTGAGGTCCAGCTGGGGTTACATTGCCGGACGTATCACGCCAAATAGGATAGGTAGAGCATGTACATTAGAGGCAGTAATATGCATATTTACATTCAATGAGTAAGCTAGAGCATATATATTCGGGCAGTACTATAAACATATTTACATTCAATGAGGAGCCACATGGTACTGGCGAGTCCGGGTCTCAAGAGTCGTTATGAGTCGAGAGATTTGAGCCAGTGGACGGTCCTGGCTCTGAAATGGTGGTAGGGTAGGTCCTCCCTGCAAGTCGGAGGGAGGGAGTTCCAGAATTGTGCTGCTTTTACTGGAAAGCTATTGCCCCCAGATGTAGTACGTTTGAACCTGGGCACAAGTAGAAGGTTGGAGTTGGCCGTTCTTGAGGGGCGGGAGAGGGTAGGTCTGGTAAATCTGGCGATGAGGTATTGGGGGGCTGCTTGGTGGAGGCATTTGTGAATCAGAGACACCGATTTAAGGAATATCTTGTCCTTGGTGGATAACCAATTGACAGATCTTCTGGAATCTGAAATATGGGCTTTCTTTGGGATACTGAGGGCCGCTCTGAGGGCATTATTTTGGAGGATTTGGATTTTGTTAGAGATATATTTGTTGCACCCTACGTATAAGGCATTGCAATAGTCCAGCTTGGACAGGATCAGCGCCCTGGCCAAGGTGGTGCAGTTGGTGGGGGAGAGAAAGGGTTTGGCTGCCCTGATGAGTTTGCAAGTGTAGGAAGTGGAGGATGCCATTGCGTTCACTTGTTTGTTAGCTACCATGATTTTGTTATCGTCAATTATGAATGATGAATATTTGTGGCCCAGTTTGTTGAGGTAGTGTGTCGAGCCTAGAATGAGAAGTTCCGTCTTGTCATCATTCAGGCATAGACCGTGTGAGGCCATCCATGCCTGGATGATGAGGTACACTTTATTAACGAAGGCCAAATCCTTGTCATAATCCCCCGACAACGGGATGAGGATCTGGGTATCATCGGCATAATTAGTGTAGGTGATACCTAGATCGTCTAGATCATCGAAAAGGGGCTTCGTGAAGATGTTATAAAGTGTAGGGGAGACGCAAGATCCTTGCGGCACGCCACACGTGATAGGGGTGGGGTCGGCCGCAGAAGATAGTGAGAAGACTCTCATCGTACGGTTATTAAAGAAGGAATGGATCCAGTTGGTTGCTTCTTGAGAGAAGTGGGCGGCTATTTGTAGGTGGTTACACAAGATCTCATGGTCGACCAGATCAAAGGCCGCGGAGAGATCAAGGAGAAGCAATAGTGCTGTCTTCCCCTGGTCTCTCAGCTCGTCTATCTGTGTCTTGAGATCTATGAGTGCGGTTTCTGTTCCGTGTTGTGGCCTGAAGCCCGATTGTCGGACTCCTAAGAGTTGGAAGTGCTCAAGGTGTTGTTGGATCTGTTGGTAAGCTATTTTGTCAATGATTTTGAGAAGGAATGGTACTGTGGTGATAGGGCGGTAGTTAGTTGGGGTGGAAGGGTCTAAGTTCGGTTTTTTAAGCAAAGGGAGGACCCAAGACTGTTTTAAGTTGTTGGGTACGGTGCCTGATGTGAAAGACGCATTTATTAGTTTGGTAATAAATGGAGCAAGATCACGGGCAGCATCCTTGATCAGTTGAGCGGGGCATAAATCTCTGTGGCAGTTAGAAGGTTTGAGGGTGAGAATGGTATTTTCAACCTCTTTGGTGGATACTTTGTGGAAGTTGAAGGAGGGGTTGTACGCTGGGGGGGAAGGTGGACTCGGGTGAACCTTTTTGTGGGGGATGGTACTCTGCTTGGTGGAGGAGAGCAGAGATTCTTTTTTGGTGCTTATCTTAGTCTTGAGGGATGAGATTTTATTCGCTAGGGCATTTTGAATGCCCGTGCACCAGTGTTTATCTTTGATACACGAATCTGGTGCTTGGATCGGGGATTCTATCTCTTTAAGAATTGTGAAAAGCTCTCTAGTGTTAGATTTAGCTTGTGCAATTCGTGTGCTAAATGACGATTGCTTAGCCAGTATGATTTCTTTTTTATATTGGGAGGCTAGATTACTCAGGTATTTTTTGTTTTTTTCTGAGGGGGAAGCTCGCCAAAGTTTTTCGCAGCATCGTTTTTCCTGTCTGAGGGCTTTGAGGTGAGGTGAAAACCAGGAGTTAATGTGTTTCCGAGGCTTGCTCTTTTTTAGCTTCAAAGGGGCTATAGCGTCAAGGGATGAGAGCATAATTTTATTGTAGTTGTCAACCATCGTAAGGGGATCAGTGTGATCTGGGATGGCGTTCAGAGTTGGTATGATGAGCGGGATCAGATTGTCAGGGGTGATGTTCTTTTTATTACGGGATTGGATAGCTGGAGCTATGTTGTTGGTTGGTGCTGGGGTTGCCTTTAGGGTGAACGAGATCAGATAGTGGTCTGTCCAAGGCTGCGGGAGTATGGCAGAGACCAAGACTGGGCAGTTGTGCACGGCTAGCCAGTCCAGAGTTCTCCCTTTGATATGGGTGGGCTCGGTAATCTTCTGGGTGAAGCCCAGTTCCTCTAGGGTGTTATTGATTGTACTGGCATTGGCGTCTGCAGGGTCGCTAAAGCCAAGGTTAAAGTCTACTAGTAGGATACGTTGTGAAGAGTTTTTAAGATTATTTGATAGGATGTCTGTGAGGTCTTCTTCGAATGATCCTAGGGGGCCCGGTGGTCGGTAGATAAGGTGGATGGAGATGGATTGAGTACTAGAAAGTATTAACTTAGCTGTTAGAGATTCACAGGAACTAACATTAGTGGGTGATTCAATTATGATAGTAAATTTGGTTTTGGCTATGATGGCAAGACCTCCACCTCTAGAAGTGGTGCGATCAAGTCTTAGTAGCGTGTAGTCATCTGGGACTGCTAGCATAATTTCAGGGCCTGCCGTGGGGTGAAGCCAAGATTCAGTAACCGTTCCCTTCGCGGACGTGTTCCTGACGTCATCATGTGGCCTCACCCACGCTGAGCATGTGTCCTAATTTGCGGACACTGTCCGGTTCCCCAACATTTTAAAAGAACTTAGTCAGACAATCCAAATTATTTTACAGTAAAAATTCACCATTGCACATGTACCAGACAATGAACCTGGCTTTCCACATATTTTTTGTACCTTTTTCAACCTTTTTGGGTGTTGGATCTGTTCGCAAAGCGCACCCCTCCACCCCTATAAAAGGCCACACCCCAGAGCTGATCTTCATTGTACTTCTGGCTATTGCAGATTGACTTTTGCTGCCTTTGCTGCTCTTGCTGAGATTATCACATCAACCCTGATGGCATCCATGGTTGCTGTTGCTACAGCTGCCTCCGCACCACCCCCAAACCCTCCACCATCACCACCTCCACAAAGGCCTGCAGAGGGGAACACGAGTGAGGATGTAGAGAACGAGGATGAAGAGGATGAAGAGAATGAGGTTGAGGAACTCCCTACTACCAGCACTCACTGGGAGTCTTGGGTGTGGCGGTGGTTTACTGTTCATGTTAACGTACCAAAAGCATGTGCGAACAAGCTCAGCTGTAACCAGTGCAACATGGTGCTGAGTCATGGGAGACGTGGTTCGTACAGCTTTGGTACGACATCCATGAAGCGACACCTAACATCGTTCCACAGTGCGGACAATCGCAAGGCTGTACCTTGTGATAAACGTAGTAGGTTGAGTTCCTCTACAGCATCCTCCGTTTCCGCTCCTCTCACCACAAGAGACACTCCTGTGGGAGAGAGAGCATCCCTCCAGCTGCTTCACAGGCCATTCGCAATGCTGTTGACCCTTACCTTTCTAGGGTCACAATATTGTGTAAGTACTGCAACGCAGTAGTCTGCAGCGGGGAGAGTCTTCGAAGTGCTTTCGAGACTACGGTCACGGAACACCAGAAGACCTGCTACCTCCCTAATTAAGGCCCACCCTACATCTTCCTCTCTCCACCTGCCCTTTCTTATTCCCGTGGTTGGTGTCTCTTCCTTACCCTCCTTTCCCCTCTTCTCCTAGTGTGTCGTGAGTAAAAAACCAAAAAATATATAAAACAACAAAAATACAAAAAGGCTCTTTTCAGAGCCACCTTTCACAGTTTAAAAAAGAAGTGGCAAATAAACAGTGCAGGGCCTTGTGCATTTTGTGGAAGTCCGCGGACAGTCCTAGGACATATAAAATTTTAGGATGCTGCCCTAGAAAAACCAATGCACTTTTCTCTGGTAACATGTGGTGGCTCTGAAAAGAGCCTTTTTGCGGTGTTTTTGTATGTTCAAAAACTTTAAATCGTCAACATCTACTGCAAAATAGATGACCATAATTCTCAAAAAAGTTGCAATGCATTTTGCACATTTCTCAGAAAAATCTGATTGCCAGCATAAGTAAGATGGACTCCATCTCTGCGAAAGATGTATTTGCTACAACGCATAATGTTTGTTTGTTTGTTTATTATTTATAGCGCGCGCCAGACCCGAGGGTAACCGGGCGCGTTGTTCAAGGATACTTTAAACTTTACAGGTTACGCATGTTTACAAGTAGTGGTTATACGTCGTAGAAGTTACATAATGCAGGACAGTAAGGAGAATATACATTGTGCATAATATATACATATAACATAATATATACAGGAAATATGCAGTAGGAAGATAGAGAGTATATAACTATGTACATAGTACGTTTGTAGAACAGTGGATATATTGGTGTAGGGCAGGACTATCGGTCATTTTCTTTGATCCAATTGATACAGTTAGATCTGAAGAGAGCGTAGGATTGGGTAGATCTCAGGCCAGGCGGGAGGGAGTTCCAAAGCTGGGCAGCTTTGACCGGGAAGCTGTTTCCTCCGGCCGTACTTAGTTTAAATGGGGGTATCACTAACTGGTTAGAGTATGCTTCTCTGGTGGGTCTAGTGGAGATTTTTCTGTTGAATCTAGCAACTAGGTATTTGGGTGCTAGATGGTTGATACTTTTGAAAGTTAGAGAAGCTGTCTTGAGTTTGATTTTGTCCGCTGTGGAGAGCCAGTTGGATTGTCTTCTAGCCTCTGAAATATGCTCCCTTCTTGGAATTCCTAAGGCAGCTCTAAGAGCATTGTTCTGTAGTGTTTGAATCTTATGCAGCGAATGTTTATTGGCCCCTATATATAGTGCGTTGCAATAGTCCAATTTCGACAGCACTAATGCTCGAGCAAGGGTTAGGCAGTTGGCAGTGGATAGGTATGGTTTTGCGGCTCTAATCAACTTGCAGGTATATGCGGTGCTGGATGCCATTGCGCTCACCTGTTTGGTTAGGAGAGGTGGGAATCAAGGTAAAACCCTAATGTTTTTACCTCTTTTGCCACCTTGATAGTGTTACCGTCTATGACGAAGGAGGAGTATTCTTCTTTTAATCTATTGAAGTTTTGTGTGTTCCCCAGTATGATGAGTTCCGTTTTGTCATCATTCAGGCATAGTCCGTGTGTGGCCATCCATGCCTGAATGATGAGATAAATCTTGTTCACCAAGGCCAAATCTTGTTCATAATCCCCTGAAAGTGGTAAGAGAATCTGAGTGTCATCCGCATAGTTAGTGTAGGTGACACCCAGATTATCCAGATCATCGAACAAGGGCTTCGTGAAGATGTTGTACATAGTGGGGGAGACACAAGAACCTTGTGGGACTCCACATGTGATGGATACAGGGTCAGCAGCAGCAGAAGTAGAGAAGACTCTCATAGTTCTACCGGTTAGGAATGATTTGATCCATGCGATGGCATGTGTGGAGAAATGGGCAGCTGTTTCTAGGTGGGTGCAGAGCACATCATGATCCACCAGGTCGAAGGCTGCAGAGAGGTCCAGTAAGAGGAGTAGGGCCATCTTTCCGGAGTCTCTCAGCTCATCGACCTGAATTTTAAGATCGATGAGCGCGGTTTCAGTTCCGTGCTGAGGTCTGAAGCCTGATTGTCTTGTGCCTAAAAGGTGGTGCAGCTCCAGGTGTTTTTGGATCTGCAGGTAGGCTACCCTGTCTAGGATTTTTAACAAGAAGGGTACCGTTGTGATGGGCCTGTAGTTAGTCGGGATGGATGGGTCCAATGTTTGTTTTTTTAGGAGGGGGAGGACCCAAGATTGCTTGAGGTTATCTGGTACAGTGCCTGATGCAAAGGAGGCATTAATAAGTTTAGAAATAAGTTTAGAAATGAATGGGGAGAAGTCTCTGGCCGCGTCTTTTATTAGTTGGGCTGGGCATAGGTCGCCTCGGCAATTGGATGGCTTGAGTGAAAGTATTATCTTTTCGGTTTCAAGTGTAGTTAATTTCGAGAAGTTAAATTTATGGTCTAGTTTAGTGCTGATTGATGGTTTGCCTCTTAGGTTAGTTGAGGGTGGAATATTCTGTTTCTTTATCACAATTTTTGTTTGGAGTGTGGCAATTTTGTCGTTTAGTGCTTTTTGGATGTTCGAGCACCATATTTTGTTTTTGTCACAGTTATCATGGACAGGAATAGGGTTTTCCAGTTCCTTTAGTATAAGGAATAGTTCTTTCGTTCCAGATTTGGCCTGCAGTATTCTGTTGTTGAAATTCTCTCTTTTTGCTTTCTTTATTTCATTTTTGTAAATCTTGGAGGCATTGATGAGTGTAATTTTATTTGTCTCTGTTGGGGTTAGTCGCCAAGCAGATTCGCATTTACGTTTTTCAAGTCTTAGAGATTTGAGGTGAGGAGTGAACCAGGTATTTAGGTGGGCTCTGGGCTTACTCTTTCTCAGTTTCAGTGGGGCAATAGTATCTAAAGCTGTAGCCATGGAAGAGTTGAATTCGTTTACTAGTGAAGAGGTGTCCAATAAGTCAGGTAGAGAGTTTAGTCTGGGGAGGATGAGTGGTAGCAGTTTTTCTGTAGTTATACGTTTTTTGTTTCTGGTTGGCAAGGGGGGAGCCAGAGCAGTTTCAATGGGTAGGGCCAAGTTAACATTTAGGAGGAAAGTTATCAGTGCATGATCAGTCCAGATTTGTGGAGTGATATCGACAATCGTTGTATTGCAGTTATAGTCAGCAACCCAGTCAAGTATACGGCCTTTTTCGTGTGTTGGTTGTAGGATTTTTTGGGAGAAGCCTAGTTCTGAGATGACATTAGTGACATTAGTTGCTTGCAGGTCTTTAGGGTCATTGTAGCCTAGGTTTAGGTCTCCCAGAAGGATGGCTTGGGATGAAGTTTTTAGGTTGTTTGAGAGGATCGTGGAAATGTCCTCCTCGAACGTGCCAATAGGGCCTGGTGGTCTATAGATAAGGTGAATAGTAATAGTTTGAGAGGGAGATGCGAGGAGTTTAGCCGTTAATGATTCGCATGAAATTAGTCGTTGAACTTGATTCAGTTTTTAGGGTGAGATTATTTTTAGCAATGATAGCTAGGCCACCTCCTCGAGAGTTGACTCTGTAATAATATTTTCATTGTGAAAAGAGGACTCGCCAACATCTCTTAGAAAGGCACAAACAGCCTTATTGACATTACGCCTCGCTTTCTCCATTTGTGGACCAAATAAAGAAGAACGCAGCCACATTTGCCTTTGTGCAATATGAGAAAAAATTACTTGGGAATTTGGAAACATGTCCATGACCTTCTCAAGTCCTTCTTTCATTGCAAATTGCAAAGAAATTCCAGACATATTTCCTACACTGTTCCCTCCACAATGAATTATAATTATGTCTGGATGATGCTTTGTCTCTAAAGTAGCACAGAGAGGTACCAAGTCCAGCCACTTCATTCCACGCACTCCATGCCAGTGCACTTCCACATGAAGAAATCCAAGATCTGCAGCTACTCCACAGCGTTCTGCATGCACCTCCAACCAATGTATCGATGAGTCTCCCAAAATCCAGATAATCTGTTTTCGGAAACACACAGCCATAGCTATCTGTTCTTCTCTCAGGAAAGAGACATTCTGACAAAATCTCTCCTTACACAACACACCCAGTAAACTTTACTGACCAATCCGTACCTCCGCTCATCCTCATTTGCATGCCTCTCCACCCCAGAATCCCTGTATGTAATACGCGCTGTCCGCAGACTACCGCCATGTCTGCGGACATATCGAAAATCTGAGCGTGGTGAATGTACATTTAAATTATGTGCCCCATTTGCCCTTTGATGTGGGCTCTGAAAAGAGCCTTTTTTTGTTTTTCTTTGCAAACGCCTGACAGACATCTGTTATTTTGTATTTTTTGGGGGGTTTTCTTCTTCTTACTTCACAATTAAAATCTTCACATAACCTTCTCCAAAGCAACCCTTACATTCCAAAACAGCATGGCATTTCCCAAAAAGATAAGGAAATGCCATCTTCTTCAAAATAAACAGCATTACTCAAATCAATATTCTCATTATTACAGAAAAACATACCAGCTCTAAGCATGAAAGCACACATGCCTCGATTGATTGCACATCTAGCAATGTTTTGCTGAGGACAAAAAACAGAACTATTGTAATATATTGCCCTAGGTAGTAATCCAGAAAAAAATACTTTGGCATTTGGAAGGATGTTCATTACTGCTTGAACCAACTGTTCCAAATCTGCCAACAAAGTAGGGGTACTGACATAGCCCAAATGGAAAGCACCATAGTGCAGAATTACCAGATGGGGACTGTTCATCCTGCGCATATCTTCACAAACTTGCAGCATTCCCTCTACATTGCAATCAGGCACAGCGCTCCACACCACCTCCACTCCTTTAACATCGAAATTGTTTGCCACATTTCTGCATTGAGCATACTGCTGTAAACCATGGAAAAACATATCTCCGAGTACCAACACCCTGACTTTCTCCACCTCTGCCATCTTCACTACACACACTCTCTTTCTACACAAATCCACAACATCAACATCTGATTGACTGATCCCTACAGTCCCCTTTCCATACTAGATTTGCTGGAAAACCCCGGATGTGGCACACCCTACCCGCGGACAGCCGCAGTGTCCGTGCGGCACGTAACTCTTAGCCAGCCCTTCTACCCTTTCCACATCACTCTCAGTGCCATTCCCTCATTGGATACAATTAAACAGTCACACAACCATCCACCAATCACATCCAAGACCTCTACATCTAACTCCATCATCCGAGTTCCGCACTCCAAATGTACTGTTGATCATTCTGAGTACAAGTCTCATATCATTGGAAAGCACCTACTACAAAAACTACTCTACAAGTCTCCAAGATTTCTACTTACAACTGCATTCATATCCACATGCATGAATACAAACTACAAGTATGCATATTTTATTCACAGTACATGTACAACCGTTATGAATCCATATAAGCAGAGTTATGCCACTAAACCTGCATAGCCTAAACATACATGCCAACCCTCCTAATTTAGGTGCGAGACTCCCGATTTTTCATTGAAAAATCACACTATTTTTTAGTTTCTCCCACCTAAATTAATGCTAATCCAATTCAATCCTATGGGAAAAATAAATGTTACCGATTGCTGTAGTGAAATTTCCCTCTCAGGTGCTCCCGATTGTTGGCATGTTTACCTATAAAATGAACTTATTGACATTTTTCCCATCTACTATAATCAACTGTTACTTCGAAACCTGTCTGCTATCTACAACACACCTTTAAAAAACCAAGTGAATTTCATGCACTTAAAATTCTACTCATTTGGAAAGCATGTTGAACTACCATATTGTAAATAAAATATAAAGGCTGCACATAGTCAAATGAAAACCATGTATACACTATATTCAGATATCAACCAAGAATACTACCACAAAAACATAAAAATCAACGTCTACATTAACATCAGTGCTATAACCACACACAATTACTAACTTCTTTCATTTACAATTGCAGTGAAGACCACTCTCCTGAAAATCAGCAGCATCTGAACTACAAACAACATATCCGAAGAAACCTGCTCATTCCACAAAAAAAGAGTAAGTACAATACTACCTTAATATTCTTACAGTTCCTCAAACACACTGGGCCTCATTACACGGTAGGCGCTAAGGGATTACCGGCACCGGTAAGGTCACCAGTGCCGGTAATCCCTTAGCGCCCTACTACGAGGTACCTCAACGGGTCCCGTCCTTAATGCCTGGTCTGACCAGGCGTTAAGGACGGGACCCGCTGAGGGACTTCAGATCTAATAACGGTACCGCAAATTGCGGTACCATTATTAGCTCCTTCCCCATTCCCATTGAGCCCTATGGGGGCTCAAATGGGAATGGGGAATGGTATTTGGAATGGGGACTTACCGGGTCCTCCAGGGTTGCAATGACCCAGTAAGTCCCCATACGCCTACCCGGACGCGGTATGCGGTAAGGGAGTAGCCATGCAGCTAATAGCGGCAGGGTTACCTCCTACCATGTAATGAGGCCCACTGTATGGTTCATTCATGTAATTCGCGCACCAAAAAAAACTGCGATTTCTGAACCATTCTGCCCACAAATCCCGATTTATTAAACAGAGATTAGCAGGCAGAATGGCACACAAATCCCTGTTTTTTGGAACACAAATAACATACTCAGCCCTTAGAATGTTAGTACTACAAAACAAAGAACTGCTTTCATTTTATATGTGTAATTAGACTTCTTTAAGGGACTACTCTGCCAGGTGACACTTTTGGTGATTCAAGGTTTATTTGTTTTAGTAGTTTCTGATATTGCTGGTCTGTCGTGTTCAGTCTGAGTTGGCTGGTAGGAAGTCTATAAACCACCTGGGAAGTGAAACAATGTTTAAACACACTCAGAGATCAAAGAATGCACCATCATTCTTAGTACCATATATTTTTAAATTTTGCACCCCTGGTGATGACACGTGTTTCGGCTACTGAAAGCCTTTTTTAAATCAGGGCTATTCATACTTCACAGCATAATATCATTTAAAGTCCTTATTGGTTAGTTTCAATTCCTTTTTTGAGGGTCCAATGCCTTGAGTACAAGCCCTCCGGCGTCTTTCGCGTTCACGTTGCCTCGAGCATTATGGAGCATTCTTTGATCTCTGATTGTGTTTAAACACTGTTTTAATTGTAAACCATTAGATTTACTGTTAATGCTTATTCTCACTACTAGCTCACTTTCTACTCTCATCTGAACCGCAGTTTAGTAACACACAAATAAAAGAATAGCCTTCCCAACTAATTGTAACTGCCCAATGCACAATCATACACCACCACATACATCTTTCCCATCATACTCAGACACTTATGCACACAGCACACATACATTGCAGAACGGCTCAACCCATACCTTCTTTTTTTTTCAACAGACCCCAAAGAATGCCTACCAAAAAGCAAGTCTGTAGAAAGCAACGCAGAAATAGAGCAAATGAAAATAAAAGTCTCCAAAATAAGCATCCATCTCTACCAGAGTTTGTACAAAACGTTCAAACAAAACAGCTAATACAGTCATTTAGTGAAACAAAACAAGCTTCCTGTACAGAAACTTTGCCTCCTCTATCAAAATGTAAAACGAAACAAAAAATGCTTAACAAGAATTCAGCTACCTCTACTGCTAAAACTGCTCCTATAAATCTTGATATACTAGCAAGTAACCGTACCAAAAAAAGTATTTTAGCAAAACTTTTCCGCCACAGAGTCCTTCAGAATCTTATAAAAACAGGAGACAAATCATGCACAACCCTTCAAACCTACCGTAGAAAATTAATCTTAGAAGCTTTAATAGACAGTGCAATCCTTCTCAAAAGAAAGTTATTAATTTTAGTGCTAAACAGAATGAAAGCACTAACAAAACTAACTACTAAATTACAAAAAAACCTTCTCATTAAACAGAATGTCAACAAAAATAACTTCTTAAATATCTGTGGAGGTGAATGGAGTCACACCGCGAGCACAGAACCATATTTTTATGAAGAAGCATACAAACAAAACCAAACAAACACAATTGCCATACGTAGCAGTGGACGAGGTTATGAGAAAAAAAAATTAATAATACCCTAATGGAACAAGAAATACTGTTTACAAAAATATTCCCAGAAAACTCAGAATTACCTCTCCATTCGACTGAACCAGAACGTCCAGTATACAAATGGCCATGAACGTCAATGTGTAACATTCCCTAAAAATCTTTCAAATCTTTACGCCAGTTCCTCAATCAGTATGTGAAAGGCAAAGACAAAATCAAAATGAAAGTGCTGCAAAATATGGATACCTGTCCAGTGCGCAAATACACAGGACTACCAGGACATTCATTAGCCTGCATTTCAGGACCTATTTGCAAAAGCACCTTCCATCATATCAAAATGATATCAACACATCATTCAACTATAAGAAATCTAGTCTATAAACTGTACCATGCTAAAAGTCCTGCTTTAGCACTAGCCAATTTAAATAACACTCTTCTACATGGTACACCCAAAGACCTACTCGAAGAAATCAACCATATCCAGAAAAAATATTTTGTAAGTGAAAGCCACTTACAAAATGCAATAGCTTTACAACAGACTAGCAACAATTCTGCACATGGCAATCTTCTACTACACACATAAAAAAAAGAAATACTAAAATTTAAAAGTACATTCGCTGAAGTACCAAACCATGTGTGTGTGTGTGTAGCTGCAGAACATTTTATAAAAGTAACACAAACACTATAGACATAAAATACAAAATAGAAGACAATGAAGATTCCAAGTGGTTTGAATTAGCTCTCTACCTTACAGCAGAAAACAAATACAAAATAACTGACCCCTTAATACTTTGCAGTTACTGCACTACAAAACTTGACAACAACCAAACTCCTTCACGTGCTATCACAAATAACTTGGATTTATTGCCACTACCAAAACCCCAGCAACAACTCAATTTATATGAGAGTATCATAATTCAAACAGTGCACCCATTTCAAGCAATAATACGCCTTCAACCAAAAACAGCAAAATTACCTCCCTCTGAATTGGTGAAAGGCATTTGTAGCAAAGTAGTTTATTTACCATTAGATCTGAAAGAAAATGTGCACACTCTGGGAGTGCAACGTCCAATAGAGCAATCTTTAATTGTCTTAGTAAATGGTGTACCAACAAAAGACAAAAAAAATTGGCAACAACTTGTAGACTTACATAAAGTTAGACAAGCCTTGCAATATCTAAAAGACAATAATGAATACTACAAAGAAATAAATATTGAAGAAAGCTTAAGGGAAACAACTGAAATAATTCAAGAGTCACCAGAAACTGGTAATTTGAACTTCTAGATCCTGCTACAGTAGCCAATATTTTAGACCATTATACAATTAATCCATTACACTATAATGACACCATAGATGATGCACTAGAAACGTACCAAATGCGACAAACCAAAGGATCACCAATCAGCATATGGGAAAAAAGTAGATAAGCACGTGCTTTTCCTCTACTCTTTCCTACTGGCAAAGGAGGAAGGTACGATGATAGACCCACTCAGATAACAGCATCAGAATACCGCTCGTTACGAATGTATTCTGAAGATCCCAGATTTAGACAAAATGTGGACTACATATTCCATCTACTCTTTGAAAGTGAACTAGCAACTCTATATAACGGAGTTGCACACATATTGAAATCAGGAACCCACTTTCAAAATATGTCAGCTACGCAATTAATACAAAAAGTGCAAGAAACAATCAAGCATTACAAATCTGTTAGCAAACATGCGTGGTACGAAAGAGTACTGGTTCCGACGTCACAGAGATGTACGTTGTATGATAAGAAACCTTGGCCCACCCACTTGGTTTGTTACATTAAGTTGTGTAGAATATGCATGGGAAGTTTTACATGATTTCTTACGCATATCAATCAAAAACAAAACAAACATAGATATACTAACACATGGAGAACTTTGCTCTCTAGATCCTGTTAATGTTTCAAGATATTTCCATCGTCGTTTCATTGCTATGCTAAACTTTATTTGTAATAAAACTGTTCTCCCCCTCAGAGAAGTGCAACACTTCTTTTGGAGAAAAGAATACCAAGCCAGAGGAGCACCACATATCCACATGCTTTTATGGATTAAAGATGCACCTAAATTTGGTCAAGACAGTGATTCCACTGTTTTACAGTTTATCGAAAAATATGTCACTTGTGAATTTCCATCAAAAGCAACAAATAGTGATCTTCATGCACAAATTGTACAATTTCAAAGACACAAACGTGGCAAATATTGTTGTTGGAAATACAAAAACAAAGGGAAATACTACACCAAATGCTGCTTTGGTTTCCCTAGGCCAGTTACACAAACAGGTGAAGTGAACAACTTCATGTCTTCAGTTAGACATTGGGCCTCATTACAACTCAGGCGGTAAGGGGTTTACGGCAGCGTTAACAGCGCCGACCCTTACCGCCTGATTACGAGGTACCCTAGCGCCATGGTGCTTTTAACACCTGCTTTTAGCAGGTGTTAAAATCCATGGCGTAAGGGACCATGGAGTTAATTACGCCACCGTAATTTACGGTGGCGTAATTAACGCCTTCCCCACTCCCATTATGCCCTATGGGGCAAAAATGGGAATGGGGAAGGGTAAATGGGGATTGGGGACTTACCGCCCCGCCTAGGTCGGAATGGGGCGGTAAGTCCACCAACCACCATGGCGTAAACGTAGTTTACGCCATGGTGGTAAAGTCACGGCCCAGGCGGTAACTTACCGCCTGGGTCGTAATGAGGCCCATAGTGTTAAAGGTAAAACACGTATTACATAAAAAGAACAGAAGAATCAAAATATATCACTGATTACAATGCAATCATTGCCCTCTTATGGAATGCAAACATAGATGTGCAGTACATTGCAGACAATTCCACTGCAGTTGCACGACATGTTACAGCCTATTTAACAAAAGCAGAAAAAACAGAGCTTCAAGACCTCTGGAATGACCTATCATCAGACAAAACACTATCTCAGAAATTGTACAGTTTAGGCATAAAAATGCTCTCTCATAGAGAATGTGGCTCCTATGAAGCTGCAGATCATTTAACCAGTACTACTTTGTATGGGAAATCTGAAAATATAGTATGGCTAAGTCTTGGTACTGCTAAATCTAGAAAAAGAGTTCTCAAATCATATGAGGACATAGAAACAATAGCCAAAAATGATCCCAACAGCCAAGACATTTTGAAAAACAATTTACTGGACACATACTACCCGAACAGGAGTACCACTTTGGAAACCGCCGATTCATGGAATAAATGTGCGCCGAAAATTCCGGCGCAGAGGGGCCTATACGTGTGCTGCGCCGAAAAATAGCGAAAAGTGCAGGGAAACCAGCGCACGTCGATTCATGGAAGTCCGTGCGTAAGAAAAGCATAGGACGTGCGCTGAAAAAGTGCGCAGCGCACGCCGGCGCACAGGTCAACCAACGGCGTGCGCCACGGCCACTGCGCTATCACTCCGAGCGCAGCGCACAGCTCTAAAGTAGGCGGAACACAGGGCGGGACACTCGGAATGGGGAATAAAATGGGGCACAACACTCGGAATGGGGAAGAATGTGGGCGGCACGGGGAAGTACAGGAGGCAAGTGCGCGGAACGCCCACACGCTCTCCGGCAACACGTATTCATGGATTCGAACAGGGCAAAACAGCGCTCGATCAAACCAGCGCACAGGCCCAAAAACGTACGCCACAAGTAAGCAGGCGGTAGCGTCCCGACGCACTTAACGAAAGTGCGCCAAAACCTGCGCCAACAAATACCACCCACATACAGCAATGGGCCATACCGTGACCCCAAAGGACAAATGAGGTGCAAAGGTGTACGCCATTAACACGGACACCCACTGTTCAAAAATTTGCGCGTGTGTGTACAACGGGTTGCGCGAGAAGTCACTCGCGCGATTGCCCTGGGTACGTGTATCCCGGGGTGCGGGGAAGTCCCACACGCGATTGCCCTGGCCACGTCGATATCAGGGGTGCGTGTGAAGTTCCACACGCGAAAAGCCAGGGTACGTCAATTACAGGGGTGCGCGGGAAGTTTCACACGCGAAAAGCTAGGCTACGGGAATTCCAGGGGTGCGCGTGAAATCCTACACGCGAAAAACTAGGGTACGTCATTTACAGGGGTGCGCGGGAAGTTTCACACGCGGCTCTGCTGGGTGGGTCCTCACAGGTGTTCCATTCACACCCTCCACGTCCCCTGCATGCAACCCACACCACAGGGGACTACCCTGCACACCTGCTCATGCCTCCCACCACCCCCACCCCCCCGCAGTCAGGGGCACCTGCCAGAAGGCCCCCACCCATGTCTACCACCACCCCCACCCCCCCCCCGCAGTCAGGGGCACCTTCCAGCAGGCCCCCACCCATGTCTACCACCACCCCCACCCCCCCAGCAGTCAGGGGCACCTTCCAGCAGGCCCCCACCCATGTCTACCACCACCCCCACCCCCCCAGCAGTCAGGGGCACCTTCCAGCAGGCCCCCACCCATGTCTACCACCACCCCCACCCCCCCAGCAGTCAGAGGCACCTGCCAGCAGGCCCCCACCCATGTCTACCACCACCCCCACCCCCCCAGCAGTCAGAGGCACCTGCCAGAAGGCCCCCACCCATGTCTACCACCACCCCCACCCCCCCAGCAGTCAGGGGCACCTTCCAGCAGGCCCCCACCCATGTCTACCACCACCCCCACCCCCCAGCAGTCAGGGGCACCTTCCAGCAGGCCCCCACCCATGTCTACCACCACCCCCACCCCCCCAGCAGTCAGGGCCACCTTCCAGCAGGCCCCCACCCATGTCTACCACCACCCCCACCCCCCCCGCAGTCAGGGGCACCTGCCAGAAGGCCCCCACCCATGTCTAATACCACCCCCCCCGCAGTCAGGGGCACCTACCAGAAGGCCCCCACCCATGTACCATCCATGTCCACCTTCACCTGGGTCACAACCCCACACAATCATGACCGTAATGGACAGTCTGCCCTGCAAGAATTCCCAAACAACTATCCCATCCACCCACATATCAAACACAATGACATGTGACACACCCAATGTAAATCATATGAATGAACACATGTCTGTCACACACAGATGTTGCAAGTGAATGTCCAAACACCCCACATGTCATGCATGAAAGCAATGAGATGATACAACACATTGAAGGATCAAATGAAAATGTATTAAAAATAAACAAGGATGGTAAAAATAAAAAATAACAATAAACATGCAATGCAAACTAAATAATAAAAAAGTACAACCAAAAAAATCAGGAACACTAATTAACAAAAATAAAGTAAAATAGGGGTCCAAAGTCAAAGTCCAAAATTAAATCCAAGTACAAATGAAAGAAGAAACACATTGCCTCATGTGAAAAATTAAAACAAATATTAACATCCCTCAAACTATCAAAATGATGATCCGGGTCCATGAGCCCTAATAAATGAAACCTAACTATTTACACTAAGTAAGAAAATGTCTATATACAAAAATGTGGTGCATTGTCCTTTGGCAACCAAATAATAACATTAAAACAAAGGAAACCTAACTACAACTAAACTACAGAACTATATACAAAGGCGGCGGGCAAGTCCTGCGGCTCACTGATTGTTGTTCCGGGCCAGGGCATCATCGAACTCCCGCTCGATGTCCCGGAGGCGGCCCCGTTCCACAGCCCCGAGGGTCCGCAGGGACGCCGATGTACCCACCTCCAACTCCCTGCGGATGGCCTCGAGGCACTCGGCCCACCTCAGGGCCCTCCGCATGGAGTTTTCCGCCCTGACCATAGCGAGCCGCGCCTCTTCCGCCCGCCGCCGCTCCGCATCTATGGCATGGCCCAACCGCTGCCACACGGAAGCCACTTGACGTCCAGGGTCCTCCTGCCCTCCGGCTGATGCCTGCCCCTCTGATGGTGATGGCCCCGAGCCATCAAGGCTCCCACCTTCTTCCTCCTGCTGCTGACGTGCTGGTGCCGGTGCCCTGACACCTGCTGCCTGCACATCCTCCATTGTTTGGGGTGCTGTTGTTGCGGTGGCCACCCCTGCTGGACTCACGACTCCCGACTGGGGCAGGGATGTGTCCTCCACCAGCCTGGCCCCATCGTCAGAGGCAGCTCCACAGGGCACCCAGGTGACAGGTGGGTAGGAAGATGGCACGGAGGACGACTGGCGCATAGGGGGTTCAGGTGAGGAGGGGGTCGGAACAAGGCCCAGTGTATGGAGGAACACAGCCTGGTCTCCCTGAGAATGGGTCCGGACGTGGGCAACCCTGCTGGTGCAAGATGATGCAGACACAGGACCGGGGACAGGATTACACACAGGCACCTCCGCGGCGGCCTGTGCTGCCTCCTGTCCCTGCCCCTGTGCTGCACCACTAGCACCAGTGGAATGCCCACCTCCAGACCCCATCTCAGTCCCTTGCACGGCCTCCTCCTCCACCAAACCCACCACCAACCTGGATGACTCCCTGCCATCTTCCGCCGCGGAACCCTGTGGGGTCTCAGCTGCCCCTTCTGCTGCCGAGGAGTCCAACTTCCTCCTGCGCCTCCTGGACCTCCCCTCGGCAGCTGCGACCTGGGACACAGCACCGGACTCCTCACTCCCCGACGAGATGACAACAGGGGAGGGGAGCCGGGCCTTGCGTCTCCGGCTGGCGGTGGCATCCCTGCCGCTGTGCTCCACAGCACCTTCTCCGCCCTCCACATCAGATGACGCTGCAGGCAGGGAGAGACAGGAGACAGGCATCAGGACACTGTACAATTGACTCACACACATAACAGTTGTACAAGAGTGGCATTGTCATACTCCAGACCTGGCATCACAATCCCCAACACACTTGTCTCCTCAACGCACACACATGAGTCATTCAACAGCCATATTGCTACAGCCCGCTACATACATTCACATACAGCAGCATGAGCAGACAAAGGTGAGCCACACATCACATGATACACACGGACTCAAATACACATGCACACATGCAAAGCACACATCCAAGCATGTGTACCACTCCGCAAACTGTCAGTCATGAGATGAACATCCATGTCACATTTGCAATTCACTCTCCAACATGACAGTGTCACCTGCATCCATGTAGCAACACTGTTGCACCCTTCACAACTACACACACGCACACGCTGCAGACTAATGCACCTGGAATCAACATCCATGTGTCACACCACAAGCATGCCAACTCACATGCACAGTCAAACACATGTGCCCACACACAAGCATTTGCACTGCAGGCACACACACACACACACACATGCACCATCCTTGTCTCACACATCACAGGCACACATGTGCTTGTCTCACAGCCCTGCACACACACATTTATACATGGCCACACAAAGACATGTGCAACATGCACACTCCTGGCACACCACCACACACACAGCTTACAATCAGTATGCATGTACACTCACCGCTCGACTCCAGACGGGTCTGCCTCCCAAGGACCTGGACATGGAGCGCTGGGGATATGCGTTCCAGGACCCGAAGTTCATCTTGCGACAAGTGGCCCCGCCGCCCCTTGGCATCCACTGCCTTCACGAGGCGCCGGGCCTTGTTCAGGGTCCTGGACCTGTAGTCCTCCCAGCGCTTCTTGACTTGATGGAATTCTCGGACTGCCACCCCCTCTGCGTTGATGGCAGTCACAATGTCCGTCCAGATCCTGGTCCGTCCTTCCTTGTCGAGGCGCATCCGTCCGTAGAGGGCATCATACTGCCCCAGGACTCGCTCCACCAGGACACCAACTTCGGTGGCACTGAAGCTGGTGCCCCTCTGCCTCCCTGGCCGGGGGTTGCCAGTCGTGCCAGATGTTGTGCTCCCTGACATGGCAACCCCAGAGGCAGGAGTGGGTGGGCAACTGGGTCCTGGGGCTGGGCTGTGGAGCGATGGTATGGCTGTCGGGAGTCTTTGGTTCCAGCAGGGGTGGTCACAGCAACTGCACCCCTGGCTGATGTGCAGGCAGCAAACAGCAGGGCACGTGGGCAGCAGGCAGTCAGGCAGCAGCAGATGGCAGGTGGGAGCGTGCTCGGGGTTCTGGGGGGCAGGATTCCGGCCTTTGGGGCAGGAGCGTGGTCTTCCGTGTGTGAACGCGTGGCCAGCTTGATACGGAGTGAATTGGCACGTGAAAATCATGCACGTCTGCGTGGAATCCGAGGAAAGGCCGCGTAAGCACGTCAGCACGCGTACGCGATTTCATTGGTCCAAAGGGCCAGGCGCGTAAGCGCGTCTATAACGCACGGCCGTTTCCCAACCCGCGTGATTGGTCCAAAGGGCCAGGCGCGTAAGCGCGTCTATAACGCACGGCCGTTTCCCAACCCGCGTGAAAAAATAAACCTCCCGCGCGAGCGCGTCAGCACGCGTACGCGATCTCATTGGTCCAAAGGGCCAGGCGCGTAAGCGCGCCTATGACGCACGGGTGTTTCCCAACCCACGTGAAAAAAATACACGTGCCGCGCGAGCGCGTCAGCATGCGTACCCGATTTCATTGGTCCAAAGGGCCAGGCGCGTAAGCGCGCCTATGACGCACGGGTGTTTCCCAACCCACGTGAAAAAAATACACGTGCCGCGCGAGCGCGTCAGCACGCGTACCCGATTTCATTGGTCCAAAGGCACACAGCGAGTAATCGCATATTCAACAGCGCGCGTGAAAAACGCCCGGTTACCATTTACATCTGAATACAATTACAATATTAATAACGTACATTTAACCTGGTAAACCTCGAGCATGTAGTCACACACGCTCGGCCACGACACGTGCAAAATTACAACAGGCAATACGGAAAGACGTACGCCTGCAGGAAGCAGGCGTACGTGACCCGGCACGTCTAAATATTCACGTGAAAACATCCTACAAGCTCAGTGCAAAGATGAACATACCGTTCCTAGCAGCAGTGGCTGTGGGTTACCAAAAGAGGAGGAGGAGGAGAGTCAGGGCCAGAATTTTCTCACCCAGAACCAGCCTATTCGGGATGCCTGATGACCAGGTGTATGGGAGGTACAGGTTTCCAGCACACATCATACTGGACCTGGTCAGTGAGTGGGAGGATGACCTCACATCACCCACCCTGTGCTCCCAAGCACTCAGCCCCCTGCAGAAGGTCCTGAATGTACTGCACTTCTTGGGCACTGGATCTTTTCAGCGGACAAGTGCCATAGTGGGTGGTGTGTCACAGGCCACGCAGTCACGCTGTCTACACCAGGTCTTGAACATCATCACTGCACGGCCATCAGTCCGCAGGCACATATATCTCCCCAGGACTCCTGCAGAAAGGCGGGCGTGCATCCAGGAATTCTATGGTGTAGCTCAATTCCCCAAAGTGCTTGGTGCAATTGACTGCACCCATGTGGCTCTACGTCCCCCCAGGGCAACAGAGCACATCTATAGAAACCGCAAGCACTGGCATTCCATCAACGTGCAAGTTGTATGCAATGCCAAGGGAATCATCACATCAGTATATGCCAACTATCCCGGGTCCACCCACGACAGCTTCATCTACAGAATGTCTACCCTAAGCCGGGACCTAGAGGCTGGCCGGCATGGAGATACATGGCTGCTTGGTGAGCATGAATGCCACTGCACATGCATGCATGTCAGATACAGGGTCATGTCACAACACCACTAATGATACCCATCACCACCTCCGCAGGGGACAGTGCCTACCCTATCAGCCCCCACATGATGACCCCAATCCGGAACCCCACCACGCCACCCGAGGTAAGGTACAACACAGCCCACATTGCAACACGGGGCATAGTGGAGCGCACATTCGGAGTGCTGAAGTCACGCTTTCGCTCCCTTGACCGTTCTGGCGGGCAGCTGTTATATGCTCCCCCACTAGTGTGCAGGATCATAGTGGCAGCATGTGTCCTGCACAACGTTGCAACACGCCGGGGCCTGCCCGTGGACATGGTGGTGCCCCCACATCCACAACCACATGCACGCCCGCTGCGCATGGGAGGGGAAAGGGCACGGGGGGAGGCAGCCCGTACGCAACTGGTGGCCAACTTCTTCACCTAGGAATCACAGTGCTGGCTAGTGCACACTGCTCTGGCACATACCATCTGACGATCAATGATGACACTACCTGACAATGTCACAAAATTTCTTGACAATAAACTGTCAGAAACACATCAGCCTGAGATTGTTAACATGGAAGTGTCACTATGTGTGCACCCCTACCTACACATACACCAGCAATGCATAACTATGAAAAGACACAACTCCATTCATCAAATATGCATTGGCACAGGCGAATTGCTACATGACAACATTGCCATGTCACCCAATCCCTTCACAGTCCCGCCACAGAGGACACCATGTCATGGTATGTGAGAGCAAACAAACTGACCCTCACAACATGACACCGGTGTCACAAATTGCAGTGCCCCAAATGGAACATAGCCGCACTTGAACAGCTAACCGTGATGGAGGCACTACTACACACCTGTGTAAGAGTCATTTCAATCAAATTACACACCAACCCACCCTGAAGCCCACCAAAACAAGACACAATGCATGTAATCAATGGTAGTCTCAATACCTGATTGTGCTGGTATGTCCTCACCGTCCAGATGTACAGTGATGGCGCCACGCAAAAGTGTCACTGCACATCTACCGACATGTAGTCTGACTCCAGAGAGTATGCCCGTGTGAAGAACTGTGTGAAATACCTGCAAAACATGAGTAACATATGTAAGTTGAGGCACATATCAAACCATCATGCATAGTTAGGTGCAACAACAATGTACACTATGAATGTCTACACAGTATTGACTATGGACTTCCCAACAGCTCATGGGAGTCCAATGTCACCGTGTAATTTGCTGTCACTTGGGCACACCCTTTGCAA
This sequence comes from Ambystoma mexicanum, assembly GCF_040938575.1. Taxonomy (NCBI): domain Eukaryota; kingdom Metazoa; phylum Chordata; class Amphibia; order Caudata; family Ambystomatidae; genus Ambystoma; species Ambystoma mexicanum. The sequence goes on along the minus strand of NC_090941.1, from coordinate 541,463,502 downwards.
GCCCATGGAAACGGAAGCAGGAGGGGTGTGGATGCCAGGTACCCAAGCATCGAAACCAAACTCAGGACAAGCCTGCATGTGCCCAGCCACAATACAGTGTATGCCCAGGTACCCACACAAGGCAACACACTTGAAAAAGAAAAATATGATAAGAAAAAATGGCCATGAAAGGGCCGGCGGGGAGGGGGGGGCCACCTATGAGGTCCGAGGACAGGATGCACGCCACAATCCACCTGTGTGGATCATGGGAAGTAAAAACACCCCATAGGCTCGTGGCCCACACGGCTACTCTGTTGTGGGAGATGAGTCGCTATCGCTCTGGCCAGACCCTGCAGCTGACTCAGGAGGTGGGGGAGCTGCCTCAGAAGATGGTGTGACAATGGGAGGCAGCCCACGCAAAGCCCGAGTTTGCTCCTCCATGGCTGCAAGCAGGCGGGTCTGGAAGGTCTGGTTCTGGATTATAATCATGCGGAGGTCCCCATGCAGTAACTTCCGGGATGTCCTGACCTCCGCACGAGTTGCCTGCATCTCGGCCGAGAGCGTCCGTGTCAGACGCTCCAGCTGCTCCTCTGTCCTTCTATGGGATGAAGCCTCAAGCTCTGACAGGGTCGACCTGAGGTGATGGAATTCTTCCCTCAGGCCTTCCCTGTGGCGCTGGGACTCCATGGAAAGTGATTCCCGCAGAGTCGCCAGTCCCGCCCGCCTGTCCATGTTGGACGCCAACATGTCCTCCCTGTGTGCCTGGCAGATGGACTCTGTAGCCTGCTCCAGTCGCTCCATCAGCCTTTCTGGGGGGACAATGGAAGTGGCCACCCTATCCATGGCCTGTGCAATCATCTCGGATGATGCTGCCTGTTGGGTGGCCATACCGTAGATGGATTGCTCCCAAGCGGTATTGCCAGGTGGCATACGGCCACCACGTTGGCGGGCACCACACCTGCCTGGGGCAAGGCGGACTGCGCCTTGCTGTGCCGGCAAAGCCTCAGGCTGCAGAACTGCATTCCCTCTCTGATCTGCAGCCCCAGGAACAGGATCAGAGATTGTGTGGTGTGGCCCTGCATCCGTAACCACCGGAGGCTGAGCTGCCGACACTGACATCCCCATTGAGGGCAATAACCCGGCTGCAGGTGGGTCGGACAGAGGAGATTCTCTCCCAAGAACACTCACCTGCGACTGCACATAGGTGTCATCCTCCGAGTCTACACCTGAATACTGCTCGGGGGAGGAACCCCCAGAGACACCCCTCGACAGCACGACCTGCAGCACTTGTGGGTTTTCACCCACAAACACACCACGTCCCTCACTTGTGGAAGGTCGGCCCGGGTTGCCCTCCTGGGACGGCTCCACCACCACATCCCCAGCATCAACAAGTGCGTCGTCCCCTGCAAAGACATGAAAGAGAGAAATGGAAACAGGCATTAGCATCATGGCATACAACAAGGGCTGATGAACAACAGAGCCAGTAGTTCAATGACACATGTCCCACATGACTGGGAAACCTCCTATGCATTCACCATCACTGGGTCTGGAGGGGAGGCTCAGGGCACACAATGATGACACAGAGAATGGAGAGCAACGCCTGCTCCCCATGCTGCCTAGCACTGGCATCACACATTGGCCGGTGATTGCCATGTCAAATGCACATGCCATCACACACATGGCATGTGACATAGCCACCAAGTGAAGAGGGAGAGGAGGGCAACTAATTTGGATTTTGGCCACTCTGGTCCTGACATTGCTTCATCACATCAAGAAGTTAACATGTTGGACATGGATCTGCTAGTCCCAATTGGCCACGATGCACAGTGCCTTGTCAACATTAACAAAATGCAGTAAACAATGAGATTCCACCTCCCCATCACCTGTAATGGATTCATATAGCATTCGTGAAGCACCTGTACAGAAATGTATGAAGGTACAGCGGAGCACTGAGGGGTGGTGGGGCAGAAGGGGATGCCATTCAACAATCCTACTGGTGCTGGTGTCATTCATGTAACGCAAGTGCAGAGGTGGGTGGCACAATGAAGTGCAAGGGGAAGTTGCGGCTGGAAGTGCTGTACAAGGTAAGTAGGACTTAACGTCGAGGGCAGATGGTGGTAGGCACAGACAAGTGCTGGGGGGGTGGCCTACAGGGGTACAGAGACAGTCATGCAGTGCTGTGGGCTCGGAGGGGACAGGGGAGGTACACACTGCATCTGGCTCGGCAAGGTCCTTGCAGATTTCAATGTGTCCTGCAGAGTTGTCAGATGCCGCAGATATGTGCCCTTGGATTGGGGCTCTCATCTTGGTGAGAAGGGTGAGACGCTATTGCCTTTGGAGCAGGCGGCAGGCCAGTTTGCCAGAGGATGAGCATGATGCAGGCCATTTCCTCTCTGCCACCCGGCACCTGTGTTTTGGGTTCACAAGATCCGAGTCATGCCAGGAGTCAGCATTGGCATGGGGCTTCAGGCGGATTGTCATGACCGTGGCAAAGACATCCAGTGTACCTGAAATAGAGTGGAGCATGGAGTGGGCCCTGTCAGGATGGGAGTGAGCCTAAGGGGGAGCTGGATGGGGGGGAGATTTTGGCAGCATAAGCCTCGACTGACACACACTTCATGGGTTGGAATACCAAGAAGGTGTGTGACAGTGGTGAGGGTGGCTTTGCCTGTGGGGTGGTGAGGGTGAGGTGGGAGGAGAGGAGAAAGTGATCACTCCAGGAGAGAGGAGTGCAGAGAGGGATGGAGAGGGGAAGGTCAGATGAGATCAGAGCATCAAGAGTGTGCCCTGCAGAATGAGTAGGGACAGACGGGAGTTTAGAGGGTGATAGGGAGTTGCTGAGGTCACGGAAAAGTCACGTGGGGGGGACAACAAGCATGCAGGTGGATGCGTACATCACCAAGGAAGAGGATTTCAGTGTCTGGGGACATGAGTGAGGAGGAGAGGTGAGGCCACTCAGAAAGGAAGTAGTACATTTGACCAGTTTTCCGATACACAGTACGCACAGTTTGTGAATGTCGAGGTGAGATGGAGAGAGACGTCACACAAGCCATTCCAGAGAGGAGTAGGTCTACGTAGGAGTGACAGTGGCAGGAATACCCTCAGGGAAGGCAAGGGCACACCCCCCCCTGCACAGTAGTGCCGGGCCAAGGAGAGGATCTCCTGAACGTCAGGTAGGAGTGTGTCAAAGATGCAGACAGAGCTGGCCGTCAGACATGTTTCCATGAGACCAAGGATGTCAAGGTGCATTACCTCATGTAAGTGACATATATTGGAGGAATGCCTGATGCAGCGGCAGAGTAAGGAGTGTAAATGTGGAGGAGGTTGACAGCCTTGTAGGACTTACGGGGAGTGCTACAGATCAGAGGTGCAGCATGTGTAGGAGTTGGAGTGGGAGGCGGAGAAGGATCATGGGAGGGTGCAGGGAGGCAGTGCAGGATAGATGAGGAGAGAGGAGGGGGGACAGCAGGAGAGGAAAGGAAGTTGATGAGATGTGGGTAGCATTTGTCAAGGAGAATAAGGTTGGCCTGAGGGCCTTGGACTGAGATGCTCCCATTACCATACACATCAATTGTGGCCTCTGAGGATTGGAAGGAGGCCAAGAGTACACCCCAACGGGTCACACCATTGATGGTGGAAGAGGAGCAAGGAGAGAGGACTGGGACCATGTGAAGGGTCCATGGGACAGGCAAAGGCATGTATGAGCAGATGTCAGTGAGAGTTAACCTTGAGTAGGCTCAGATGTACTTGTCAGCAATAGGGTGGGTCGCATTGGAGGGCAGGGTGCCCTCATTTGACTGTTTGCAAGCAGGTGTCGTGAGTAGGGCACGATGGTCTGAACAGTAGAAGTCAGGGAAGATAGACCATGAAGAGCAGCATGGAGTGTGAGGGAATGGGGCTTGAAACCAGACGGAACAAGAGCACACAGGTAGGAGGTGGGTGTCAAGGCAAATTCCAGAGTATGACAGCATGTTGAGTGCCATGTATATACAGAGGACGCATTAGCATGTGGTATCATTGCATGTCAGGCATGTGACGATGGAACTTGAATGGCTGGGGGAAAGTGTAGGAATGGTATGTAAGACATAAGATGAATAGACAGGGGAGAATGAGCAACAATGTCGTGACAAAATGACAATTCAAGGGGAACTTCCATGGTGTAGGGCCATATGTGCACTGTTGGCAGTAGGGATAGTGCTGTGGGCACATGGTGTTGCACTGAACATACTGGATGAGGCACATGGGTGACACTATCAACTCTGCCACACACCCCCTTGACAGGCACCCAACATGAAGGCTTCGCACACACACCATGCACATGGATATAACACACATGCATGTGCACTCACCGGATGATGCCTCGTAATCAGGGAGATCTCCCACACCTTGGAGTTGTCCCTCGGTGACGTAGGATCCAGCTACGGACTCGTGTGGTGTGAGTTCTATTTCCTGTGCTGGGGACCCACCTCCAGTCACCAAGGTTGCGGCATGACTTGAGGCCAGCTTATCCTTTGCCCTGCGCTTAAGGTCATTCCAGCGCTTCTGGCAATCACTAGCTGTGCGCCTCACTACTCCAAGGGCACTTATTTTGTCAGCAATGGTCTGCCAGTGTGCCTGGCGTCTGGCATGTGTGGTCTTGGACCCTGCAACAATGACCATTTCCCTATCATGGTCTGACACATACTGAACAAGTGCATTCAGTTCGGCGTCTGTGAAGCTGGGCTTCCTTGATGGGCCGGACTGTGCAGCCGTGCCTGGGGCATCAGCCTGTGCCGGACGTGCACTCTTCCTCTTCCGCTTGGAAGGGGGTGGGGATCCAGAGTGTCCTACGCCGCTGTGGACACTAGGGGCAGGAGCCGTGGTGGACTCAGTACTGGGTGTGTGGGATTGCACACTCAGCATGGGAGTAGGTGCAGGCATTGGGGGTAGAGGGATAGGGTCAGGCCTGATCTGAGGTGCATGAACTAGGACCGACACAGTCTTGGCAGGGTGTATGAGAGGTGGGGTGGATGGAGCCACACCCTGCCCACGGGGGGCAGCAGATGACCTATCTGGCATAGATGCGCGTGTCCTGATGACACCAATGTGCACCGGTGCACGTGCAGTGGACCTGCTGACCTGGATGTCAGCGATGGAGTCACCCTCGGACAGGTCTGGTGCCACAATGGGCTGGTCCAACAAGGGCTGATCAGGGTTGGTATCAGCCACATGACCCTCAACCTGGGGGGGGGGAAGAGGGGGGCATGGGTGTCCCTGACTGGTCCTCCAGACTGGGGGGGACAGGGGCACCCTGCAAGTCACAACCACGTCCCCTAGTGGATCCTCCACGGCCACCACGTGTGGCTCGGCCACCTTTGCCACCCTTACGGCTTGCACGCCTCCCAACCATGGCACTGATGTTATTGTGCGTATGGGAGTGGGTGTGCACAATTGTCCTGGGCAATTGGGTGTCAAAGGGGTTGGGTACCAGATGGTATTCGTACCCTAGTGCAGTGGCAAGGCTATATGACACCCCTGGGGAAAGATGACGGGTCACGCAACGCACAGGCACCCCAAAAAAGTTAAGGAACGTGCACGATACCCCTCCTAGACCACGTGTGCGTATAAAAAACCCTGCACTACGCTGTGGCATCCAGTAACACAAGAATGAACGTATGCGTGTCACACGCAGCCTAGATTGACCTCTGAAGAGGTACGTGACACACGGGGCAAGCACAGATGATAGATGCGTGCGCAACTCACCGTCTGCCAGGGAGAAATGCGTCAAAAAGACGCGCGTGTGCGCGTTGGCAACACCCCCGCCAAAAGAAGAATGGGACGCTGTCTGAGGAGACAGGACAACAGTAGAAGGGAACGCTGTGTGAGGAAACAGGCCCAGGAAAAAGAGCAAAAGAGAAAAAGCTGTCAGAGGTAACAGGGAGTACGACCTTTGAACGCCGTGAAGTAAATCGCGTGTCAACTGACAAGAAGTACAGAATACACCAACTCGCTCTCCACGAAAAGCACGTACAAGGAAATGGCGTTCTACATGTACCTTTTATGCAGGCCCACAGGTCCTGCGTCACTTCCGCGTGTAGGCGCTGAAGGGCCAGCCTCCAATCACACGCATTGACACTGGCTTGTGTTTCTTTCACGCGGGTTGGGAAACGGCCGTGCGTTATAGACGCGCTTACGCGCCTGGCCCTTTGGACCAATGAGATCGCGTACGCGTGCTGACGCGCTCGCGCGGGAGGTTTATTTTTTCACGCGGGTTGGGAAACTGCCGTGCGTTATAGACGCGCTTACGCGCCTGGCCCTTTGGACCAATGAGATCGCGTACGCGTGCTGACGCGCTCGCGCGGGAGGTTTATTTTTTCACGCGGGTTGGGAAACGGCCGTGCGTTATAGACGCGCTTACGCGCCTGGCCCTTTGGACCAATCACGCGGGTTGGGAAACACCCGTGCGTCATAGGCGCGCTTACGCGCCTGGCCCTTTGGACCAATGAAATCGGGTACGCGTGCTGACGCGCTCGCGCGGCACGTGTATTTTTTTCACGTGGGTTGGGAAACACCCGTGCGTCATAGGCGCGCTTACGCGCCTGGCCCTTTGGACCAATGAAATCGCGTACGCGTGCTGACGTGCTTACACGCTGAGGGCCTTTCCTCGGATTCCACGCAGACGTGCATGATTTTCACGTGCCAATTCACTCCGTATCAAGCTGGCCACGCGTTCACACACGGAAGACCACGCTCCTGCCCAGAAGGCCGAGTTACTGCCCCCCAGTGCCCCGAGCAGCCTCCCACGTGCCATCTGCTGCTGCCTGCCTGCCTGCCTGCTGCCACCGTGCCCTGCCATTTGGTGCCTGCACATCAGCCATCTGTAGGCGTACAGTTGCTGTGTCCAACCCTGCTGGAACTGAAGACTCCCGACTGGAAGAACACCACTCCACAGCCCAGCCCCAGGACCAAGTTGCCCACCCACTCCTGCCTCTGGGGTTGCCATGTCGGGCACTGAAACATCTGGCACCACTGGCAACCCCCAGCCAGAGAGGCAGAGGGGCCCCAGCTTCAGTATCACCGAGGTTGGGGTCCTGGTGGAGCGAGTCCTGGGGCAGTATGATGCCCTCTTCGGAAGTAGCCGCGCCAACTATGAAGGACGGACTCGGATCTGGGACGACATCGTGACTGCCATCAACGCGGAGGGGGTGGCAGTCCGCGACAACCGACATGTCAGGAAGCGTTGGGAGGACTGCAGGTCCAGGACCCTCTCAAAGGCCCGGCGCCTCGTGGAGGGGGGCCGGGGCCACATGAGTTCGATCCAAATGAGGGTCCTGGCACGCATACACCCAGCGCTCCACTCCCAGGTCCTTGAGAGGGAGACCCGTCTGGAGTTGAGCGGTAAGTGTGCAGGCATTGCTGTGTGAGACAGTGCATGTTGCAGTGTGCTGGTTGTGTGATGCTGTATGTGTGGAATGGGCCTTGTAGGCATGTATGTGTGCAGTGTTGTCATGGCGATGCATGTGCGACCAGTAATTTGTGGATCACATGGTTGTTGTATGTGTTGCTATGCAACCTGAGGAGGCCTATGCAGATTGGACACATGTGAGCATGCAAGTGTATGTTCGTGGACATGGGTGTGGGTGAGGGATGGATGCTGATGCCAGGTACATGTATGGTGTCGAGGTCGGTGTGCTTGACCTGCATGTCTGTGACTTTTGAATGGCATGGATGCATGACACATGTCTGTGACACTGTACAGATTCACTGATGCTGCCTAATCATCCTTGTATCCACTGTGTTTGTGATGTACGAGGCCACATGGATGTGACAGAGGTGAAGTGTGTGCGTGTGATTTGCATGACCAATGATGCATGTGAGTTCCATGACATCGTACTTTAGAAGAGTGCAGTGGACATGTATGTTGATGTGCATGCCATGGACCATGGGTGTTGCGTGTGTGTATTGCCTGACCCATGTGTTGTGGAGGGACATGATAGAAGTGTACTTTACCATTGCCAGTCATCTGATATTGCTTCCTGTGTAGGGGACCATTGTACAGTGCCCTGATGCTTGTGTTCTATGTCTCCCTCTATGCAGCGGCTAGTGATGGAGAGGGCGGAGACGGCGCTGTGGAGGTAGACGGCGGGGATGCCCCCACGGCTGCGGCGGAAGGGGTGGGTGAGCCCCCACAGGGGCCAGCTACAGCGGAAGAGGGCAAGGAGCCATCCAGGTTGGTGGTTTCTACAGAGGAGGAGGCGGCCGAGACTGAGGCACACCTGAGGCCTGGTGGGGGCATCCCTGCTGGTGCAAGTGGTGCAGTCCAGGGCCAGGGGCAGGAGGCAGCACAGGTCGCCGTGGAGGTGCCTGTGCATGTCGCTGTCCCTGACCCTGTGAGTGCACCACCATGCACCAGCATGGATGCCCCGTCCCAGGCCCGTCCGCAGGTGGAGGGGGTGTCTATGTCATCTGACTCCCCTCCACCTGCGGACGAGGGGACCCGTGGGCGCATGGAAAAGGTCCTGATTGGGGTCGCGTTGCGCACGGGGGTCATTCGTGATGACGTGCGTGCTTCCCGGGAGGAGCACGCACATCATCACGAAGAGCACCGTGCCGACGTGGCCCAGTTGGGATCTGCCATTGCCGCGGGTTTTCTGCAGGTGATGGCCAATGTGTCGGGCATCTCCTCCTCTGTGGAAAGTATGCGCCGGTCGTTCTCCTTGCCGTCTTCCGGCCCAGTTGACACCAGGGCCCCCTGTGGACCTGCCCCGACCAATGCAGCCGGCTCAGTGGGGATCCCATCCCTGCCACAGTCGGGAGTCGGTGGTCCAGCTGGTGTGGACACCATGGCAACTGGACCCCTGCAGGTGGAGGATGTGCCGGCATCATCAGGCAGGGCACGTGCACGACGGCGTCGGTGGATACCATCAGCCTGGATGCCGTCGTGCTGGCAGAGGCAGTGGCTGCAGAGGCAGCGGCAGCGACGTGGGAGGCGTCATGGCTCGGGGCCATCAACATCGGAGGGGCAGCCATCGGCTGGAGGGCAGGAGGACCCTGGACAGAATGTGTCTTCCGTGTGGCAGCGGTTAGGCCACGCAATAGATGCGGAGAGGCGGCGGGCAGAAGAGGGGCGGCTCGCTATGGTCAGGGCGGTGGACTCCATGCAGAGGGCCCTGAGGCGTGCCGAGTGCCTCGAGGAGATCCGCAGGGGCTTGGAGGTGGACACTGCGTCAGCCCTGCGGGCCCTCGGGGCCATTGAGGATGAACGCCTCGGGGAGATAGAAAGGGAGTTCGATGATGCCCTGGCCCATAACATCTCTCAGTGAGCCGCAGGACTGGCCCGCCACCTTTGTATATAATTATGTAGATAGTAGGTTTCCTTTATTTTTATTTATTATTTGGGTTGATTGGACAATGGCCCACGTTTTTTGTATATAGTTAGCATTAGTTAGGTTTTGGGTAGGTTTCATTTTATGGTTTTTAGGGATATTGGACCCGGACAATCATCTTTGTACATAGTTTGTGGATATTTTCGATTTTATTATTTGGACCATGGGGCAATGTGTTTGTTTTTGATTTCCATTTTGATTGACTTTGCACCCGTTCTTTTGGATTTCACCTTTCATTAGATTTTTTTTGTTTTTTACCTGTTACTTTGTGTATTCATTTAGGTGTTTCTTTTTTTTTCCTTCTTACATTTTAATACATTGTTCTTTTGATTCTATTGTGTGGACTTCTCTCATTGGTTTGTTGACTGTCACAATCTGGGTTTTCACAGTCATGTGTTGCCATTGTGTGAGTCTGACGGACTTGGACTCATGCGCATACTGCTCATTGGTTATGTATCATGTAATGGGTATTTGATTTTTGAATGGATGTGTACCTTGGATGTGTGTATGGACTGGGGTGACATGGGGTGGGATGTGGTTGCCCATGGGATCCTGGGATCTGTATTGTGATTTCCTATTGGCAGGGGAACATCTGTGTGGGCCTGGTGGAGGGTGCCCCATGACTGCTGGGGGGTGGGGTTGGTGGGAGACATGACTGGGACATAAGTGGGGGCCTGCTGGCAGGTGCCCCACAGTGCTGGGGGGTGGGTGTGGTGGGAGGCATGAGTGGGACATAAGTGGGGGCCTGCTGGCAGGTGCCCCACAGTGCTTGGGGGTGGGTGTGGTGGGAGGCATGAGTGGGACATAAGTGGGGGCCTGCTGGCAGGTGCCCCACAGTGCTGGGGGGTGGGTGTGGTGGGAGGCATGAGTGGGACATAAGTGGGGGCCTGCTGGCAGGTGCCCCACAGTGCTGGGGGGTGGGTGTGGTGGGAGACATGAGTGGGACATAAGTGGGGGCCTGCTGGCAGGTGCCCCACAGTGCTGGGGGGTGGGGGTGGTGGGAGGCATGAGTGGGACATGGGTGGGGGCCTGGTGGAGGGTGCCCCATGACTGCTGGGGGGTGGGGTTGGTGGGAGACATGAGTGGGACATAAGTGGGGGCCTGCTGGCAGGTGCCCCACAGTGCTGGGGGGTGGGTGTGGTGGGAGGCATGAGTGGGACATAAGTGGGGGCCTGCTGGCAGGTGCCCCACAGTGCTGGGGGGTGGGTGTGGTGGGAGGCATGAGTGGGACATAAGTGGGGGCCTGCTGGCAGGTGCCCCACAGTGCTGGGGGGTGGGTGTGGTGGGAGGCATGAGTGGGACATAAGTGGGGGCCTGCTGGCAGGTGCCCCACAGTGCTGGGGGGTGGGTGTGGTGGGAGGCATGAGTGGGACATAAGTGGGGGCCTGCTGGCAGGTGCCCCACAGTGCTGGGGGGTGGGTGTGGTGGGAGACATGAGTGGGACATAAGTGGGGGCCTGCTGGCAGGTGCCCCACAGTGCTGGGGGGTGGGGGTGGTGGGAGGCATGAGTGGGACATGGGTGGGGGCCTGGTGGAGGGTGCCCCATGACTGCTGGGGGGTGGGGTTGGTGGGAGACATGAGTGGGACATAAGTGGGGGCCTGCTGGCAGGTGCCCCACAGTGCTGGGGGGTGGGGGTGGTGGGAGACATGGGTGGGGGCCTGGTGGAGGGTGCCCCATGACTGCTGGGGGGTGGGAGTCATGAGCAGGTGTGCAGGGTAATCCCCTGTGGTGTGGACTGCATGCAGGGGACGTGGAGGCTGTACAGGGAAGACCTGTGAAGACCCAACGATCGGAGTAGCGTGTTCAACTATCCACGCCCCCCTGAAATGGACGTAGCCTGGGATTTCGCGTGTGAAACGTTCCCGCGCACCCCTGAAATGGAAGTAGCCTGGGATTTCGCGTGTGAAACTTCCCCGCGCACCCCTGTAATGGACGTACCCTGGCTTTTCGCGTGTGAAACTTCCCGCGAACCCCTGTAATGGACGTACCCTGGCTTTTCGCGTGTGGGACTTCCCGCGCACCCCTGGTATTCCAGTAGCCTAGCTTTTCGCGTGTGAAACTTCCCGCGCACCCCTGTAATGGACGTACCCTGGCTTTTCGCGTGTGGGACTTCCCGCGCAGCCCTGCAATTCCCGTAGCCTAGCTTTTCGCGTGTGAAACTTCACGCGCACCCCTGTAATGGACGTACCCTGGCTTTTCGCGTGTGGGACTTCCCGCGCACCCCTGGAATTCCCGTAGCCTAGCTTTTCGCGTGTGAAACTTCCCGCGCACCCCTGAAATGGACGTAGCCTGGGATTTCGCGTGTGAAACGTTCCCGCGCACCCCTGAAATGGAAGTAGCCTGGGATTTCGCGTGTGAAACTTCACGCGCACCCCTGTAATGGACGTACCCTGGCTTTTCGCGTGTGGGACTTCCCGCGCACCCCTGGAATTCCCGTTGCCTAGCTTTTCGCGTGTGAAACTTCCCCGCGCACCCCTGTAATGGACGTACCCTGGCTTTTCGCGTGTGGGACTTCCCGCGCACCCCTGGAATTCCCGTAGCCTAGCTTTTCGCGTGTGAAACTTCCCGCGAACCCCTGTAATGGACGTACCCTGGCTTTTCGCGTGTGGGACTTCCCGCGCACCCCTGCAATTCCCGTAGCCTAGCTTTTCGCGTGTGAAACTTCACGCGCACCCCTGTAATGGACGTACCCTGGCTTTTCGCGTGTGGGACTTCCCGCGCACCCCTGGAATTCCCGTAGCCTAGCTTTTCGCGTGTGAAACTTCCCGCGCACCCCTGTAATGGACGTACCCTGGTTTTTCGCGTGTGGGACTTCCCGCGCACCCCTGCAATTCCCGTAGCCTAGCTTTTCGCGTGTGAAACTTCCCGCGCACCCCTGAAATGGACGTAGCCTGGGATTTGACGTGTGAAACTTCCCGCGCACCCTTGAAAATCGCATGGGCCGCTTGCCGTGATGGTCCAGGGTTAGCGCAGCCCCTTGCGCTGGTTTGTGATTTTTATGAGATTTCCCAGCGCAAGGGGCGTTCCTGGGGGCGTAACTGGCGCTGCAGCGAGTCGCTGCGCCACTGTGCGCCACGGCTGCCTGGGGAAGCTAAAATCCATGAATACGATGTGCGCCGGATTCGGTTTTGGCGCACGCGGCTGGCGCAGACTATCGCACGCGCACGCTGTGCGCCAGCCGCGTGCGCTACTTGTGCGCTGAATTCTATGAATTACCCTGCTATACCACATAGCCCAAAACTTCACATCCAAAAATAATATAAAACCCGATTAAACAAAAGGTAGATATAGAGTGACAGATTGTGAAGGCAGCTTAGTGAAACTTACCAAATGAAGCTTATTTAATCATATCAAATTATCATTAAAACTCCTCAACAGAAAGAACTATATTACATGTATCTGCTACAACTTTTTAAACCATGGAGAAAAGAAGAAGAGATATTAGAAAACTATGACTCCTATGAAGATGCTTTCAAAGCAAATGAAAGCACTATCACAGATATAAACTTTACGCAGTACAAAACAATGTTGCACAATGAACAGCAACACGAAGAAGAACTCCAGGCCCAACTACATAAGGACACTCCCGTCAGTAGTCAACCTTCTGTAGCAGGAAGTCAAGAACCACTGGGACAGCCACTAATAGCAAATGAGGCAGAATTAGCTATGGCAGAAGTAGAGAACACCATGTGTCACTATGAAGAAGACACAGAAGACTTAACTGTACTACAATCAAAACTGAACAAAGAGCAGCACATCATTTTTCAACAAGTAAAGTAAAGAATGTACCTGTCAAAATTACAAACCTATACTACTATACGTCAGTGGTGAAGCTGGTTCAGGAAAAACATTCTTAATCAAAATCATCAGCAAGTTCCTTCAACAATTGACAAACAACAAACTGTCAGCTGTTGTAACTGCCCCCACAGGTGTAGCTGCCTACAACATAGGCAGTGTCACTTTACACCGATTACTACTCCTTCTAGTAGAACACCAAAACAAATTAGAATATTACAAACATTCTACAGAAGCTGCAATGGAACTACGCAGAGTGTTAAAACAAATGAAAATGATACTAATAGATGAAGTGAACATGGTCTCCAACCTAATGTTGGCTTTGATTCACCTCGGATTGCAAGAAGTACTTAAAACAAACTACGAAGAGATCTTTGGAGGAAAACACATTATTGTTTTTGGAGATCTTCTTCAATTGACACCAGTGAAAGGTTAAAACCTTAGGACACAAATGCTGCCGTAAAACTGTTGGCAGCAGCGGAAATGTCAACCTTTGGCTACATTTCCAATACAGAGAATTAACAGAAAACTTGCGCCAACCTGCAGACCTCCCTTACGCCAACATTTTAAAAAGTATTAGAGTTGGTGTGCTATCTCAAGAAGCACAATCAATATTAAAAATCCGACACATCCATGCACTTTATGGCCATAACTCATGTGCTACTGATGTTATAGAACAATTAGCACACAAAAATGTCAATTGTATGTCCTTAATGCCAGCTCTTGCAAGCTGTTCCAAATTCAATAAAACAATGTTGAAAAAAGAAATGCAACCAATAATTGAAATTTGCTCCACAGACAAACTGGACGTGCATGGTATGACACTACCCATGTGTCAACAAGCCACAACAAGACTAAATACCTTAGAAAATTCTATCTACAACACAGCTGGTTTGGAGAAAATATTAAAATTATCCTTAAACTGTAGAGTAATGCTTAAACGTAACCTTGACGTGGAGCAAGGACTAGTTACTGGAGCACTGGGTACAGTTGTTGGCTTTCAAACGTACCCATGTGACAACAACATTCAGTTTGTCAATATTCTCTTTGACAAACTTTCAGAAGTAAAAAGGATAGGGCGCTCAACAGCTCGATTCTTTCTCTTCAAAGACATGTGTGTACGCAGAGAACAATTTTCTCTAACTGTAGCATACGCAGTCACGATTCATAAATCACAAGGTCTTACCCTAGACAAAGCATTAATAGATATTGGTAACACAGTCTTTAAAGAAGGCATGAGCTACGTAGCACTATCGCACTCTACGGTCTATTTCTAATCAACTTTGATGCAAGTAAAGTAAACACTGATATTCCTTGCATTTTAGAATACAATAGACTAAGTTCACTATACACCCCATCTAAAAACATATCCTGTTCCACAAAAAAGAAAACGTTGTAAAAGAAAACTAATTCAAACAGAAATGCAACATGATCTGACTGCAAATCCTCCAAAGAGAGTAAAAGAAGCTAATACTTCATCAAGTAGCACAACCAAAGAAGAATCTATCACTCAAAATAACTCATGTACTTCTTCAAAGAAGAAACAGACACTCTGAAAAAAATAACTTGGACACAGAACTATCTAGTCCATTAAAATTTTCAAATATAGCTGGTGTAAGTTGCTACGCAAATGCAGCAATAAATATTCTATTTCAATTGCCACCAATTGTTGACAACATTTACTTACACAGTACAGACCAATTGTGTTTGCAAATGTTAGTACTTCATCGAAACGCAACAAACAATCCTGACAACACGTATAGTGTTCATGGAATAAGACAAGAATTGGACTACTGTGCTGGAATGGTGAAATTCACTATAAACTCACAAGAAGATCCACAAGAATTTCTAATGTACTTACTACAAGTACTGGAAAACAAAAACATATCTATAAATGAAATCTTCCAGATTTCATACATGTGGAAACACACATGCACTCTCTGCAACAATGTGACACAGGAACAAATCCCTAATGAGCGCTTCGTGTATGTATCCATACCTAATTGTGAATCCATTCCATTTTAGCAACTTGTACAAAATGCAAACCATGGTAGCTTATGTACTACCTGCAATTCAGATAATCGCTCCACCTTACTAATACAAACACATAGTAAATACGTAATACTAATGCTTCTACGTTACAATGCAAATGGTACCAAAAACAACTGCAAGTTGACTGGATACACACCTGGTCAAGTATCACTTGGTAAGAAAACCATCACAATGTAATGTAATGATAGTACCATTACTCTAAAGCAAATATTACCAGCAAATCTTACAAACGCTTATTTAACCTTCTTAAAACCAAAATGTAATAACTAATCTGCACTTAAACATTAACAAAACTTCAATTAAAAAACTATAAACTGTTAGAATACGCCAACAGGTATCTAACTGCCCCAAGATTCTATAACAACCAAACAGAAAAATGAATACCACTAAATTATAACAAAAAATAGACAGTTAGAATACGCCAACAGGAACTGCTCCAAAGATCTGCAGCAAGCCAACAGATAGAACATAAGCCAGAAACAACAAGTGAACGCTGAAAACAAACACGCAAATAGACTGTAGCATAACAAAAATGGATTGTTTAATCCGACATGGATTTTCTTTCCCACAGACCCAATGATTTGAAAAACAAACACAGGAACTGAGCAAATTGCACAGTACACTGGTTTGTAAACTACTAAATATGAGGGTCGAAAAAAAGCTGAAATGTTTATTATGCAATGTAATAAGTTTTTATAAAATACATACACTAACATGCTCTTTTCTTTTATCATAGAAATTAAAAAAGAATATGTGCTCCAGTTACCCAACTCATGAAAAAAATATATCCAATCTCAAAAATCCAAACAGTAAGTATATTCTAATAGAACGCATAAATACTGCTGCATAACAGAACCATTGAAGCAAACATCTAAACATATACCACAATATAAAATGTTCACTTCCATTGATATGTTATACTACAGTGCATGTTACCAAACTCTACAATCTTAATGACATGACGTAGCCAAAACGTCACATACAAACTATACTAATCAAACAGAACACAAACTGTAGATTTGCAAACATTTGGTAGATATTTGATTCTATGGGTTGCTAGAGTCTTGGGTACATGGTCTATGGCCTACGGCCTGCGACAGGCCGTAGGCCATAGACCATGCACCCAAGACTCTAGCAACCCATAGAATCAAATATCTACCAAATGTTTGCAAATCTACAGTTTGTGTTCTGTTTGATTAGTATAGTTTGTATGTGACGGCCTGCGACCATGCACCAAAGACTCTAGGCCCTGGCAACAACCACTGCAGCATATCACACCCTTAGATCACACCCATAGAATCAAACATTTTAACTGTCTATATGGGCCCACACATATCACACTTTCTGCAAAGTTTGGTGAGAATTCATCCAGGGAAAGTGAAGTTATAAGCCACCCATGTTGGCTTATAACTTCAGGGCATATAACTTCAGTCTTGAGTGCATGGCCTTTTGGCCATGCACCCAAGACTCTAGGTCTTGGGCACAACCACCGCACCAAATCACACCCACAACCACCGCAGCATATCACACCCATGGTGGCTTCTAACTTCAGTACTTATAACTTCGGTCTTGGGTGCAAGGCTTTCAGCCATGCACCCAAGACTCTAGGCCCTGCCCACAACCACGGCAGCATATGACACCCATGCTGGCTTATAACTTCAGTGCTTATTACTTCGTCTTGGGTGCATGGTCTTCGGCCATGCACACAAGACTCTAGACCATGGCCACAACCACTGCAACATATCACACCCATAGAATTAAAAATTTTAACTGCGGCATATGGTCAATTTTTATGTCCGCTGACACTGTGCGTGTCCTTAGAACAGTTTCAACTTGCCTGTGGAAAGCATGGACGGAAATACGATCCTTAGGACACCCCTCATTTTCACTAATTACGAACATCTCGGACAGCGCGGGCATGGCGAATGCATCAGTAGAACCTGCCACCTAAAAAAATACAGTATTTCACCCATCTCTTACTCCCCAAACCTCCCCAATCACTCTTGCACACCAAAACACTCCCCAAAACTGCACTTCACCTCTGTTCGCCGCTGCGCTGTCGGCGGGTCCAAGATGCCAGGTGCATCGGAACAATCTGACACACTTCACGCTCTTCACCATCCAATCAGCGAACGCGTCACATGTCCGCGGACATGACGCGAGCCGATTAGCCAATCAGTGTCCTGCCCGCGGAGCGAACAGTGAAGTGTGATTTTTTTAGACCTACTTTTTGATTGTTTTAAAAAAAACTACTTGACGGATTTTCACCAAATTTACAAAAGCACGCTTTTGGGACCAAGCTGCTGCTCCTGCCGTAAAGTTGGTGAAAATCCGTCCAGCGGTTTGGGCTGTAGGTTGCCACCCCTGGACCAAACCACACCAAACTTTGCAAAAAAAATCAGAGTGGGCCATGTACTTTATTTGAAAGGTTTGGTGAGGATTCGTCCAGGGAGAGCGAAGTTATAAGCCACCCAAAAAGTGCTCTTCCTATGGGAGTAGCAACTTAACCATAACTACTCAGCCACTACCGTGGCTGTGTAATATATATATATATGTATATATATGTATATATATATATTTATATATTCAATGAAATAAATGTTGTTAAAGGGACGTTATGGTTAAGTTGCACTAATAAAAACCTATGAAATTCAATGAAAAAACTTTGTTAAGGTGATATATGGTTACAAGTAAAACCAAAAAGTTATTTGAAATTGGGATAGGTTTGAAAGGGAAGCAAAATGTGCTTGTGGTAATATGGTCATAGGCTTCTCTTTTCACATTCTGCAGGCTGCCATGGAAAGCGAAGAGGGGCCCTGTATGAAACCCTGCATTCCCTTTCGGTGGTGGCCATCTTGGAAAATAATTTTCCTTCCTACAAAATTACGAGATTATAAATAGTGTACTTCTATGGTGCATGCTGCAGTCATTGCCTATGTTTATATATGATTAGATTTCTGTATTAACAGCAACAATCCAATACAATGATTTTAGATGAGTACATTCTTTAACAGATTAAGTAGTTCATGATAGGTCTCCCGATCACCCCTGACATATTGTTACCAACAATATAAACACAACTCCTTGTAGGGACTTTTCATCTAAATGTATTTCACATGTGATGTCATCAATGATGTTATCAATGACATTTGTGATGTCATCTTTGATGTCCTGGGTGTTAGTCTTAGCAGTGCACGGTGGTGGCACGAGTTATGGTAGCTTAGGTTACCATAACGGCTGAATTTCTGGATCTCTTTAGTTTTACTTGTAACCATAATATGGATAGTTTATGGATTCAAACGTTTCCACAGTTGGGGGCCCAGAAATTTCAAATTTTCACCCATGTTTCTTACAGTAGAATTTGCCTTGAACAGATCCTTATGGGGCACCCTGGCACATAGTGGGTGGTCAGCTTCTAAGTAGCAATGATCCTCATCCCTTGGCAGCTATTCAAAGTGATTTGGAGGATTTTAAACTTGATGATTCTGTCCCTAGGTAGCCAGTGATGATAGTTTAGACCTGGGGTCATGTGATCTGATACCTTTAAGACTTCATTTTGGTGCTTGATTTAAGCAATAAGACCCGAGCCGGCGTTGCTGAAACCTGGGGTGCTGACAGCAATGTCATTTTGTTTGAATGAACGGGCCATGCTTGCGGTGTCAGGTTCATTCAAACACAATAATCACTTAAGATGGCCGCAGTGGTAACGGAAGGCAGGGCTGTTTGGGTAACCCCTCTTCCATTTCCATTGCAGCCGTTATGGATGCCAAACGTTGCTGGTGCAAACGCCTGCAGTGATCAGGTAAGTGGCATAGGAGGGTGGGGCGACAAAGAAATGGTGACGACAGGGAATTAAGATGGCAGGCCGGGAAAGCAGCCTACAGGTTTCTCAGAAATCAGGCTTGGATTGTGGAATTCAGCCTGTGATCCGAGCAACTTGATTGGCTGGCTCCTCTGCCCCGGGTGCTAATTTGTATTCATTGTATTTCTGGATCTCTCTTTTACTTGCCCCAACATAGATTTCTGTGACCCTGGTGAGTTTTAGTCAATATTTTCACTGAAGTAATAAGAGAAACTTCCTTATAAGCTAGAAGTTTGTGCATTTCATGATGGATGCACTCTGATTGGAAAGAGTGCCATCCAAGGTGAATTATAGCCCGCCTGTTCTAATGTAGGTGCACAAGTGGGAGCCTCCCTCATTTTCATTACCCCATAGGATACAGAGTGGCTCTCTTGGGTCTCAAGTAATAGTGAGTCAGGTTTTGGGAGAATCACTACAGTCTCTATGGATTTTGTAAAAGTGGTGGTATTTGAAAAATACTGCTGGGTTTACCTCCCACTGAATCATGATGGTGGAGGCATATGCCTCTGGAGGTAATTCAAATGGAATCCCACCTATTCCAAAGCTAATTTGCAGCCTTGATTCATAGATTTTTACCTGTTGTAAAGGAAAGCGCTTAAAGGCACTAAATACTTACATCAGATGATTTGAAGAGGGTGATGCCCATCCTCTCACCACGTTTCTCTTGCAATGCATACAAGTGTCAGGATTCTCCCCTTTAGGCATTAAAAGGAGACACCGTAGTGGTATGGACCACTACTGTGCATTATCCATTTCCACCGTCCATATGAGGGTGGAAATGGATAAAAAAGTAAAACATGTACGGCAAGTGCTATTTCTGGAATAGCAATAGTGCTCCATCAGAACTACCACTATGTTATCACAGGGGCAGTGGTGATGCCTTAATGCTGCAGATTTGTGGACATTCTACCAGCTGCCATGACATTTACATCTGACCGTATTTTGGTACAACAATCTGCTGATAATGTAATGACCCTTAGTTTTGCATTAAAAATTATAAATGCTTGAGGCATTTGGGCCGACAGCTGGTGTAAACTGAGTTTCTCTGCAAAAAAATAGCATATTGAAGAGAAGCAGCTAAACAGTAAAGCCTTGAGTGATGCCTCAGGAAATGAGTTTAGTATGAGAAGGCAGATGGCAATTCTGAAATAATGACTCACGTTTGTTGAGAAAGATTAGATTCACCTCAACATTTGGCCAGATGCTCCAGCCCACTGTACCAGACAGACCAGTAGAATATTGCGACCCTCGTTGTTGTACCATAGGTAGAATCAGGTCTTTCGCTTGTGCCAAGTCTAGTGGTCCCTAAATCTTCAGTACTAATAGGCAACACATATTTGTATTGTAGTTTAGAAACAAAACAAGATGTTCAAGATAGGCAGGTCAATGTTATGGTACTGTATAACACATGAAAGAGAAATGTGGAACTATTTGATGTACATTTTAGAACAGAGAGATAGTTGTCCAGAAAACAAGCCAAAGTTGTGTGAGAGAATCATGAACGTCTTGAAATAGGAAGTTGGAACACCAGATTAAAGTAAAACAAAAGCACAGTGAGCCATACACAAGAGAGGCATGCCAAGTTTATAGGAGGGGACGCACACATTGCAAACGACATTTGAAACATCATGTTCAAACAAAACAACACCAAAGCCAGCCATTTGCCATAGAGGGAGGCCTGAGATGATAAACCACATTGGACCACATTCAGCTGCATCACAAGGCGGGTGCCTACCTCTTTTATCTTTATTTAGTCAGGCCCATCAGCGGAACATACATAACCCCATCTGTTTGTTTACGGTACAGGTGGATGTCAGAGTCGGTTGTGCCTTATTTGATAAATGATCTGTTGCTTAACATAGTTTGATTATTTGTTTGCTACTATGATTAATATGAAATGCTGTAGAGATTGACAAAGTTCCCTGAAATTTCACCTGTGAATGCCTGTTTGAAATTACCTATCATGACAAAAAAGAGCACGCCTATGTGTCGGTTCTCTGCGCCACCAAGACTTATTTGTTCGTTGATTTTTTGGTTGTTTTTTTTAGAAACTCCTTTGCTAAGGAAGACTAAATATTCATTGGATACAATTCTAAATGTTTTATGAACATTCAGATTTTAACTCTTAAAATTATGGAATGGCTGATTCAGCCTCTACGACCAAACGTGTTTCACAAAAATTGGGTTTACTCCCAAGGCAGCTAGTTCAAAAAAATCATAATGTAAAAAAATCAATGAACAAGCAAGGAAAATACACACCGGCAAGGCTACCAAAGAGCAATTGTGCTTATTCTACTTTCAGGACCCAGGGCAGACAGAGAAGATAGAAACTCTGTGCATCGCTACCATGACATGAGAGTTTCCAAGCCCCTGTATCGCAGTGGAGCACAAAGCCGACAACCGAATCGCTGGGGGAGTGAGTGCTGTATGTTGAAAGAGATGACTGCTTCTAAGCAGCAAAACTTTACTGTCCTCACTGAAAAGAGGAGGAGGAAGATGTTAGATGAGCACCTCTGAGCCCCAGCACCTGCAGGGCAAAGGCAGCCTAGCATGCACGTGGAGTTCTGGCTCAGTGCTAGAAAGCACAAACCCCATATGACAGTGAAGCCCAAGAAGCTGCTGGATAGAGGAGGCAGTGCAGATAAGGGAAGATTGGGGGTCAGTGCAGCAGGACCCTGGTGCTGATGGCAGCGCCCTGTCATGGGATTGTTAGTATACATGTTACGCATTATGCAATCCTAGGAGGAGAAGGCACCAATCCTCTTCCATAGAATGTGAACTAGGACTACCATGCAGAGTTGAGAATCGGTGGACATTTTGAAAGAGAATGAAGCACTTCAGGACAGTAACATATAGTGGTACAAAAGGAAGGATGAAGGTGAGGATAGTTGAAATAAAACAAAAAAGGTGGGTAATTTACCACCCTAATTTTTTGCCTAGCCCTGAGAATCAATGCTAAAGCGGGAGATGTGGAAAGAGGACTTCCAAGACTACAACTTAGCCATATCTAGGCCGTTATATAGTATTGAAAGGAGTAAACACTCCTCATGCACTGTCTGTTTTTTGTGGGAAGGAGAATCCTCAAAATGTTGCTGGTACTGACAATGTGTAGAAGTGCTAAAGGGAAGTAACCAGGAGCCACTCAATCCCTACGAAGCAATACTGAGAAAATTAGACATACATTTTGAGAAGAAGCCCAATCTGATTCAGAAGTTCTATTTTGGGATGTAAGAGCAAGCAGAAGGAGAACAAGTAGAGGATTTTGTGAATGGGCTTAGAGAGCTGGCAAACACATTTAATTTTGGGGAATCCTACAGTGAAAATGTGCAGGACCAATTAGTGTTGAGGGTTAGGGAACACAGAATAAAGGGAGGAAATCTGGAGTAAGGCTGATCCAAACCTGGAAGAACTGTTAGACATTGCTAAGAGAATTGAGCACATGATGGAATGTATCAAGGAATTGGAAAAGAAGAACACAAACGGAATTGTGATGGAGAGTGTGGCTGTGGCTGTGAAAGAAGCAAGGGAAAAAACTGTGAAAAAGGGGCAAGGCATGGCAAGGGACAAACAAATAAAGGAAAGATAATTGGGTAGTGGATAAGGCACCATCACCACCAGAGAATGGAAGGGGAATTAAAAGGTGTTGCAGGAGCACCTTTCACTTTGCACATTCAGGAAATTGTTTAACTCTCCAAGTTTCAAGACTGATTTCCGCAAGTGTGGAAGGAAGGGACATTTCACTCGATGTTGTGAGAACTGTTCACTGTGGGAGGGTTGGAGAAATCAAAACCAGTAATGGAATGGATTGCAGAAATGAACAAGTGGAAGAAGATGTTGAAGGAAACAGTTTCTCTCTGAGTAAAGTAGAGAGCAGACTAAGGAATGGATGAAAGCTGCCTGCTGGGGTTCATTTTTATGGGTTGACAGTAACAAGTTGAGAACACCATCATAGACTGGAAGGTGTGGGAGGAGCAATTCAAGGGATTGGACGTTGAACTCAGATGGCTTAAGGTTCAGGCCAATGCCAATGGAGTGCCACAAATTCACATTGCTGGAGTCTTTCAAATGAGGTTGGTGTGCAAAGAACATTCTGCTGTTGCAGACCTGTATGTTTTCAGAAGGGAGGGATCCTCCTTGTTTGGTATAAGTAAAGCAATATGGAAATAATATTGGACCGGAGTGTGCCAGGCCTGATAGCTCTAGTTGATAGGTGCTTGGTGAGCAAGGTAGAAGACAGATACAAAGAGGTATTCAGGGAAGTGTTTGGGTATCACCACCAGATTTGCATGAAGATGGGAGCAGAGCCAGTCATAGCGAAGGTGAGTAGTGTCCCTAAATGAATGGGGTAGAACTTAGTGTAAGAACTTTGCAAGCTTGAATTAGATTGCATCATTGAGTCTGCAGAAACCTTTGCGGGGATCTCGCCCATAGTTGTGGCATAGAAGGAAAATGGGCAGATCAGACTATATATGCCTGGACTTGAGGGGCCTGAACTGGTGTGTGGTATTAGATAGGTTCAATTAATCCAAAATAGGGTAAATGGTAAGTATTGTAGCTGGTGCCAAAGTGCTCAATGTGCTTAACCTGAACCCGACTTACCACCAAGTCAGGCTACACTCAGTTAACATGACACAACTAAGTTTCTAACACAGAAATTGAGGTATCAATTCAAACAGAGACTGTTTGGATTAGTCTTAGTTGCAGAATTCTTCCAGAGGTTTATGCATGCCCTGATTAGAGATATTGAAGGTTTTGTGTGCTTCTTAGATGACATATTGGTTGCAGGAAAGACTGAGTAGGAACATGATTTGACATTGAGAGGGTTGCAGCACATTACCTCAGAGGCAGGACAGACCCTGCAGAGGGAAAAGTGTACATTTCAGGTGGTGTCTATAAAATATTGGGGACATAAGCTTGGTGCAGCAGGGGTAGAACCAAAAAAGAAATGTATTTGCCCCATTGTAATCCTGAGTAGTTCAAAGAACTGACAAAAAGTGATGTTCTTGCTGGGGTTAGTAGAGTTTATGTGAAGGTTCCTAGTCATTTTGTGGACAGGTGCATGAATATCAGTCAATTATGTCGGAAGGGAGGGGAGTTTAGGTGGACCAGTGAATGTAAGCAGGATTTTGAGGATGTTAAGGGAGCAATAGCAAGGGCTCACACGCTGGCTAATTTTGAAACACAGTGTAACACATGAGTTATGACTGATGCGAGTGAACCAGGGCTGGGGTGGTCCTATTGAGGAATCAGAGATGGGTGGAAGGCACAGTGGCATTTGCCTTGCCAACTAGGAGTGGGGCTAAGGTGTGGTACTCTGTTATCGTTAAAGAGGTCCTCAGTGTTCGGTGACCTGTCAACAAATTCCAGGACTTTCTATAGGAAGTTCTGAATTCATACCAATCACAAACTCCTTCACAGCTATTCATGAGCTTGGGCTGGAAGGAGTCTCTCATAGAATAATGCAATGGGTTACCTATTTTCAAGGGAATCATTTCTCAGAACAAAAAGCCCTGAGTGGGAAGTAGAAGTGGAGGTGGAGGAAGGTGAGGGGGATGAGCATGTATTCCCGGTGTGGGGTAGAGTTGTTGGTAAGGAAGACTGGGAAGGTGCCATGCAGGAAGATGAGGAACCTAAGGAGTGGTAAGCAGGATTACATTGTGATGGAGTGGACAGGCAGAAGGGGACTCTCTGAGACAATTCCACAAAGTCAGAGAGGAGTTGAGTATAGTGGACTATTTAAAGGAGGGAGCTTGGTACCCAAGAGGGGGTGCATGAAAAGATACTGGAGGTGGAACACGAATGCCACATAGATATTGCAAAATGCTAGGGAAGTCTTAGATGCGACTATTGGTTGCCTGGATGTATAACAGTGTGGAAAAGATGGTCAGGGAGTGTGTCATGTGCGGTGAAGTTGAGAAGATACTTAGAAACCACATTCAGCCACTGAGGCCATTGGAAATGACCAGGCTACCCTTGGAATGTGTGGCCCTAGACATATTGGACACTCTTGACGGGGAGAGGAGAAGAATAAAGTATGCATTGTTGTTGATGGACTTGTATTCAAAGTGATAATAGGTGAAGGTTGTACAAAAAGTGGATTCTAAGATTGTTATGAGCTTCCCGGATGAGGTCTTTCAGCGTGAGGGGTTTCTGAGGAAAATATTGATGGACAATGGAATCTAGTTGACCTTGCATATAGTGCCGTCCTTCTTGGAAGGAGTAGGGCTTTCCCACCATAAGCCATCTTTATACCATCCTGCGACTAATGGGGCGGTTGAAAGATTCAATTGCACCCTCATGCAAGCAGTTAGAATGTCTCAATGTACCAATAAGAGCTGGGAGTAGGTGGTAGAATGCAGGGTGTGTGCATACAGGTTGGCACCCAATACCACCGAGGGGTAATTTCCTTTAAGGTTTTGCAGAGAAGAAAGCAGCTCAAAGACATGTGTCCTCCATGGCTAGGGTGAGCACATTTCCCATGAGTGGGATGAGAAAAATGTTCAGGGCTACAAGGCTGAAAACTCAGAGAGGCACAGCTCCACCTCACTGATGAGGCCCAACAAGGCTGAAACACGTGTATGGGGTTGCTGTTGGTACTCTTGTTCAGAAGGGAATTGCCATAGCATTTCGGTGCAAGACTGCCCATGTGGGCGGGACAAAGACAGATGTGCAAATGGATATTCCCTATCTGTGAAAGGTACAGTGAGCTAAAGTGTGGCTGCAGATTCTCGAGTGGGTACCTTCCCAAAGAACAGGTCGATGGGCCGTGTTCGTTCTCGCAGAGGGGCACCTATGGACTATTTTTTGAAGGCTGAAAACAGG
Organism: Ambystoma mexicanum; assembly: GCF_040938575.1. Lineage (NCBI taxonomy): Eukaryota > Metazoa > Chordata > Amphibia > Caudata > Ambystomatidae > Ambystoma > Ambystoma mexicanum. Next base: position 541,437,626 of record NC_090941.1, on the reverse strand, counting down.
TATGCTCAGCTCAGCAGCATGCATAGGAAGGATGTTCAGGAAGGTGAGCTGGCACAAGTGTAGCTAAGAATAATGGCCCAAAAAGTGTTGAGGGGATTTTTTTGGGGTCCACAAAGGAACGTGTGTATCAAGATGTTGTAGTCACAGAGGAAGGGAGAGTGTGGCACAAGGTGAAACTGGTGAGGGGAAAGAATGCCCAAGAGATGGGCCAGGTTGCTTCACTCTCCCTTTCGGGAGGGAGGTGTCTTATGTATTGTAAAGTAAACTTGCATTTGAGAGCTCAGAACAGTGAGTGTCAGGTAGATTCCATGTGGAATGATCTACAGAGTTTACTCCTGAATGTAGAGTTTGTAAGGACAGTTGGAGCTAGGAGCAAGACGGTGGAGGATGCTCTTATGGGGTCTCATTACACAAGGCTTATACCTGTCATTTTGTTATATATATTTTTTATTTTGTATAAACAGTATGTGACATAGCATTCTCAAGGTTGTTATGTGTACTGTTTGCTTACGTTCTATTGATTTTAACTCTTACATCACCTTCATTACTATTTACTGTACTTTTAAGTACATCATATATGGCATTACTCATTATATTTTAATGACCTCTTTTGATACATATTTTAAATTATTAGACTTAACAAAAATAACAACATGACATAGAACAATTCAGTCATACACAAGTATCATATGATTATGTGTGGAGCATTCATTTGTAGTACTTATCAACTTTTAATTAAAAAAATGTAATGTTATACAAATGGTTTGAATTTCATGTATTAGTAAGTATTACAATACTTTATTAAAGGGAAAGTAGCTGATTGAGCTACATCTATTTCAGGTAGTTCAAACATAATATAATAGGTAGATTAAGTAGTCAAAAATAAAAATAGATGTATTTATTTATGTATTTAAAATGCGCCTTCAACGCATGGGCAAATGGTTATAAAACCACACAAAAAAGAAAAGCCTTAAAAACAAACACAAAAAAGATAAAAACAATCTACACTAAAAACACAATAAAAGCGATATCAACTAACATTCAGACAAAGATGAAATCCCACAAGCTAAAAACACACAAGAAATGTCAAATCAAGTAAAACCAGCCAAAGCATGATAAAAGAACTTCATCAAGCAAAATAAAAGGTTTTAAATGTTTTTTAGGATAAAAGCGAGGTATCCAATCTTAGAAATAGAGGCCATCCATTCCAAAATTGGGGGCAATAAAATAAAACAAACGTTTACCATCCTTCTCCAAATCTTATCTGAGGTGCTGTTAAAAATTGCTCTGGTTTGACATAAGGGCTCAATTTGCAGTCTTTGTTTGAGATATAAAGAACATTTCCCAAACAGACATTTGTGAGCAAAACACAAGATAATGAACTCTAAGCATTCTTTAACTGCCAGCCATTGTAATGCCCTATGAGCTGTTGTAACATGCTCTCTGCCCTTACAGTGTGTTACAATCCTTACAGCATGGCCGGCCCCACTTGTAGTATAGACATGTTCCTCTGTGCAGAGCCAAAAAACATACTGCCACATTAATCAATTTTGGCACCAATTTATTCGCCTGGCAAGTGTTGCGCAGTTAGCATCTGGAACAAATGGTCTAATCCTTCTTGTAAAAGCATAAAATGGTAACCAGAGGAAGAAATGACAGCATTCACATGGGCATCCAGCAATGAAGTAGAATCCAAGTTGTGAGGGGTTAGAAATGAGAGGCCGTCACAAAGTGGTAATATTTGCAACATCAGCCATTTTATTGACAGGAAGGGGTGTGGATAAAGGCCTAACTTTCCCTAACCTAAAGCGAGCGTCCCGTCATCTGAAACTAAAGTCTCACACTAGCTTCCACAAGCACAAGATAAACGTTTCCAACTTCAATTCAACAAAAACGTGTAAGAACCTAAATATATAACATCAACCAAACCAATCCTTGTGTCCAAGGGTTGGTTCCCTTCCCCTGGATTATTATAGGAAAATGTTTCAAAATGTTCTGTTTCAAGAACAGTCTCCTAAAGACAATACACATGTCTCATTTACCTAATACGTTCCACAGGATAGCAAAACACATGTCTCTTCCACAACCTGGGTTGGAATATAACAAAGAGGAAATCTCTCCTAGTCTTTCAGGGTGGAAAAACAGAATGTTATTTCCACAACACTGGTTAGAATATAGCAAAGGAAGTATTTCCTGCTTTTCAGGATGGTAAAACAAATGTATTTTCTCCAGTATTGATTAAAGTATGGCAAAAGGCAAGTCTTTTCATATCCTATGGTTGACAACATGTTCAATTAAAACAGCAACTTAATATGACAAAGTTTCTCTTCAATACACCAGTTCAAAGTAGGTTTCCTGGTATAGTCTCCTACCAGGAAACCTATGAACTGAAATTCCTGATATCCTGGTTTACTCTCTTGCCAGGAATATCTCCCTTTTTTCTCATGCATATCCCCATGTGTACTCTCCTGCCAGGTATCTCTTTCCAAAGAGGCTCACTACCTGATGCTCTTATCAGATCTCTCTGCAACATTCCCATTTCTCTTAAGCATTACACAATTGTACTTCTTCAACAGCACATCTTTGTTGACTTCAGTTATTACTTGTACCATTTCCCTCATACTTACATCCCATATATGAGGGTTTGTTCAAGCTCTGTCTTTCAACCTTTCTTTCAGTCTCTCTAGACTCTTGGCAATGCTTGTTCCAGGTTTCCCCCAACTGACATCTCATGTCAGGAGAACTGTACAACATTTGCCGCTTTGTTTCTTTACAATGTCTTTTGGCTTATAGCAATGCTGGTTCCAGGTTTCCCCCAACTGATAACTCATATCTGGAAAATTGTACCACATTTGCCTTTTCTTTTCAATTCTTTTTGGTCTGTATTCAAAATTGCTTCCCAAATACTCTTTACCTTGTTCGCACATCAGAGGGCCCCCTACTCATTTAGGTTGACTCAAAGGTTCACCGAGCAGCAGCTGCAAGGAGTTTAAGCTGGGCAAGCTTCTCCTTCTTGGCAGAGTCTCGTTTGGTTCCTGCATCAGCTTCTGAGTCCTTCTCCGGCAGAACCAGTACAGCTCTACAGGACGTCTTCTCGGGTCCCGAACGCCATCAGTCTGTTACCAGCAGACGCTTCCTGCTCTCCACATAGCTCTTCTGTGTGAGTTTGTCTCTACCTCCAGAATCGCTTCCCACTCTGCACACTATGCAGCCTTTCTCCTCTCTCCTTCTTCGATCTGTCAGCTGCAGGTGATATCCAGGTTTAAATGTCTCGCACAGCTGCATTGATCCTGGCAACTAGACTGCATGTTACACTTAGTGTCACATTTCATCCCCAGTGACTTCTTGCTCCTCATTTCAGTACTTTAAGTTTTCTGGGACTTGAAGTTACATTGTTCGACAGGTTTATGCAGACAACAATAACCAGAAACATTACATGTTGAATATTTTCTAGGCTTATCGTGCACACATGAAGAATGAATCGTTTTTTGTTGGAACAAAGTAGTTGTCAGATTTGTATATTTAAATGATTTTTATATTTAAATGGTTCTGAATAATGACAATATGCCATCATAAACACTGCAATTAAGGGATCTTCCTTGAAAGAAAGAGAAGAATACTACTCCTCTCCTGCTGGACTCACCACTCTTCCCTGACAGCCATCTCCTCCCATGTTATCCACCCTCAGAATACTACCCCCAGGGTCAGGATCAGGTAGTAGCTGCCGTCCCTTTGCCACATGGAAGGAGACTTTACGCTGAAGATCAGGGATGACTTCTCAGGATTCATCACAAAGTATACACCAGGAGTCTTAATTTTAGGCAAGACGTCAATATTACAACCAGCAATGGAAAAATTCTTATGTAGGGTAGGCAGCTTGGCTAGCCTTCGGCTAGTCCCGACCAACAAGAGTTCAGTTTTAGTTTTATTTAGGGATAGCCCATTATGAACCATCCAGCATTGAACAATATCAAAGATAGTGTTAATTCTGGCAGTGTCAGTATCATAATCAACTATGAGCTGTCAAAGTATTTGAATGTCATTTATTTATTTATTTATTTATTCACATTTGTTTAAAGCGCACAATCAGCCCGTGAGCATCATTGCGCTGTTACATGTAGAATATTGGCTGGTTACAAAAAAGCAGGTTGATACAACAAGAAGTTACAGAAATAGGTAAAATGATGATTACATTTTTCGTTTTATGCTAGCAATTTTAGATACATGAGCTAGCAGTGCATGCATGGCGCATTAAAGGAGCAGTTCATATCAGCGGCAGAGGGCGGGGGAAGATTATGTAAAGAGAGTAGTTTTGAGGGATTTGCGAAAGAAGTACAGAGAGGGTTCGGCTATGAGAGCGTTGGGGAGATCGTTCCAGAGCTTGGGTGCTATGTGTGGGAAGCCAATGCCTCCAGCTTTAGCTCTTCTTATGGTTGGAACTTGGAGTTGGTTAGCAAGGTGGCTTCTTATGGGCCGGAGGGAGGATTTCCTGATTATGGTTTCTGATAAGTAGGAGGGAGCAGAGTGGTTAATGCATTTATGTGTGAGGGTGAGTATTTTGAAATTGATTCTTTCCTTGACTGGAAGCCAGTGGGCATTTCTTCGGGCCTGCGATACATGGTCAGATTTACGGATGTGCATAGCAGCACGGAGTGTGTTGTTTGCACTATTTGGAGCTTATTTAGATTTTTAGAGGATGTGCCGGCTAAGAGAGCGTCGCAATAATCAAGTCTAGCTCCTATGGTGGCTCTAGTGATGGAGAGGCAGTTGGGAGCGGTAAGGTATGGTTTTATGGCATAGATGAGTGTAGTGGTCAGAGCGGATGAGGAGGAGATGGCGCTGACTTGTCTTGTCATAGAGAGTGTAGCGTCAAGATAGACTCCTAGGGTCTTCACGGCAGTGGAGACATGTATGTTAATGTTGTCGATAGGCATGTCTGAGTGGTCTTGGCTGAGCTTGGATAGAATTTTGCTGGGGGGCCAGGATGATGATCTCTGTTTTATCGCCGTTAAGGCAAAGACCATTGATAGCCATCCAAGTTTGTATCGTGGTGTAGATATTGAGGAGTGCTTCTGTGTCCTGGATATAGCCTCCTCTGAGGGGGAGGAGGACTTGTGTGTCATCGGCATAGTTTGTGTAGGCTATGCCGAGAGAATCCATTAAGTCAAAGAGGGGTTTAGTGAAGAGGTTGTAGAGGGTTGGTGCGGTGCAAGATCCTTGCGGAACTCAGCAGCTTATGGTGGTCGGGGGAGCGTTGGCCTGGTCAGAGTACACTTTCATGGGTCTACCTTCTAGAAATGAGGTGATCCAAGTGGTTGCTTCGTGGGAAAAATGAGCAGCATTGAATAGGTGAGATGTGAGGATGCCATGGTCGACTAGGTCAAACGCTGCAGAGAGATCGAGTAGTAGGAGGAGGGCAGGCTTGCCTGTGTCCATTATACTAGTGATTTGATTCTTTAAATCTAGGAGGGCAGTTTCGGTTCCATGGCCTTTGCGGAAACCTGACTGTCTTCTACCTAGAATAAAATGGATTTCGAAGTTATGGCTGTATTTGTTTATGGGTGGCTTTGTCTAGGATTTTGAGGAGGAAGGGGACAGTGGTGATGGGGCGATAGTTGTTAGGGGCAGTGGGATCTAGTGAGGGGTTTTTTAAGAGTGGGCGAACCCAGGCTTCTTTTAGGCATTGAGGTACGGTTCCTGATGAGAAAGAAGCATTGATGAAAGCTGTGATGATGGGGGTGAGTGCTTCTGAGCACTCTTTGATGATGGTAGGTGGGCATATGTCCCCTTTGCATGTGGAAGGTTTGATACTTTTGAGTAGGGCGGAGACTTCTAGCTCAGTAACTTCTCTAAAGTCAAAGAGGGGTATTTGCAGGAGAGGGTTGTGAGAGGGGAGTGAGGGGGACATGGGGAGGTTGTTGAGTGCATTACGTTGAGATGCTATTTTGTCTTGGAGCGTTTTCACTTTATTAAGGAGGGTTGTCTGGATGCCTGTGCACCATGCTTCATCCTTGATAATTTCATCAGGAATGGACTCAGGAGTGGTGAGTTCTTTGAACATAGAAAATATTTCTCTGGATTTGGAGCTAGCTTTGGTAATTCTCTGATTAAATGCTTTGGATTTGGCTTTGAATATGGCATTTTTGTAGGTCTGTGAGATTTCTTTGAACTCGTTGAGGGAGGATTGGTTGGGTGTAGATTGCCAGTTGGATAAGGCTTTTCGTTTCTTGGTGCGTAATGCCGATAGTTCTTCTGAGAACCAGGAGTTGGAGTGCATGGATTTTATTTCTTTTTTTTCTTCCAGCGGGGTGATAGAGTCAATGGCTTGGGCGAGGGCCTTGTTGTCGAGGTTTGCGAGAGAGGTGGGTTCTTGGTTAAAAGGATGCTTTAGTTCAGGGATATCAAGAAGTGGAGCGAGGTTATTATCCGTGAGTTTTTTAGAGCTTCTGACTTTGGTGGGGGGGAGGGCATAAGTAGGAGTTTTCCGGGTGGGTGTGGTTGGGATGTAGAATTGAATGAAGTAGTGATCTGTCCAAGGGAGGGCTGAGATGGAGGAGATCGCCGATGAGCAGTTATGATCTGCTATCCAGTCGATAGATCGGCCTTTGCAATGGGTTAGTTTGGTGACTTTGTGTTGGAACCCCATGTGGGAGAGATCCTTGGCTAAGTGTGCGGCAGCCTTATCCTTGGGGTCATCTAGGCCCAGATTTAGGTCACCAAGCAGGATGGTTTTAGTGGAGCTTTTCAGGTTGCTGCTTATGATTTGGAGGAGTTGCTTATGGTAGTCTGGGGAGAAGCCTGGTGGTCTGTATGTGACTATGAGGTTAATGGTGCAGTTGAGGGAGAGAGCCAGTTTAGCATAGAGAAGATCTGCGTTGTTGTCCCATTGTTGGTTACACAGTCTAATGGCCAGGGAGTTTTTGTAGATGCGGGCGACGCCCCCACCTTTGGCGGTGTTGCGGTCCTGTCTAAGGATGGTGTAGACCTGAGGGAGGGCGAGGTGTAAAGATGGGTTAGATGCTTCATGGAGCCATGTTTCGGATATGGCTAGTATGTCTAAGTTGTGGGTGGTGATGAGGTCATTGATCTCAATAGCATGGGCATGGATGGAGCGTGCGTTAATGAGTGCGCAGTTTAGGGTCAGATTGGCTGGAGAAGCATCACAAGCGTCGGTGTTCACGGGGTGTGAGGTGGAGGGTGCATGTATGGGTGAGTGAGGTTGGGGTGTAGGTTTGGGCGCCGGGAGGTAGGGGATGTGTGCGTGGACTGGGAGGTGTGAGTGTGAGAATGTTGTGTGGGTGCGATATCTGAGCTTGATGTTTATGCTGCGTGTGGGAGGTGGAGCGCTGCAGAGCGAGAAGGATGGTTTGGTGTGGGTTCTTAGTCTGTAATGCCTAAGGGAGTGTTCAGGTGGGTTAAAGGTGCAGAAGTTAAGTGAGTTGTGTAGTGTTGTGGATGAGGCAGAGTGCATGATGTCTGGTGGTGATGTGGGGCTTGTGTGTGCAGGGAGCAGGCTGCTGGAAGCCCAGAGAGAGAGTGTAATAAGGAAGATGGGGGACAGGGTATGGAGAGGTGTAGGCGCTGTAAGGAGGGAAGCTGAGGATTGCATTAGTAAACAGTTGCAGGATAGTGTTAGTGCGGGACCAGTTGGGCCGTTCACTAGTGTGGTATCAGTGGAGCAGGGGTCTGGCAAAAGGCATACAAAATCAGGGGCCGCTAGGGGCTTGAAAGAAGGCATACACAATCAGGGGCCAAGGCATACACAATCAGGGGCCGCTAGGGGCTTGCAAAAAGGCATACACAATCAGGGGCCACTAGGGGCTTCCAAAAAGGCATACAGAGTTAAGGGCCGCTAGGGGCTTGCAAAAAGGCATACAGAGTTAAGGGCCGCTAGGGGCTTTCAAAAAGACATACAAAATCAGAGGCCGCTAGGGGCTTGCAAAAAGGCATACCGAGTTAAGGGCCGCTAGGGGCTTGCAAAAAGGCATACACAGTTAAGGGCCGCTAGGGGCTTGTAAAAAGGCATACACAGTTAAGGGCCGCTAGGGGCTTGCAAAAAGGCATACACAATCAGGGGCCGCTAGTGGCTTGCAAAAAGGCATACACAATCAGGGGCCGCTAGGGGCTTGCAGAAAGGCATACACAATCAGGGGCTGCTAGGGGCTTGCAAGAAGACATACACAATCAGGGGCCAAGGCATACACAATCAGGGGCCGCTAGGGGCTTGCAAAAAGGCATACACAATCAGGGGCCGCTAGGTGCTTGCAAAAAGGCATACAGAGTTTAGGGCTGCTAGGGGCTTGCAAAAAGGCATACACAGTTAAGGGCTGCTAGGGGCTTGCAAAAAGGCATACACAATCAGGGGCCGCTAGGGGCTTGCAAAAAGGCATACACAATCAGGGGCCGCTAGGGGCTTGCAAAAAGGCATACACAATCAGGGACCGCTAGGGGCTTGCAAGGGTCAGTAAAGTTAGGAGGTCATTTTTAGGGTGCATGGTATCCTTGGTGAGGAGCTTTTGCAGAGTTTCTGGTATTGGGGTTATTTGGGACTCACCTAAGAATCAAGGTGGAGCAGAGGGTGTTCAGGCAGCATGGCGCCCCCTAGCGCCTGTGGCGCTCTGTCAGATCGGTCAGTGCAAGGCCTTCTTTCTTGGCCTTACTTCGCTGGCCGGCTAATAGCCTGCCAGCTATTGGGTGGTACAGTAGTAGAGTTGATTGGCCAATCCGGGCCAAGGGAAGTCAGGCAGGGGAGCGGACATCAACAGGCAGAGTCCTGCATCTGGGAGGCGGCCGTCTTGTATTGGGAATGCCTCGTGTGTATCACGGTAGATGCGGCGGGGGAAGCGATCAGCTGTTAGCAAATGCTACGCTTCTAAATGTGGAAGTGCCGGATTGCAGGATAATGCAGCTGAATCAACGGCAGATCGTGAGATTCAAGCACGGAGCAGAAAGCTTCAAGGCAGCGTGATCATGCCAGGAGCTTACCTACAAGCTGGTGTGGCTCCCAGTGTAGGTGTGCTGCTCCTGCAGCACACGGCGGCGAGCGTGGTCATCAGCTTAGTTTGTGTACAAAACATTCTTGCAATCCAACAACTCAAAAAAAGGCTTGCTAAAAATATTAAGCAGAGTGGGTGACAGGCAAGAATCTTGCGGGACATCAAACATAAACTCAGCAGGTGAGGCCTTAAAAGACTTACTAAAATCTCTGGTGTTTTGTTTTGGTTATAAAAAGATAAAATCCAGTCTGCTACTGGTTTTGAATAGCCTGCTGAGGACTTCACTCTAGTATGAATGATGTTACAATCAACCAAATCAAAAGCTGCTGATAAGTCCAATAAATGCAACAGTGCAACTTTACCACTATCCATGATACAATACATGTTAGCTTTGAGGTCCAAAAGGGCTGTGTAAGTACCATGGCCTGCTCTAAAACCTGGCTGTCTATGTCCTAGAAGTTCATGTTCTTCCAGATATGCCTGAATCTGTAAATAGGAAATCCTGTCCAGGATTTTTAAAAGGACTGGAACATTCGCAATCAGACGATAATCCTTTTGAAATGTTGGGATCAAGCGATATGATATGATATGATATGATACGATAGGTTATTTATAACGCACTTAATACGCAGACGTTTCTAAGTGCGGTTTGAACCTGTGTTGCTCCGTGTCGCCTTGCTTCCAAGGTGAGCAGGTTGCGCTGAGCTATTCTCCCAAGAAAGTGATGCTTTCTTTAAAAGGGGCATGATACATGCCTGTTTGATGAATTCCGGGACCAAAGCAGTCTGAAAAGAAACATTCACAAAGGACATAATGGCAGGAACAAGTAAAGATGCACACGCCTTTACCACTTTGGAAGGACAGGGATCACCCGGACATGAGGTGGGCTTCAAGTCTTGAATAACATTTAGAACTTCAGGCTCTGAGACACTTTCAAAAAAGAAAGAAGGCACTATAAGTGCATATGTTGAAACACAGGCTGCAGGGGCTGGCATACATAGCTGCTTGTTAGCAATAACCATTCTTAGTGTAAGAATTGTATCAAAAAGGGCCTGCTGAATGTGCACACACTATTCTTCGTTTTTCTCAAAGTATTCTACTTGTTTAATATTGGCCTTTTCAAGCTCTCTTATAATCTTAAAAAGTTCTTAAGGGTTGGAAGAGACCTGACCAATACTGGACTGTGTATTGATAGCTGCACACTTCCTGGGCGGAGTAATATTGTCAAAAGCTGAAGATAGACATTGATGATAACTCAAAGCAACATCCTACGACGAAGAACGTGTAGGAAGGTTATTCAGGGTACTCCAGGAAAGTCATAGTGAGTGAATACAATTTATGTACACTACGTTTCACTACACTGCCAAAGCTAGGATACTCTTGCGGCCAAAGATGTGGAGGGAAAAAGAGATAAAAGAGTGGTCAGACCACAGACAAGCAGAAATGTCCCAAAGTACAAAACCAATCTAGAATTTGGACACCTTGATGAGTAGGAACGTGAATGGCCGGTTGAAATTCAAGATTACTCAAAACCTGACTGACAGAAATTGCTGAGCGGTCATGGGTATTATTAAACTATAAATTAAATCGCCAATAACACGAAAGTAAGAGGAAGGTTTAAAAAAGAGTGAGGTACGGAAAGAAATTGTTCTTCAAACAATAAATTATTCTGGGGTGGTCGATATTAAATAAAAAAACAATAAAATAAGCAGGGATTAACCAAAAGTTTAAAAACTAATGATTCCTTCCCAGGTTAATCTTCCATGATAATTTGACGTTTTCCAGTAAATGATTACGACTCCACCACCAATACCACTAGCTCTGGTAATAACCATCAGGCACAGCAAGCGCTAGTTCAGGATCTGACGCATCAGTGAGCCATGTCTCCATCAGACATGTTAAGTCTCATTGGACAACAGGGGTCGCAGAGATGCATTAACCTATCTGTGCTGCTACTCATCCATAGGGCCTAATTGGGAATAGAGCCTCCCCAGAGAGCCCCCATTAACTTTCGGAACCAGCCCCCCCATTGTACCGAGCTCTTGTGTGCCAGCTGACAGTATTCCTGAGTCTTAGAGCCTAAGATAGGCAGAGTTACGGCCCAGGACCATCAGCCCGTGGCGAGGCCTGCTCCCGAGCTGCTTGTGGGAACCAAGCAGTGGTGACCTGAGCCCGGGGTCTGACAGAGGCCTGGTATGAAGCAGCGCCGCTGTTGGTGTTCTATGACTTTTGGACCCCCTGGGTTGGGATCCTGAGACCTGCTGCATTGCTTGATAGGGGCGAGGGGTGTCCCTGGACCATCAGAGACTGTGATGAGCCAGTGCGGGGAAGATGGAGAGCGCCCCCCCCTCCCCCCTCGGCCTGAGAACAGAGTGGTGCCGGTGCTGTCCTTGCCTTCCCCGGAGAGAGTGTGGCGTGTCTCCTGGGAGGGCCCGCAGTAGCAGCAGCAGAGGGGCCAGTCCTGTGGAGCTCACAGGTCTCCCCCCCTGCGGAGGGAGAGGAGACTCGTCATGACATTGGCGCTGAGGAGAGAACACAACGCTGGGATGGAGCTCCAGTACTTCATGCAAAGGCTGAATCCAAAGGTGAGAGGAGATTAACCCCCAGGTCCCTGTTTGGGGAGGTTGCAGTGTGCTCGATAGCCCTCACCTACGCCCTGTTGGCTCACGGCAGGCTGGGGCCCCGTCAATAGAGGTCCCTTTGGAAGGACTTTATGGCTGGAGCCAGGTGAACAGTGATTGTGGCTCCTTACCAGCATCCCCCACAAGGGCAAAAACGTGTTTCATACCTAAGAAAGGCAAAACGACACATAACCCAGGGCCTAGCTTCAGCCTTGTCTTCCTTGCATCTCCCCCACAGTCAATGAATCAACCTGCATGGAGTCCCGACGGCCACTCTACCTCTAGAGAGTACCTACTAAGCACCGACCCACACCACATCACACCTCTCCCCTTACACAAGGAGGCCACAACAAGCAAGATCCCATCGCCTAGCAAAATCTGGACTCGTTTCCCCGCAACAACTGCACAGAGTCACCTTTGGACTGGATTGCGTGTGGGCACGGGACAAGCAGTCACTATATATATATGACACCGAGGCCTCGAACCAAGAGCTGACTTACCCTGTCGCACAAGGTGTACTAGGTGGGCATTGGAGGCTGGTGGTGTCAGACACAAGATGCTCTCTTCCTCCGGAGGAACACTCGCTGATTCGAAAGAAACTGTTTGCTCAACCTACACCCATGAGTTGGTCATCCTCACTCCAAAAATATCAATATGAAGTCAAACACCAACGATCACAGGAATCTGAGCCTTCTGCAGCATCTCCGGAGATGGAGGACCCCCAAACCATGAGGAAGGACATGGCAGCACTGCTCGAAGAAATAAAGGGCTTCAGAGTGGACATTAGCAAACGGCTTGATGGGCCTGACAATAAAGTAGACAACACGCATGGCAGAATCCAGGGGCTTGAGGTAAATCAATCCTCGATTGACATATGAGAGACCCAAATGGATATGAGAACCTCACAATTGGAGAAAATGGAAGAGCAGTGTGCTTTGAAAATGGAAGACTTTGAAAACCACGAACATCGTAATAAGATTTTTTGGTTTTCCAGAAAGAGAGGGAGAAACGTAAGGCGATATAATAAAATCCATAATTACGTCATTAGAAAGATCTTCAATGATGATAACACCACTGGGCCCACCATCGATAAACACACAGAGCAGGAGGGGATCCCATGGACAACAGTCAGTGTTGGCTAAATTGCATTACTATATGGAGAAAGTAAAGATTTTGGACATAGCAAGAAAGAAGGGCCGGTAGATTGGGGAGTGTTGCAAATCACCATATTCCAGAACCTATCACGCTTTACTCTAACCTGAAGAAGGCTCTGCACCACCTTGACGAAATGGTTCAGCTCCAAGGAAGTACGATATAGATGGGGGTTCCCTTTCTCACTCGCCTTCGAGTTTGAAGGATACAAATATAGCCTTATAACAGAAGACGACATTACCAGAGTGATGCAGGAAATTCTTGGAGAGGCCGCTCTGGTTCCCACCTTTGCTGCTCCGGAGGGTGCACAGAGTAAGGCCACGAAAAGTAAAGGTACTGTGGATAGACCCTGGGTCAGAGGTCTTCATAAATTTAAGAAACTGAATCCAGTGTCCCTCCGCAGTATTGAGGGGACGAGACAATCTTCAGCTCCTCCTTGGAGAGGGTCCTGGAGTGCTACTCGACCATGCTCCAATAGATTCAGGATACAGTAATCATTGCAAACATTAGGAGCTGAGCAAGTACCCAACTGTCTTTAGAATGCTGGGAGGCTTCTCAAGCCCAACTGTCTTTAGAATGCTGGGAGGCTTCTCAAGCCTCTCATGTTCTTCCATCTGACTACACGATATATGATGTGAGATTGTTTCTCCTAACTGCATAAGAAGAATGGTAGCGTGTTAATTGCAAAGGAAGGGGGCTTACTGGAGGGGGCTCAGAGGTCATAGGGTGAAAATAGAAAGCCCGAGGGTGGGGTTGCATTTTGTGGTCTGGCTCATTCATGTTCCATATGTCTCCAGGAGTCCGGATGCCAGATGGAGGTGTGGGGGACTTGGGGTTTATTTGTTCATAAGGAGGATTGCATGTTGTATGATTCAATCAAGACCATTCTGCAAAAGGTTGGGATACCAAAGTTTAGAAATGTTAGGTTTAAGGCACCTGTTTGCATACTAAACAGCACTAAGAAGATGAGGTACATGATTTGGTCTCAGACCGAAATGCCTAATATGGTTAATACTATGGCACTGGTTCAATGAATGTTAGAGGAGTAAACTCCCTGAATAGGAGATCCATAACAATATGTGAATTTAACTGTTTGAAGCGAGATCTCATGTTCCTGCAGGAAACACACTGGCAGAGGGGAAGCTAGGTCGATAGATAAGGTATTTCATGCTTCGAGTCTGTCTAAAAATAAAGAGGTGGCAGTAATAGTGGCTAGCAAACTAAATGTTGTCTTGAAAGCTGAATCAAAATATCCTGGTGGTCGCTTTGTAATGGTTAGGAAGCTAAAGGCAATGTGGTTTCCCTTGGTCTCTTTGTACCGTCCGAATGATGGTCAAGAACAATATTGGGACTCAGTGAAGAGCAAGATTCAATAGTTTGTAGAAGGCTCTCTGATTGTAATAGGTGATTTTGATATGGTCCTGGACCCTGATTTAGACAGGAAAAGAGAAGACCCCCATGTAGTGTCCCAAATGCAGTACAAGAAGGCTCTCAGTTTTCAACAGACCAACACAGAGTTGGAGGTGGTGGACTCCCTTACCCAAGTTTGTGGGTGGAACCCCCCGTTTACCTATTACTCAAACGTGCACCACACTTTCTCAAGAATAGACTACCTCCTTATTGAAAGCCCATTAAAAGACAGGGGGCCTCATTACAAGTTTGGAGGTAGCCTTGCCTGTAATAATGGCAGGCTACCTCCAAACTTGCAAATAATTTCGGCACCCGCGAATGGGCAATTACCAGGGCATTCCGGCCCCGCCGGACCCGGTATTTGCCAGGAATGCCCCGGTAATTGCCCATTCGCAGGTGCCGGAATAGGATGCTCCCCATTCCCATTTGAGCCCCATACGGCTCAATAGGAATGGGGAGGTCGGATGCACCGGCACTGTTTATAAGTTTATAACGGTGCTGGTGCATCTGACATGCTGTGCTCGCGGCAGCCATTCTGCCCGCCAGGTCCGTAAATAAATGTATGTGGAAAGGAAAGAGGCCCAGAATTAAGTTGGCTACTTTAACCCTTCTTGGAGACTTTGGCGGCTTCAGCCTCCCCACCTTTTGGCTGTATTATAAAGCAGTCCAATTACGTGTCATGTTGGAACACCTTAGAGATGACTTAGGTACTTACTGGACTTACATCGAGGACCTTTATAACCACCCAAAGAAAGTCAGAGACCTGTTGTTGGTCCCCAATAAAATATTTTCCTGACAAGGTTAGGAGACAGCCAACTCTTGCAGTCATGTGGAGTATGTGGAAAAAGGGTACATTTTATAGCCTCCTCTTTTCCTGGCCATCTCCGCTTAGTTCTGTGTGGGGGCCCCATTAGATATTGGTGGTCTGGGCTTTCACCAT
Source organism: Ambystoma mexicanum (assembly GCF_040938575.1). Taxonomy (NCBI): domain Eukaryota; kingdom Metazoa; phylum Chordata; class Amphibia; order Caudata; family Ambystomatidae; genus Ambystoma; species Ambystoma mexicanum. The sequence goes on along the minus strand of NC_090941.1, from coordinate 541,422,507 downwards.
TCACAAAAATGTTCTGCTAAGGGGCTAGAAAGAAGCGGGCAACTATTATCAGGGGACCATTTCATTGAATACGATTCCTTGATGGAGATCTTGGGAGCTGATTCTTTGAGTGTATTTGAGTACCTGCGCCTGAAAGGTATTATGTCCGACCCAACATGGTACTCCAAGATTTCACAACCCCATACACCTTTTGCGAGAGTTATTAATGAAGCCATCTCGAGAAGGGAATACTCTCTTTTAACTAAACAAAGTGATGAACTTTAGACATTATTGGGCTGAACAAACAGGACGAGAAATACCAGAAATTACCTGGGGTAAGATTTATGAGCTAATGTTCACTGGTAATCTTTACACCTCTGCAATGGAGCACAACTTCAAATATTGCATTGCTGACATCTGCCACTCCTGAGACTTTCCAGGATGTTCGATGATCTTCCCCCCTCTGCCCCAGACAATGTGGGCAAGTCCTTAGTTGGATAAAAGACACGGATGGAATATACCCTGACCTGGAAACCTTACAAGTATTTTTGGGTGTTCCGGACGAAGAGACTGACAAACCCAGATTCTGAAAAATGTGTAAAGCGATGTTGAGAGCTGGGAGAGTTGCCTTAGCCCAAAAATGGAAAGACAGTTCCACACCCTCAAAAAATGACTGGATGAACAAACTCTGGGACATATTCACATATGAAAAATTGTCAGCTGTGGTTAATGATTGTGTAGAAATGTTTCATGTTGATTGGGGAATTTGTATCCTGAAATGGGGCAGCGAGAGACTGAAACAATGATTTCCAACACGTTACTCTCTACGATGTACAATCTTTAACCCAATGTCAGGCCAATTTCGTGGTGGGTGCGACGAGATATGCAAAGAACCCTTACTGCCATGAATTCTCGTACTTCTGCCTTATGTCACTGTTCCACTGTCCTGACTGGTAGAATGGTCACTGTGAAACATGCTGGGTGGATGGGGGGGGGTGTAATATGGTCAAGGAAGGTTTGTGATGTTTGAGTTTAAATTCGGAAATATGTATTTCATGAAAAAATGTTAATAAACATTTAAGTTAAAAAAAAGAAATGTTAAGTCAATGCTATTATCTTTAATGTAGTCTGCAACTTCAATAGCATGCTTCACAAGCGAGCGTGTATTGAGGTAAACAGAAGCAAGGCTTTCGTACCAGCCTTAATGGGCAAAGCCTCATGAGAATCAGTACATAGGTTTTCCATGGGTAATAGAATAGTCTCCACATTAATTGTAGGCTCAACAAAGACCCTCTCCTCAAAAGGCACTGTACAGATAATGTTATCACCGCCAACCATGCAATTTGTATTCTGAATTGGCTTCAAGCACGAATTGGCAGTACCTGCAGCACACATAACAGTGATACAAACATTACAAGCATTAGAATTCTCATTAACAATCTCCAGAAGAGATATGGAAGCATTAGGCTGCAGCGATGGATCAAGTATAATATCAGTAAAATTGTTCACATCTAGATCGAGGTTGCTATATTATCAGAGGGAAGCTTTGTTAGACCCAGCAATCTTAAAATCATTCAAATTGGGTTCAGCTGAGTGAATAGGGGAGTTGACAGCAGAGAGAGATGCCTAGAATGCACTTCCAACGTATATAATGAGCTGCTCTAGAGCAACCCATATAAAAGGGGTGGTAGACACAGACAGGTAAGTAATAAACAGACAGCGTACCTGCAGCTGCCCACCGCCCTCACACGCACTAACCAGCATGAACTAGCTGCGGCTTGATGACATGCTGGCGCTGGTTGCCGTAGAGCTTATCAACAGTCCTTAGAATTACAGACAGTTATGGAAAATGTAGTTACACAATGCTTTCTGTAACCTACAACACCTGCCAAAGACTGACGTGTGTGCAAGCGAGTGGCAAAACAATTTGAGAAGCTCACAGTGCCAACAAAACTGTTTCAAAGTTTAAATAAACACACAGGCATATGACAAACTTAGCACCAGCAGCACCAGTTCTCACACACGCCCACTGAATGAAAAAGCACACAGATCAAAGAAGAAACATGTTTAACAGTAAGCGCTATTAAAATTGTCAATGTTCGCAATTCTCCTTCCCGCAATAACATTACATGAACACATCATTTTCTAGATGACTCGTCTTCTAAAAAATAATCACATACAAAACAAAGTATGTGTCTGTGTGCTTTGCGATAGTATAGAATCTAAGAATTCAATGTTTTTTAATATACAAAAGACATCAGTTACTTAGGCTACATAAATACATTAATAGAAAAGAAATTAAAATCAGAAAGTCAGTCAGTCAAGAGTACTTTATTTTGCTACCTGCCACCATAAAAGCTAAATACATAGCATCACAGCCAAAGACAAATTCTTAAAATACCATCTAAAAAGAGTTTGTATGCATAATGTATCTAGATTTGAAAATAATACACATATAGGCTGTTGTGTGTGCCTGTCGCAGTACCTCTTTCAGCTCTACCAAAGACTGCTGCTGAAAAACACACCTCCGGACGCGGAGCGCGTCGGAGTGTTCCTGGTGTTCCAGGGTCTCCAGGCACTTTGGCGACTGGCGGACAATGAAACAGCGTTGTGAGCGGAAAATTGTTTGAACCCCCCAATATGTGGTTTCCGGACTCGGACTCGGACCGCCCCTGGACTCAGGCTATAGGCTTCAGGAGTGAGCGGTCTGCGACCAAGGCGAAGCTATCCCGTGTCATGACCTCGGACGAGTCGTTTCCTTCAGGCTTTTCCAACGCCTTCTCCAACGCCCTCTCCAAACCAGTCACCAGAATGGAAATAGAACCCTTGAAGATACCTCGACTTGCTCTCCAAGAAAGTAATCTGCCTGTTACACCCCTTAACTCCTGCACTATAAACAAACCTTTTAATTGCTCTACTAATTTTTCCCTGAGAAGTTGCTCCTCCGAGCTGTGTGTGGCCCTCCCCGCCTCCTCCGGCCTGCTCATCACTACCCAAATGGATGTGTGTTGTGGTCCATCGTCGGTCCACATGTTCGAAAAATCCATTTTGGATTTTGAAAAAAAGGAACGTACATACGACTCCGCCAAACACTTTGAAGACCAGAAATGGGATTGTTGGCTCGGAGAACACGAGTCTCTTCTCTCGCTTTGCAAAAGGGAAACGTCTACGAAGCAAAAGAAAACTGCGATTCAAATTAGGGAATGCCAATGCCTCCATTGCATAACCCTGATTCCTACACTAAAAATCTTAACATGGCATATAGTGATAAAATCTCTACAAAAACGCCAGTCTAGAAAGAAAGGCGCTACTACACAGATTTCAAAACCACAATTGAAAAGTATACACCTGAACAAATTGGAGGGCTCCAAATCTGTGCTAGGAGTCAATCTGGAGGCTGCCTGAGATGTTCCCCAATATCTGCCATTGACTCCGACTCGCGCAAAGTCTGCGCTGGTCCCCGCGCGGCAGTCACCTGAAACGAACTCGCCCTGGGCTGCCTGTTTTGGTGCAGGTAACTCATGCTCCTCAACGGAAACTCCAGTATGTTTTTAGGGGTGTCACGGTATTAGTTTTATGATGGTACGATAACCTTCTGGTCAAATGTCGGTATATCATGCTTATCGCGGTATAGCAGGTGGAGTTAACTAATCTTAACAAATATTTTCTAAAGGTCATAAATTGACAGATTTATCATCACAAACAAAACCAGGCACCCAGGGCCAGAATTGGGCTTTTCAACATACTTTCCACTGAAATGCCTTGCTTCCACCAAACACAAACACACGTGTGGAGAGGAGGGGGAGGGGGCCCTGCTGCAACTGGTAAAGCAAACTGAATAGCTTTTCTTAAGTGGTCATTTAGGCTTTATTCTCCCCCACTGGCTACTGGTGAAGATGAACATGTTGCCATCTTGATAACCTGCATGCCACCGATCAATGGAGGCTGATGGTAGTATACGCTTGTGCGCATAAACACACACACACACACACAAACACACACACACGCACTCTCTTTACGTTACAGCCTTTAGTTTACTTGCGGGCCAAAAGGTGTTCAGTAATCACAGACATGTTACCCTTTGGTATGGCAGCAGGGAATACCCACAGAGATGAGTGAATTTCGCAGTGTGACTTATTATATGTAAATTCAATGATAGAACCAGGGAAATCCCCCATTGCCATATGTTTAGAGAACATTATCCATTATAAATATATAAACCCCGAAGCCGCCAACCCAAAGTAAACCCTTTTCCATCTTGGCACTGTATCTATTCTTCCTATTGCTAACTTAATGATTTTGTGTCAGGCACGTGTGGTTTATGGAATGGCATTAAAAACTGCTCCAACTGAAACTACTTGGCAGACGGCACATCCAACAGTGCAAGACCAAGACTGCGCAGCACTTGCTTACTGCAGCCTTTCCAAATCAGATTGAAAAGCACACTTTACGGTATGAACGGTATGAACGTTATAACGGTATAAACAATGTGACGGTTATTATTGTTCAATTAAGTGGTTAACGGTATCTTTAACAGTATACCGTTATACCGTTACATCCCTAGTTTCAATAAATCTGAACATCGTAATTCTTTAATGGTGGCAGATCAATTACAAAAAAACTTGAAAGAAAGAAATGCTTCAATTGCCACCAATGTGAAATCCAAACCTTTGGCCCAAGAACAAGGAACTAAAGAAGCCGCAGGCTTGGGAGTTGGGGGCAACCCAGCTTACTTGCCTCCTAACTATAATATTTCTGTCAGCCAGAGTCAATCGAACATTCCATCTAAAAGAAGGAAACTCGACCTCTGTGCAATATCTTTTCCATCATGTTCTCAAAAAAGATTACCTTGTAACAAGGCAAACGATATAAGCCCAGTCTTAAAGTCTAAAGACAAAATAAGCAGAAGATGTATTCAGAGTTCAACCACTTCTGAGGAGTCCTCTGGAGAAGGTCTGACAGACACCTCATTCATGGAACGCGACTTTCCAAAAATCCGTCGGCCTGTGTCAAGACGACAAAATAGAACTCAACCAGTCAATGACCAGTAGTCCTGTACAAACCTTGTCGAGCAAGTAATAAATGAACTACGGCCAAACCTGACTTCTGCATTGACAATCACAGTGGCCCCCTTGTTAAACTTTATGAGCACCTGAATGAAGCCTGCAGAGATCAAAACAACCTCTTAGCGACAATAAACCCAAAAATAATTAAAATGGAAGGTGCATTTCAAGATCTGAACCAACAGGAATCTAATTGCCTCGAGAAAAACGAAATGTTAAACACTCTATTGAGAGATCAATTAAGGAATAACTCTGAAGACAAACGATTTCTGGCAGAAGTCGCCAGAGAAGCCCTCTTGATCCTACAAAAGCAACAAACTAAGAGTGTTGATAATCCAAGTGCAAAAAACGGTCGGAATCAGTTGACCTGTCCTGTTGAACCTTCCAGTGAAGGTGGGGTCTTGTGTGACAGTGATGACTTGACCAGAGGCAATTGATCCCTAAAAGTAGCTGAACCGGCCTTCAGTCAGGAAGAAGATGGCACCGATTCCCCTCCTGTAAAACAACCAAACGCGGCTTTGCTACAGAGAGATGAAACAACTTCTCTGACGGATGACGTACTATTAATCGAAGTGTTGTGTGCCACACCAGCAGTTGCTTCCACTCTAGCAAATGCCAAGGGTTCCACAACTCCGTACTTGGCAGTTTCAAATGTGAGCAAAGAAAGGATAGCACTGACGGAGAAAAATGTTGCCATTTTCAAAAAGCAAAAACCTGGTGAAGTCACAAAAAAAGCACAACCCTGCAAGGCACAGAAGCAAACAAGAAAAACAAAAAACATAAAAAGTAGTAAAAACGTCAGGGCTAAAAACTCAAACAAATTTCTATGGAATATTAAGGCTCTAAACGTAACAATACTGACTGAACGAAAAAAAGATCGAACCGATAACCCCTCTGAAACTGCCACCAAAAACCAAAAGGCTGGTGAGAAAATACCTCTTCAACTCTCTAATATCTCAACTGAATTAAAATATCAAAAAAATGAAGATGAGCGAATGATCAAACTGCTGGCTAACCTATCTACACATGAGGTAGATTCGGAAAGAGAATCCATTGATAAGGAAACAAATGGAGAAGACGATATTGACTATATCCCAGATGAGGAGTACGAACAGTGTTGTGAGTATCCGCTTCAGGACTCGCAGGATTCGGGCGCATCTTCTAAAAGAACATGTACTTTTTCAACCCCTCCACCTGAAAAGCCTCAGGAAGCTCATTCTAACTGTGGAGGTCAAAATGGATTTATGACAATCGCTGAAAAAAGTGCCGGTGCCCTGAAGAAAATGGATCCTGTAGCTGATCTAACAAACCTTCTAAACGAACATGACAGTGAAGGAAAAGAAAAGTCTACTCTAGAAATAGAAAGAAAACGCCCAGTGACCCATCCTGAAAATTCAAAACAACTTGATACTCCTCAAATCAATTTCTCTCAAGATTGGAGAAACGAAACGAGACCCCAAGCAAGTAGAGTCTCGTCAATCAAGAGTAAGAGCCTTAGTACATCAATTGAAAATCAGCTTCTGATTGAGAGTATATTCAGATCAGGTGATTCGCTAATTTTGAACAGACGCAATGTGCTCCAGTTGCTTGGCCACATCCCCAAACTACGTGCAGTTTCTACAGAAGATATAAAAATTGTTGAATTTGTAGATGAGTCTGTAACTGACAGAGTCTTACTGCACATTCCTTCGAGATTTATTTACAACTTGAATGGTGCCTCTGAGCTAAACTCTTTAGGTTTCGACATAAAAGAAGTTTGTGTTGCGAAAACATTTCTACAAGCAAGACCACAAAAGAGTAACTCACTAAATGGAAACAGAGGTGCAAAAATTAAAGCTCCCTTGGATGCCCCGTCGGGGAACGGAATTCGGGCCTTTTTTAGACCTATCCAGACAGACGAAGAGGTTGTAGTGGCAAACATCCCACCCCTTGACTCCATTCACCGCAGAAGCCCCATGAAAATAATCAAAATCACCACGAAGAACAACTTGAATGTGGCAAATTGTAGCGATAAAGACTCCAGTGTTGAAAAGGCTGGTACTGCCCAAGGATCTTGGAGTTGGCTGCCAGGGTCCCTAAACAACTGCGAGGACCTCTAACGCCAATCTGATAAGATCAATCAATTAATACAAATGGGATCCTGGAGCACGAGAGGTTTTAACCACCTCTTTGGGAGATCATCCCACGCCCTTGAAAAACTAGACATAATTTGTCTTCAGGAAACATGGCTCCAAGAACTGCCCTGTGCCGAAGGTTTCAAAATAGTTCTGAATCCAGCAATCAAGCAAAGTATGGGTAGACCGATGGCAGGACTAATAATAATGGTGAAAAAATCCAAAAACTAAATCTGCAAATCCTTCCCCATACTTGCAGATTGCGACTATCGAACTAAATGAAAGCCCATTCCATGAAACAACGATTTTGCACATCATAAATGTATGTTGGCAGCACGCTGCCATGGATGAATCAGAGTTCCTCGAATAAATCTGTGACACAATCGACTGCACAACAGAGTCCTGCGTAGCCCCAAACCTAATCCTATGTGGAGATCTAAACATGGAATGTGTAAAGTTGAAATCTGACACTTCATCGAACAACAAACCAAACAGAAAAGCGAAAGATCCATACCAAATTAAATCCGCATTGGAACGACGAGATGGAGGACCGAGAATTAACCCTACTAAATGGAAACATCAGAGGAGACATCCCTCCCAACGCAACTTGGAACCAAGGGTCCAAAGCCTCGATTCTGGATTATTTCTACGCATCAAACGCCATTGTGGAAAAAATACCTGAACTTGTTGTGATTCCTATGGAACAGAGTGACCACAACTTAGTAACCATCCAAATTTCCGGTTTAGGGTACGTAGAAAAAGAATCTAAACAGAGTGCTTATTAACAGAGAAAACATCATTGACATTGCAATCACACTTCAGGCTAACAACAACACTTCATCCTGGGACCAAATTGAATACCCAAGATTATTGGAGAAATATACTGAATATAATCTTGGCCACCAGCATGCCTAGGACCCTGAAATAACAGCCAGAAAAAGGGTGTTGAGGAAATCTTTAAGAGATGCTAAGAAGAGCTGCACACAAGGCTGTCAGCTGGAAAGGAAAAAAGCGAAATCATCGTAAAGAGCCTGGTTACGGGGCCACGAAAATCAAATTTTACAAAACGACACTGAGGTGATGATACATATCGTGACACAAAAAAAATTCAAAATCCTTTTGGTCTTTAATAAATAACACAGAAGCCAGCCAAGGTTCACTGCAGGCATCCCTGGTTATGGAGGCCCAGTGGATCACTCACTACACTGAGCTATTTAAGAACAAACGAAAGGAGTGTCAACAAAGCCTGGAACATCATAGCCCGTGGGACTTTAAGATTTCCAAAGACGACATCCTGAAAAATATCAAAGGTCTAAGCCTGTCTAGAGCTCCAGGCCCTGATGGGCTGACCAATTGGATGCTAAAGCAAAATCCAGAACAATGGGCTGACTTTTGTTATAACCTCTTTTGTAACATCATAAAGGAAGGAAGGCTCCCGGAAACTTGGAAATGTGCCCTGATCGTGCCAATTTTTAAAAAGGGCTTACGATCAGATCCTAAAAATTTTAGACTACTTGATGTGATTGGGAACATCTTTGCAACTCAAGTCTTGAACCATTTAACTTCATGGATTAAAGACGTAGAGGCTATGGACATTCGGCAAACTGGTTTCACAAAGGGAGTTGGGTGTTCGCTTAATCTTTTGATCTTAAATATCCTAAAAATGGAGGCAATAAAGAAAAAAGCTAAGATTTATCTAGCCTTTGTCGATCTGGCTCACGCCTTCGACAGCGTCGATCGAGATCTGCTGTGGACTAAAATGATAGACCACTAATGTCCATCGAGCCTAATGAAAGCAGTGCAAGAACTTTACTCTGAAACGACAGTGAAAATTAGACTTGACCAAAAAGGTTCTTTGCCCACTGCAATAAAGACATCAAGAGGCGTGAAGAAGGGTTGCCCATTGGGAGCAACCCTATTTAGTTTTTTCATCCATGATGTCCAGAAGGACCTAGGCGAAGTTAGAGCCTTCCCGCCAAAGGTGAATCGAACTCACATTAGGCACATTCTATACGCCGACGACATAGTTCTCATTGATACAACGCCTGTCGGCCTACAAAGAAAACGGAGGGCTTTAGAACACTATACTGCTAAAAAATCGTCTCGAGATTAATGCTGCAAAAACCGAGATTCTTGTTCTCCAAAGTCTAACTGGCGCAACATCATCACGAAGAAAGAAATTCAAATGGGACGTTGGAGGAAAATTGATTAACTGCGTTAGTCAGGTACCGTATTTGGGGGTCCTGCTCAGTTCCCACATAAACGATGAACCAATGCTCCAAAAGATTAAAAGAAAATGCAAACTTCTAGCAGTTCAAGGTGCAATGGTAAACAATAAATATGGTAAATTCTCCATCAAACCTGCCCTTGAATATTATAAGGCAAAGGTGGTTCCATCCTTAATCTTTGGAGCAGAGGCCATGCTGGGATGTGCGCACGAGACATGGTCATGGTGTGAGAACACCTACTGGAACCGAATTGTGCATCTACCGAAAGGAACCCCCACTGCGTGTACTTGCTACGAATTAGGGCTGATATCCAATAACGCCACAGTAACATGGAACACCTTGGCTCTATACAGAAAGATCATTGGCACCGACGACCTCCCCCAATTTACCATTTTGAAACAAACGAAAGGCAAAACATCCCTAGACTCAATACAGAAAGACTGGGAGTGTAGATGTTTAGCTCTCTTAGAACAAATGAACTCGGATAAAGAAACCCTGATACAGAACCCGAACAAAGTAAAAAAGAAATTGTGTGTAACCTGTGATACCCGAAATGCCCATCAACGTATGAACCTTGCTGCACCTGAAGCAAGAGCTAAAGGATCGATCCCGAGATATATGGAACTATTTCCCTGTGCAAAGAAGTGAAGAATTTATATGAAATTTCGAATGAATTTATTTTTAACTAAGGAAATTTTGAATTTACGCCATCTACCTCCAAAGTCGGTCTACCTGTGTAGATTTTGAGACTCTGAGAACGAGACACTAAAACATCTGACCCTATTTTGTTCAAAACTATCAGAAACAAGAACTATCTTAATGGGGAAACAATTGGAGGGTAGACCTTGTTTATCCGCAGAAGACTGGTGGAAAAGGATGTTCGATGGAGCGGACAAGAAACTAGTTTATGCTCTGGTTTTCTTTTTGGAAGCATTAGAAAAGAGATTGCTGGGCCCAGAGGCCGAATAAATTATTGGACACTTTTAACCTCTAACAACGATGCCTAGCAGGCCAAAGAAAGATTAGTGCCTCAATCCTAGTGTGATTCTTGAACCAGTTGGAACGAAAATGGAAACATTTATCTTTTTTAAAAGTTTGTAAAAAGACTAAAAAAAAAAATAATAAAAAGAAATATATAGATAAACAAAAACTAAATCGGAATACAAATTAACCAATTAAATACCATATATGGAAAATAATGCTAGCATATAAAATTCATCTAGTTTTAGTGAGAAAAAAAATACATCAAGTTACAAATTGACCAGCGGATTTTGATTAAGAACATTAGTCACAGAATTTTCAGTTTAGTTTTCTTTCTTCTCAAAGCTATAACTAAATATTTAGATACTGCAAACACAACACCGGGGAGAGGAAAGATCCTATGGAGGTCCTTTGCGTTATACAATGTACATACTCCATGGTTCTTTAAGCACAATCGCAGGTTCCTCCAGTGAATTTGCGAGTAGCCCGGGCAAGTAAACATGACGTTTTGAACAGATTCAATCGTGTTGGCGAAAAAGCAACAGCAAACATTTCCTGTTTTATACCACACATTAGTGAGTGTGGTGAGTGAAGCAAGTGGGAGAATGTTAAATCTCAGCTTCATAAAGACAATGGGCCCAATTCATGGAATTTATTGCACGGTTTAAAGTGACTTTGCACTGCTGAAAAGTGACTTTGCAGAGCCGATACGAACCCTGATTCATGGGACTGTGCAAAGTGTATTTTTGCAGTGCAATGTCAGTGCAAAGTCAGTAAAAAGTCATTTTTACAGTACAAAACGACTTTGCATAGTTCCATGAATCAGGGTTTATGTCGGCAGTGCAAAGACACTTTTTTAACCGTGAAACAAATTCCATAATTTTGACCCATAGTGCATAAATGGAGATGTTATATTCACAAGATCATTTTTGCATTCCCACATGCTTTTTGTGCATGAAATACTCCCATCCAGCCACCAAAGATAGACAATCAGTAAATGTTTTGGAACATTGCCAATTGCAGTAATCCACTTTGATTACTTTAGAAGCATTCCCTTGCACATCCCACAGCTGAAGTTCAAGAAGTGCAATGTGGATCTAACATATGCTAACCAGGTTGGTTGCACCTTCACATCTCATCATATCGATAGCATCCAAGCTCCTGGTTGCACCAGATTTTGGCCACTACAGCAGCTGTTTGATCCTTGTTTATTCGGCAATAATTTTCAGACCAAGTTAAAAAAAAAGGGTTAGGTGCACTAATAGGGAGCATAAGTCATTTATTTTTGCAGAAATAAGTTTTGTGTGGTAATTAGATGACCAATTCTACTGTGGTCCCACAGCACTGTGCCATAGGCTGCTGCCTCAACTACCTGATATCTATAAAATTCCATAAAAGGGTTTACAACATTGTTTCTGAACTTTTTGGAGAAATTCTCAATGGTAGAGCATCTGCGGGACAGTGTGAGGTATGCTTTTTTAACATGTTTGTCCCATTTCTGATTATTAGTCAGGCGAAACACTAGAAAGACGTGAATTCCTCGACCATGCTGCCTTTAATAATTAGAAAGTAAATATTTCATTATAGATATAGCAATTGTACAACTAATATTTTTATTCATTTCTTTTGAAAATAAGTTATGAATCCCTGTGAGGGGGAGAAGACATTTTAATTCCGGGCATTTTTTCCTGTTATCGTGGGAAAACCATGATGTTTCCCTACCAAATCCTCTCCCATTTCCCCTTATCACTCATCGCTTCATGTGATGCACATTTTATTCTGAGCATGTCTTGCGGCATTGCCGAAGTAATCTCGTGAGATTCCTGTGGTGTTCCCCAAATAAACAGAACATTTTCAACCTGTAACTCGCTCCCCAACCCCAACCCACTCCCAAATCCCCAACTTCACATGGTGTCTTTTTTCCCCACTCCTGACCTCTAGCCTGATGTGATTGCTATTGCTATTGCTATTGGTAGAGTGAATACATAAACAGAAAAGTTTTGAGTCTCTTTCTGAACTTGAGAAGGTGATTAGACTGGCTAAGGTCATGGGGGAGTTAATTCCAAAGCTTGACAGCATCTTTTTTCCACCTCCAAAAAGTGCTTTTTGCGGTCTTTAATGTTTGGCTTCTTCCGGTATTATCACAGGAATCGCACGCATCGGGAACATTTTTTTTTAGCTTTTTATTTTTAAAAAGCCTCTCTGCTGCAAAGCACCCAGGCTGATACATATAAAGTTTTAAGTAGAAGGCGGTACCCCCATGTCTCTTTGAATATTTTAAAAAAATACTGCATGGAATTACCCCAAGCCAGTCAAGGAAATTAATCCAATCCTATGTGCCCACAATGTTTCTCATTTGGTCCAAATCTGCCCAGAAGTTTTTGCTATATAGATGTTCAAAAACTGCACTTTTTTCTCCATTGGATAATGAATGGGAGTAGGCTGAAAACTGTTTTTTTGTTTTCTTAATACCTTTTCAATGTTTAATGAATTGTTCCCAACATTTCCAACTTGGGGAAGGGGGCGGACTGGCCTTGACAAACTTTTTGTGTGGAAAATGTCATCCAAATCCATCCAGCAAGTCAAATTTTATTAACCTCCCTCAGCCTCTCTGCTGCAAAACCAAGGCCGAAATAAAGGTTTTGAGGACTAGGGAGCACCCCATTTTTTGTTGAATATTTAAAAGACAGTTGGATGTATTTACCCCACACTCGTCAAGGAAAGTAAATCAATCCTTTGCGCCCAGGTTGTTTCTTATTTGGTCCAAATCTGCCAAGCGGTTTTCATCCTACACCAGTTCAAAAACTGCACCTTTTCCCTGAGGGGAAATGAATGGGAGTAGGCTGAAAACAAACTGTACTTTTTGTTTTTCTAATAGTCTTTTCATTTTTCAACATATTGTTCCCAAAATATCTACTCTAGGAGCAGCCCTTTACAAACTGTTTGTTTGGGAAAGTTCAGTCAAATCCATTCATCAAGGAAAAATCTATTAGCAATAAAATTTTGGGAAGAAATGGCAGGCTTTCATTTCAGAAAAGCCTCTCTGCTGTAAAGCACCATGGGAGATATGTATTTTTTGGAAGCAGGGGGTACTTCCTGCTGCATCAAATATTTAAAAAACTACTTGTCATGCGTGGCAAGCTGTGGGCTTATGGGACCGATATTGAAATTGCACATCACAGTCCCCGAAACGTGATGTGCCGGTCTAGATGTTTTCCAACATGGACGCTGCCGTATTAGATAAGAACACTTCGATCTTGGGCGGCAGCACATTACAACCCCTTCAGTTTGCCTTACAGGTGAGATGCTGTTTAGGTCCGTACTGGCCCTTCCTTTGCACTACTGAGTTTGCTTTCTCTCGCTTTCTCCTGCTCGCTCTCCCTTTGTTTTCCCTTGCTAGTAAGGAGCAGAGCTTTCTCTCCTGCTTCCACCGGTCACCTCATTGTCTTTAGGCCGGTGCTCTGAGCCTCTGGTCTCCCTTTTTCCTTGTCTCTACCTTCCTGGGTTCGCTGACTTCTCCAGGGTTCTCATATTCCTAGGCATTCTCCATTCCCTTAGAGTTCCCTGGTTCTCATTCTCCCTGCTACTTCTTACTCGCTCCAGCTTTGTTTATTTGATTCATGTATACCGAGGACTGCCTTTCACGCTCCAGACCTCTGACAGATCCCTGAATGGATTCTCCCTAAGTCAGGCTCTCCCAAGGGTTTTTCTGCCTACACAGGCTTTTGCCCTATCTGGCTGCCTCAGGAAAGGGGCCACTAGTCCGCCAATTATCTAGGCAGACATAGTGGCTTCCCTTCGGGGCAGGCCATATCTCTTCAAGAAGAAAAGATCCACAAGGAAGAAGAAGAAGGGAAGGAATAAGGAGTCTTCATCAAGTCAAGAATAATTAGGTGAGGAACAGGAATTCCTATCTGATTTAAGTGACGGACCTGACAGGGGTGACACTACTGGACGGATTTACCCCAAACCAGTCTCGGAAATCAAGTCAACACTTTGTGCCCAAGTTGTTTCTGACCAGTGTTATTTGTACGGTGGCTGATTAAATATTTAACGTTTTCTCCATAGGAAAATGACGAGGAGTAGGCGAAAATAGTGATTTTTTGCTTTCTTAATAACTTTTTCATATTTTCACGAATCGTTCCCAAAGTTTCCACACTGCCAGAGGGCCGTGGCAAACATTTTGTTTGGGAAATGTCATCCAAATCAGTCCACCAAATCAAAGGTCATTAGCAATAGAATTTGTGGATTTTTCTATGGCTCATAGTTTTCACCTTAACTATGAGGTGGAGACTGCCACCCTATACTATATATATATTCAGTTAAAAATAGAATAATGATGGTTCCATTTATTGCAATGAAACCCTTGAAAATGTATGTGCTGATGGGCCGAGAAATGGGGGACTTAAATTTAGATATTTGTCACTTTCCACACTTGCTGAATTTCAAGTTTTGTTGCGACACATCAGATCATCTTAACTCTGTCGTAACTATTTTTTTCACTGAATTTCAAGGGTTTCGCTGTGCTGCATCTTCTTCAGGACCCACAGGGCATGGCCTACGGCTGTGGCCACGGTACATATTTCACCGATTATTAAAAAATAGGGAAGGCAGTGGCCCAAACCTACCAGCTGTGGCCCATATCCCCCTCCATAGGAAGTAACCAGATCCCAGTTCCACCATGTCCTCTGTCCAGGTTGCAACAATTATGCAATATATTCCTTGTGGCCCAAAGGATGCGGCCACTACACATATTGCACCAATTTGCCCAAAAGACTATGGCAGAGACTATGGCAGAGATCCATAGGACATTGGTCCTTCAGCTCCCTTTTCCTCCTTCTTTTACTCCCACACGAAATGATCATGCTAGCAATCTATGGTTACATCAATGAGGTCTTCTATTCCTGCGATAATGTTCCCTTGTAATCATTCCCACAGTAATACAGTTTATGCCAATTACTGCTGTTATACAGCATATGGCAATTTCTTTCTTTCTTTCTTTCTTATTATCGAATGTGTGGGCGGACCCATGCAGGCGCTTCCCCATCCAAAAGGATGATGTGCACCTACCCCACCAAACTTACACACAGCCCTCACATTCTCATAACTCCTCCCACCGCCCCGTCTGCCCCACAAAATCTAGCAGCACACTGCTCCTCTCCCTGCCTCTCACCCCGACTCCTCCCAGCAAAGCCTTACCACTCAGTTCAGCCACTCCCTGCGCAGACAACCGAACCCTCATCAACTCTCTCTCCTCAACATGCCTCTCACACGCAAGCAAAAAATGTCCCACAGTCTCAGGCACCCCACACACCGCACCCTCTCCTCCTTTTACTGCCCCCAGACTCAGCCACTTGTGTAAAGTCTCTCTGATACTCTCAAATTACCCCATTTAACACTCTGCTTCGAGCAACAAGTTGTTTTTTTCCGGGTGTGTCTAGTGATGTTACCGCAACAATCCTGTGGGATTCCTGCAGTTTGCTCGGTAAAATGAAAACATCCTACCACAATCGGGCATCCCAGCTCACCCCAAACGCTCCAACTTGCCATGTGGTCATCTTTCCACCTCAACACCGCTGCCCTAATGGGAAAACACCACTTTCCCCTCTCCAAATATGATTTCGAGCACCTTTCTTTTTCGTCTCTCTCAGGATTACCACAATAATCGCTTGCATCAAGTAAAAAACAAAAAGATGGAAGCTTTCATTTCTGAAAAGCTTTACTTCTGCAATGCACCATTGTGTTGGGTATCGTGGGGGCGTTGGGAGGCCCCACGCAGTCACACACACACTCGCTCCGCATACGTCCAAGGAGCTACGCCGGAGACATGTGGATGGTTTGGGTCCCCAGCGCGAACTGCCGCACGGGGCGTGTTTATTAGCACTGCGCATGCGTGAGCCTCGTTCTGGCTCACGCATGCGCCCAACAGCGCATTACTACGCAACATCCCTCCTTTTCCCCCCCGAAACAGAAACATGAACAAACATAGAATTAACAGTGCTCAAATACAACTTAAACTGTTAGTGTATCACTGATCACGAAGCAGGGTCCATAAGGAAGTCTTGGAACCTCTGCGGCGGCCTACGCCCCGCCCGGCTCGGGTACCTGCGTGCTTCATCCTGAGGTACATCGGGCGTCCCTTGAGTCTCAGGCGGTTCATCGTGTCTCAGTGTTGACTTGGCATTCTGCTCCGGGTCGGGTGTGACTGTCTCCTCCGAGCTCGCAGTTCCGATGCGCTTGAAGAAGGACACGTTCCGGTGACAGTCGCTCGTGCATTGGCAGTGGTGACCATAGACCCTTTGACGTGCGTCACCCCAAGTGGCTGCGTCTCATATGGTAGTGACAACTTTCCTTCCGGCCTTCTGTTTCGCGCTAGCACGGTGTCACCCACGGCAATGTCTTTCTCTGGGAGCCTCCTCCTGGCGGTCTCTCTTTCATTCTGAGTGGCTCTCTCTGCTTGCACCTGCTCGTTATTGATGTCTCCCGGATGTCGACCTTCGATTTCTGGTAACAATCCTCTTGGCACCCGTTTGAAGAGCGCCTCCGCCGAGGCGACCCCAGTGGACTGATGCGTGGTCGAGCGGTACTCTCGGAGAAAGTCGAACAGGTTGCGTCTTAGATCTTCCCCTCCATTCATTGATATGCCGAACACCTTGTTGAGCGTTCGCATAAATCGCTCTACCTCCCCATTTGCTCTTGGCCAGAGGGGTGTGACCTTACGATGTTTTATCCCTCTTTCTTCACAGTAGGTTGCAAACTGCTGCCCTTGGAACGGGGCACCGTTGTCCGAGCACAACTCCCTTGGAAACCCATGCGTGGCAAACATTTTCTCCAACGCCATGATGGTGTGTTCGCTGGCTGTGGACTCGACCAACTCAACTTCGGGATATCGTGACCACTGATCGGTCACCACCAGAAAGTACATTCCCCGGCCTGTGGACCCAAAATCAGCATGTACCGTCCCCCATGGCTGGTCGCTCCTTACCATTGCTTGGATTGGCGGCCCTCTTTCCACCGGACTCGCAGCTTGGCAGGGAATGCAGTTCTTCACAAACTCCTCCACTCTGCTTTCCAGCTCCGGGAACCAGACCTTTAATCTCAGACGAGCTTTCATCTTGGCCATCCCCTGGTGGCCATTATGGGCGAGATGTAGGACTTTGTCAACTAATGTTCTCGGGATCACAATCTGGTGACCCCTCAGCAGGAGGCCGTCATCCGCCACCGTCAACTTGTGCCGTGCCTTCCAGAGGGCTTGCAGGTCCTTTTGAGCCCCTATGATCCTCCTGGAGTTGTCTTGTAGGACCTCTCGCCACTCCCCACTCGCTATCGCCTGTCTGATTTTGGTGAACGTTTCGTCCCTGTTGGATTCCTCTGCAATTACCTGGCGGGCCAGGGCAATGGGCAGCACAGATTCGACAGCCAGGTGTACGGCTTCTACGCAGTCGGCCACTTCAATGGAGTCTCGGAGCCTCCCCGAGCCCGGGTGGCGGGACAGATAGTCTGCCGGGTTAAGTGTTCCCGGGCAATACCGTAGTTTGACCCCGTACTCCATTAGCGAGAGCATCCATCGTTCAATGCGAGGTGGTGGTTTGGACGAGGTCCCTGATAGAATTGGGATTAGGGGCTTGTGATCCGTCACCACGACAACCAGTTTCCCCAGAATGTAAATGCGGAAATGTTTGCACCCCCACAGTATGGCCAAGGCCTCCCGCTCGATCTGAGAGTATCTCCTCTCTGTTTCGGTGAGGGCTTTGCTGGCATAAGCGATGGGCCTCATGGTTCCTTGATTGTCCGCCTGCATAAGAACTGCTCCCAGGCCCACGGGGATGGCGTCAACCACAATTTCAGACTCCCGGGCCGAGTTGAAATAAGCCATGGTCTCTTGCCCTGATAGGGCGCTCTTAATGTCATCGAACGCCCGCTGCTCTTTTCCACTCCAGTTCCATGCGACGTCATTCCTGGTGAGCGCTCTTAAGGGCTCCGATAGCGAGGCTAGGTCACGGATGAAGCGACCGCAATAGTTCACCATCCCCAGGAAGCTTCTAATCTCTGCTGGAGATGTTGGTGAAGCGGCTTCATGGATGTCCTTCACTTTCTCTGGATCAGGGGAGATCCCTCCAGCATGGAAAACGAAACCAAAGAACTCCAACCTGTCTTTCAGAAACTCACACTTTTCTTTGTGTAGTGTTAGACCTAGAGTGCGCAGCCTTTCCAGGGTGTTCTCTAGGCGCTTCAGATGTTCTGCCTCCGATCGGGCAAAGACCAGGATGTCGTCCGATATGTTGATCACTCCCTTGAGTCCTGACAGAGCTCCCCTGATGGCATTTTGGAAGACTTCTGCCGCGGACGAGACTCCAAAACTGAGCCGCTTGTATTGATATAACCCCTCATGAGTCATGAAGGTCGTAATGTATCTGGACTCGGGGTGTAACTCTAACTGGTGATATCCAGATCGTAGGTCCAGTTTTGAGAATACTTTAGCTCCCTGGAGTTCCCCAACGATATCATCTAAGGTGGGCGTGATGTGGCGTTCCCTCTTGATGACTACATTGGGTAGCCTCATGTCCACGCAGATGCGCTCCGCACCTGGCTGTTTAGGCTTCGGGGCCACTACAATTGGGGAGACCCAAGGGGTGGGGCCTTCCACCCTTTCGATGATGTCTCGGTCAATCAGGGACTGCAACTCTTTCTCCACCTGTGCTCTCAGATGGAACGGGATACGGCGGTGTTTGAGAGCTGTTGGTCTCACTGACCCGTCTATGTTGAGGCGTATTGGATCAGCTTTCAGTTTTCCTATGCCATTGAAGATTGTCTCGAACCGTTGTAGTAGGTTTTCCAGGTAGGCGCAGTACACTGCAAATGAGAAGTGGACAATGTTTAGCGCTTCAGCGGCGGCGCAACTTAGGAGTGAGTGTGGGCTCACACTTGTGACGAAGAATCTTGCTTTGATTCTGGTCTGTCCATGAGTCACTGGTGCTACGAATACCCCCTGGATGGGGAGCTGAGTGTGTCCACCAAAAGCATATATGCGTGCCGTGGATTCTGCCAACCCTGGTGGGCCAGGCAACGCGTTGTAATTTTCAGTCGCTAGCACACAGATGGACGCTCCAGTGTCTATCAGGACCGGCGTGGGTGTTTCCCCAATGTTCACTGTGCACGTGGGCTCGCGCCGTTTCCCTGGGCCTTTGGCGATACTGGAGGTGAAGAAGATTTCGTCCTCCTCTTCCTCTTCTTCTACGATGTTCAAATATTGCATGACCTGTTCAATGGACGACACACCCCGTATCCTCCTAGAGGTGCCTCGGCCAACTCTCTCCGGACCTCTTGACGCTGCGACTGGTGTCGTTGCCCTGCACACTCTCGCATAGTGTCCCAGAATGCCACATCTGCCGCAGGTTCTTGATTTGGCGGGGCACTCGCCTACATGTGGCAGGTCAGATCCACAGTATTGGCATGATGGAGCATTGCTGTGACCTGTGGATGGGTCTCCACCTCTTGGCGCCCATCTTGCCTTCCCTGGTGCATAGCGACCGACTGCAAAAGCTTCTTCCTCCTTCTTTACATGAGTAGCTGCGTCCATCTTTGCCCCCCTGGCATCAGCCAGTTCATACGCTCTCCCCATGTCTAGGATTTGTTGCAGGGTTAGCCCAGGTTCTCTCAAAACCTGCCTCCGCAGTTTTCCGGAGCTGCACCCTTGCAGCAACTGGTTACGAACCATCTCTTCTTCGTTACCCCATCTACAGGAGCTTGCTAGGTGTCGGAGTCGCGCACAGAACTTGTCCAATGATTCATCTTCTCGCTGCTTCTCCGCGCACATGACAAACCTGTCAAAGTCTACGTTTGCCATGGGAAGGAAGTAATCCCTGAGTGCTTGTTTTACTGCAATGTAGGTGGCCACAGGGATGGTCAGCGAGTCATAGATCTTGTGTACCTCCACCCCTGCCGAGTATACCATGATGGCGATCTTCTCTGCATCTTCCGTGACCCCCGCGGCCGTGAAAAACATTTCTAGCCGTTTCACCCACAGCAGCCATTTTGGACCCAGCTTAGATGGAGGGCCTGTGGTATCAAATTCAGGCATGGGGCTTAGTGTGCTGTTCATCCTGCGTGGGATGGGGGCAATTGCACCATCTAGGTCATCTTCTTCCCCCATCTTGGTGAATGGCACTCACAGGTACTTGCTGGACACCTTCTGTGGCTGCTGGGCTGGTGTGCTGAGTCCCCTTGCGATGTGGTGCTCTTCCTGCACCCTTTCCTCCTCCTGGTCACCTGTGCCACAGCCCTGTAAATGTAAGGGCTGTGGAATTTCCAAAAATTGCTGCTGGGCAAAGCAAAAGTGCAAGTGGTGCACGAGCACCCTCACGGGCCGCTACCACTGCCTTTCACGTGTTGACCAAGATGGCCGCCGGCCATACGCGTGGACTCGTGTGGACGCGAGTCAACGTTCTTCTCCTAGAACGTTGCCGGAGCGGAGGATGGCTCCCACGCTGTCCTCGCCGCCAGTGTTGGGTATCGTGGGGGCGTTGGGAGGCCCCACGCAGTCACACACACACTCGCTCCACATACGTCCAAGGAGCTATGCCGGAGACATGTGGATGGTTTGGGTCCCCGGCGCGAACTGCCTCACCGGCCGTGTTTATTAACACTGCGCATGCGTGAGCCTCGTTCTGGCTCACGCATGCACCCAACAGCGTATTACTACGCAACACATTGAACATATATAAACCTTTTTGGGGACCTTGGGCCACCCCTTCTCTGAAGAATTCTTTATAAATGATTGGACATATTTGCACCAAAACAGCAAATGGCACATTTGCATTGCTCTGTGACCAAGTTGTTTCTTATACGGTGCAAGTATGTCCAGCAGTTTTCAGTCTATGAGTGTTCAATGAAAGCACTTATTTCTATGGGAAAATGAATGGAACTAGGCTGAAATCATTTTTCTTCCCTTAATAACTGTTTAACTGTTAAACGAGTTTTAATGGAAAAATTCATCTAAATATGTTGGAGGAGTCAAACGTCATCAGCGATAGAATTTGAGAAATGCCAATGAAAGTAGGGTTTACCTTGTCATCGCCCTATAAAATAAAAAATAAATAAATAAATGATTTTCCTGCAGACATTAAACCCATGGAGCAGAGTCCTATGGAATCTTCCAGCTTTTATCACCTGATGAAAGCAAGAAGATTCCATCAGAACAATCTCAATTGCAGATGGCATTTATATTTATTTTAAAACCGACAATAAAAATGAAGAGTTAAGGCAATTTTGCCTCGTTTTGCTCTTCACATTTAAGCTACGTTTTGTAAAAGTTAACAATTCCAAGAAGGGGACGCAAAATCCTGCAACTATTAATGCTAGTGTTCTCCTGCATGCATGGGCATTTTTGCAAAATGTCCTCCTTGGTATTTTAACATACATTATGAAAGTTTTTGGTACCCTCTGTTTGTTCTCCTATAAATTTACTGTGAAATTACTGCAAACGTACAGCAAACGTATTGCAATAACAGCTTGCATCGATATAAAACACGTGTTTTTTTTTTTTTTTTGGAAAGCCTCTGTTGCTACACTGCACCAAAGGCCATATATAAACAAGTTTGGAACCAGGGGCACCCCCTTCTCTGTCCAATTATTTAAAAAGAACTGGACATTAAAAAGTACTGGACAGGTTTGCACCAAACCAAAAACAGCACATCTGCAACGCTTTGTGCTCAACTTGTTTCTTATCTGTTGCAAATCCGTCCAGCGCTACGAATGTTCAATAAAAGTACCTTTTCTCTATGGGAAAATTAAAAGGAGTGTGACGAAAACAGCGTTTTGTTGTTTTCTTAATAACTTCAACTGTTTAACAAATTGTCACAACATTGTCCATTTTGGAGGGGCCTGGCCAGAAGTTTTGTTTTGGAAAATGTCATCCAATTATGTCCAGCAAGTCATTATTAGTAATGGAATCTTGTAAAAAGTCAATGCAAACAAGTTTTCCCTTACTATAATATATAACCGCCCAGAAGCTAATTAGCAAACATTCATCAGGGATCTGGTGGCAAATGCCTTGAAACAGAAATGATTTGTTCTGCGGTTTTTCGTCTCTTTGTACTTTACAGTCTTAATTAGGAAAGAGGAAGGCTGTTGTCCATTTAGACAAGACTGAAGGAAAGAAAGGAAGGACTGCTGTGCCCTGGCAAGCCTCAAGGCATGGGGGATCTGGAGAGCAAGTTGGAAAGAAAAACAAAATAGCGCGTGCTGCTTGCCGCCAACGAGTCATGCGTAAGTGACCTTTTCATGTACAGAAGGGGCATAATGATCAAATCGGTTGTATGGTGGGTGTCTGTGCAGTGGGTGTTCGGTTGAATAAGCAAACCTTTGGTTCCTCCTGGCATTATTTTCTACATCGTTTCTTAAATGTCTGGGTCACGTTGTTTGTTGATTTTGTGTACGTTGCCTGCAATCGTCAGACAGTGCGTGCACCTTTCATTGTCCTCACCCTGGCCCTAAGCAGAAACACCAAATGTGTTTATGTATACACGATGCCATGAAGACACGCGCTTACATGTGACTAGTATTAATGCTAAAGGAAAACACACAGAGTATGCAATTATCCATGCTATGACAACACAAGATGTATTTAGCTGATAGCCCGTGAATGAAACAAGCATTGGCAAAGCCAATAGGTCTGGTATCTCACATTTTTGACAATGCTTGTTTTAAAAAAGAAATTGGCACATCATTACTGTCCAACCATGACTTCAAGGACTCGTTTCAGCTAAAAAGTATTTGCTGAATGATCAGCCAGTGCGCACACCACGACTGAGAATTTGATTTGAATACAGCATATATCTTTTTTGTACAAAGAGTCACTTTACTTTAAATTCGTGTAGTTTTTCCTGACGTTATCAAATGACATTCATGTAGGGTGGGAAGTAGGAAGCAGAGGGATGGCGGGTTTTCCCCCACTTTACTGAGCGGGGGCTAGAGGGAGACTTCACTCTCTCATTTTACTGAGCTGACAATAGTGGGGGAAAAAGGACTGCCAAAGTCTTCTTTAATCAACCACTGTTTTGAAAAAACTGGTATCCCATAATACTTCGATTTTTTTAAATTACTTTTTATTCGAAATGGGGGGGTTTCCCCCCCAAGCCTCCTTTTTTTTGTTTTTTTTTACCCATTTTTTTAATCCCGGACCCCAAAATAAATATATAATTAAAAAAAGAGTAATTCGACTTTTTTTTTTTGACTTTTTTTTTTAGGCATAATTGGCATTCGAGATTTTTTTTTGAGATTTTGACTGACCACCATCGGGAGGTAATGCAGCGGTAATGGAGCCCACTATGGTTTTGATGGTGGGGTGGAGGAAAAACCACAAAGTGCTGGAGGTAATTCCAATAATTCCCATTACGGCGCAATCACCACCGGTGGTAATTCCGTCGAAATTCCCATGGACTCCATAAATGGGGACCAGCAGCGCCATACTGTCACTTGTAATCTGGCAATAATTCCAGCAGACAAAAGGCGGTAACTGTAAATCCAGAATTACTACCAAAATATCACCAAACTTGTAACGAGGCCAATGTCCTGTACAGTTTCTGTATTGAAAATGATCAGGTAAGAATTGCTTTAAAAACTGGCATGCTTTGTTGTTCCCAGTAAATACAGAAATACACACTTGGGCCCAGAAGGAACAAATAAATATTCAGTTTGGTTTGGGTTACACTGAGATGTGTCATTAGCAAAACCTTTCATTTGCCCCCACCCCCCCACCCCCATCGCCCCCGATTTTTGTGTCTTGTATGAATATGCTTAACAGCTGTCATTGTTAGGGTTCCTTAGACAAATGTGTCCAGGACCATACATGTTTAAGAGTCAAATCTGTGTTCTATGTTATAAATATATAAATGTTTAGCAATCATTGTAGGTGATGAAACACTTGAGTACTATGGCAGATATGTGAATAGCAACAAACAGAATCAGAATTGTATTTGCATTAGCAAATACACATTTAGGATTACATGCGTGTGTGTGCTTTCCAAATCTGTTCTTATACAGCAACATAAAGAGGATATCATTACTACAAATCTACAGTCAGGCTGGTGCAAGGCCTGTGAAAAATAAGGAACACAGATTCACAACCCAATGTTTCACTGAATCAAAGGAAACAGAGGCACAGGATTGGTTTGGTTGTACTCCCGATACTTTTGCACTCTGCTCGGAACCCCCATTAACTGCTCTTAGGAGTGCACGTCCATGCATCCACTGCTGGCCCCCAAGTGCTTAATGCTGTTCATTAGAGACCAGCAATAGTGGACTAGCTCGGCTTTTAGAAGCCCTATTTTTCACCAGAGGAAAAGTGACATGGAGGTAGGTGTTGGCTGGTACATTACTTGTGAGAGACAGTGCAGCGCCAACTATTAACCATGTAGAATGATCAACTGCTGTAGGCACGTGCCAGTGCCGGATTGCACTGTGCCACCAATGAACAGCCCACAGCACTAGGACTTTGTATATCTAATATTGGTGCATCTTCCTCAGTGCTGTATATTAAAGGCTGTGGCAGTGCCCTCGTATATGCCAATTCCTCGATCTTGCTCCATGGTACTGCAGAATGCCATTTCACACCCATTCAAATACTTGTATAACCCACGCACACTAGCGTGACCCATATACACAAATCATTGCCAGAGTTTCGCAAAGGAGAAGACCGCTGCCTTTACACATAAAAATGCAGCACATAGGTGGAAGAAAAGGAGTGCACTAGGCAGGGTGGATTAAAGGAGCTCTTACATACATTGTACAACTTTAGCCCAAACCTACGAAATAGTCCTGGATTCTACAAAATGGCTGATCCTATGCACTTTTCTGGCAGATTGCCTTCTTCTGTGTTTCTGGCCTCCCTCTTGAATGTTATCAGCTGTTCAAGCCGAGAGTGAAGGAAGGGAAATGCTGGATCATTATTTGTCCGTTTTTAGCCATGCATCATGGATCAGGCTGCTCCCTTTACAAACAATATGAAGAATGTATATGAATGCAGCACAAAGGTGGAAAACCATCAATGCAATGCACTGCAAAAGTCTGTGATTTCCATATTCAAGGAGATGGGGAAGGTTCAATCATCGAGATCGGAAGGTTCAATCAGTGAGATGGGGATGGTTCAATCAGAAAAGTAGAAAGCACCCCAGACACGTTCAGTGTCTGGAATATCGAGTTTAGAAAGTGCTAGAAGGGGACAGGTGATGCATAGTTTGCAGACTGAACGGAGATCAAGGAGGATGGAGGGGAGGTTGAGGGGATGGCCAGAAGTGAGAAAGTTAGAGGCATGGATCTGGCCTGTTTATGCAATGTATAGTCATCATATTGCCAAATACTCCCACTCTCTCTATACATTTTCTGAAGGTTCACATATTTTATGCCAGATGTTTCTACCAAATGTTCACCCACATACATGCATCATTTGCCAGGCACTACCATGTTAGGACCAGGTACTGAGACCATACATCATGCATTGTAATCATACAACCAGGTTCTCCTAACATATTTCCATTTTAAGCCCATTTAATCCTCTTCTATTTCAAGGATTGACAGCTAATTCAAAGGTATTCACCCCCTATGCCATGGCAGTCCCACCATGCTTCCCCTCACATGCCACATATTGACATGATATACCCATGTTCTCCCACTATATATTCCACCATACACATACACTTGCACTTATGCTCATACATGTATGCTCACACACATATATATGCTGGCACTCAGACATGTATGTACATACGCAAACATAGCATCACAAACACCAGCACTTATACATGCTCAACAACCCCCCACATGCTGACATCCATTAATTCTCACACTTGTGTTGTATTGTATATTTATATAGCGCTCTTTCCCCCCTTGTGTGGCCTCAATGTGCTTTTTTCCTCGGTTGAATGCCCTTGGTGACCGTAGTCGGTGTGGTTGGAAAGTTCTAGGGGTTTAGTTTAGTAGATGCGTGTGTGCATGTTGCCGTTCTATGACTTGGGTGGCTGGCAAGGCCCGACTAAGCAGCCCAAGAGAGGACAGACACGTGGGTGGGTGCTGGTGGGGGTTAGAGATAGTATGCTGTTGTTGAGTCTATGTGTGGCCAGCTATACCAAATTCCTTTCGGGTGGTGGTCGCTGCATGCTAGTGGCAGAGGTGTTGAGGTACGTCAGATGTTTCAGTCTGGGCGGCTACGTGTGCACCAGACTTGCATGAAAGTACTCTACACACATAGACACATGCAAGAGTGCACTGCTGCAGGGTTCCACATAACCCTCCGCTGACAGAAATACAGTGAACTGTTATCATAAGGCAATGTAACAACTGCAATAATATGCCGAAGGCACCCAGATCATATGCTACTTAATCCCAGCACATCGCAGTTATTTTCTTCATATGCCAAGGAATGTTCACCATAGGCTCAGCTAATAGTATTTTATGCCCTGGCACTACAATTACATGACACACATTACTAGTATGCCCAGGTACTCCTAGCCTTCCCGTCAAATTCTGTGTAATGCCATGATATCCTGGTGAACCAAAACTATCGCCCTGTAATGACATGAACGAAAAACGCACATAGTCATGCAATGTGCCAGATAGTTCTATCATATGGCAAGGTACCCCCACTGCATGTCAGATATTGCCATCCATCAAATGCAGAGGTATTCGCATTATTTACCTTTGTGCTATCATATGCCTTAGCAATTCCCTTAAATGGTGGCGGTTGGGATTATATGTTCAGGAGCTACCACAGGGGCATTGCAAATAGAAACTACTAGCATTTACTAATACACAGACACACTTAAAAACTTGCACTGATGCTCTATTTCACAAACACACACATGCAGAAGTGCACTGGCCCTTACACACACAACCCTGCACTATCACATATGCCATGAAATATTCAAGTTTTATGGTCTACTAAATTCCCTGAAATCTCATAGGGCCTCATTACGTGTTTGCCGTTATTAATGCGGAATTAGCGTTATCAGTGGTAACAGTAATTCTGCCTCATAGAATTACCACAAAAATCCACTGCTTGGTGTTAATTCTGCCAATATTTCGCACAGATACCTTTAAAGCCAAAGGATTTGAAGGAATTATCGAACAGTAATTACACCAAATATTGAAAATATTAGGACTGGCTGAAATAGCATCTTGAAGGAAATGGGAAGCTGCTCGGCAGCCAACTTGAAAGACACAATGCATTGAAAATAACCTATTTCCTGTAGCCATCCAAGGCTGAGAGAGATTGGCAAATGGGTGGGGAAAAGAAAGCACCAGAAATGCATTTCACGAAGCCAAAGTTTACAGAGGCTGAGCTCACAGCATTGTTAGAGGAGGTTGTGGCCCATTCGGAGGAGCTGTATGGGGCCCAGAGCGAAAAGACCTCACACCAGAGGAATTCTGCCATCTGGAAAGAAGTGCGAGACAAGGTGGCAGCAGTAGGGATGGTACCTAGAGACATTGAGGACATTAAAAAGGAGGTGGAACAACCTCAAAGTCAGGGTACACTCCATGCTAGCACAACACCGAATGGACACAGCAGCCACAGGCGGAGGCACAGTTGAGCCCCTTTAGGTCATCCCATGGGAGGAGACAGTCAGCTCCATCCTGGCCTGGAAGGCATAGATGCGGCTGAGGTCGGTGCCGGAACTCCTGCAGACCATGGTGAGTAAATGTATAGCCAATTTCCATTTACATAACCAATATGCAATAGCAAGGCATACACTGTTAACGCCATCGCACGAGCAATGTTAGCAATCAATCCAGCGGCCCCAGCAATGAGTGCTGAAGTAAAGACATACCCATACATGTTGACATTCTGTTTGCAAATGATGACAGCAAATACTCAAAAGCGATGTTTTACACGGTGTGCCATTTTACATGGCGTGTCAATGAGATCTGCAGTCCCACTCAGTAACCATGGGTCGACTCCCTCATGCACATTTCACCAAAAACATGAAGACCTCTGACTTCCAGGTCTGCAGTCCCACTCAGTAACCATGGGTCGACTTTCTCATACACATGTGGACCAAAAACATGAAGACCCATGACTACCACGTCTGCAGTCCCACTCAGTAACCATGGGTCGACTCCCTCATGCACATGTCGCCAAAAACACAAAGACCCCTGACTACCAGGTCTGCAGTCCCACTCAGTAACCATGGGTCGACTCCCTCATGCACATGTCGCCAAAAACATGAAGACCTCTGACTTCCAGGTCTGCAGTCCCACTCAGTAACCATGGGTCGACTTTCTCATACACATGTGGACCAAAAACATGAAGACCCCTGACTACCAGGTCTGCAGTCCCACTCAGTAACCATGGGTCGACTCCCTCATACACATGTGGACCAAAAACATGAAGACCCCTGACTACCAGGTCTGCAGTCCCACTCAGTAACCATGGGTCGACTCCCTCATACACATGTGGACCAAAAACATGAAGACCCATGACTACCACGTCTGGGCAGACAGCCATGTGATGCACAATTTACATAACAGATTGACATCTCATGTCTGTCAGAAATATATAATTCGGTGCCAACCAACAGCTGCCACAAGGGTAATGCAAGATGAAATACACATCAATCAGGGGGCACATTACAAGCCCTCAGAACATTCTGTCAAAACATTCCCAAGTCCCACATGTGGCATGCAGATTGACCACATGTATCATGTAAACAAATACCATGACCATGTAAGAATGTGCACAAGCCAACCTGTCCATAAACTCAGACGTCAAACACAGCATCACACCATAGCAGCAACATGAACGTGCATGTATGGCAGGATACCACTCACAGCGAGCCCATGTGTAACATCAACACACAGTACCGAATGAGTGACATCCAGCCACTCACAATGAGGATGAATATATTAGCCAGTCCTGTAAGGTACATGTTAAGTGACAGCGTCTTACATCTCTTGCAACAGGCACTGCAGGCAGCCAAGCAGCAGATGAGGGACCCACTACACCCTCCCTAGCATCTGGCACCTCCGCTACATTGCCATCCTCTTGCCACACAGCAAAGGACGCAGAGCAGGGATCTGCAATTCAGCAGAAACCTGCAGGCAAGTCGTCCACAGCCATCTCCTTGCCGGTACCCACAACAATACCATCCACAGAGCCTGTGGCATAGACCACCAGCACCATCCCCACCACAGACATCAATTAAACTGTTGAAGAAACTACTGCATTGGCTACAATCATTACTGTCCAGAAAGTGGTTGTTGCAATTCCCACCACTGTGCCCATAGTAACCTCCACTGTGGCATGTTCTGCACCTTTTACTGTCACCATGATAAGTGCCCCAGTTATGGTCAGCAGGGACATTGGCCAACCATTCTCCACTCCCCTTCCCATCCTGTCCACTATCCTCAATACACCTTCACCCTTATCCAGTAGTTGTGCACTACAGTGGCTTCAACACCTGCACTGATGGGGCTGGCACACCTGTGCATGGTGCACATCCTTCGGGGAAGGAACAAAGCCTCAACCCATCATCCCGGTTCCCAAGATCACCCTGAAAACAATATGGGAGAGGCTCAGTGGGATTGAGCAGCAGCATGAGGCAATGGAGAGGATAGTAGAGAAACAACAGGGTAATTTGCCATGGACAGGCCAATGCCATGGAAAGGCAGAGCAGGCATATAGCTGATGGCACAGCTGCTATCACGCTGGTTGTGAAGACAGTGCAGGAGCTCACAGAGGCCATGTCAGCCAGCAATGAGACAGTCCTGAGGGCCATCACCCTCACACTTCAGCAAACCTGGGGTGATGCAGCCAGCTCTATCGCTGCCAGTCCCACTGAGAGTTCTGTCGCCAACACTCCGGTACAAGATCATGGAGAATGCTGTCTCACTCCCCACCGTCTACACCAGAAAATGACTGTTAGGGAGAATTCTCAATATGTGCTAATTTCCCTTACCTTTTGAGACCCCCAGCAACCTTGCTGGATTTCTAGGATTTCATTTTTTTTTACCTGCAAAGAGTGTGAGCCTTTTTTCCCACTCTTTCATGTATTTTGATGTGTGTTTTACTTTTGTGTTCTTTGGTTATGGAGTTTTTAAACAACTCCATAGGCATCATCTTTTTCTGTGTGTCACACAGCACCTTCAGTGCAGTGGCACAGGGTTGTCTTTCAGACTTCCCAAGGTTTAAATACCTTTTCTGGGACTGACTACCGTCTCCCAGAGCATGTAAAGTTAAATTGACTTTACTAGTCTCTTTAAATTTACTGACCCAGCACACACTATCTTCCAATAGAGTGCTAGAGGGGTTGCATAGCTCCCCCTGAGTCAAAACACTCATGTAACAGTAAAATGTTACCCTTTCCTACTTTAAATGGCTGGTGGCAGTGGTTTAGATCAAACTACCATGATTTTTCCCGACCGCTAAGAACGGTAGCTAAAAATCGGGTCAGCCAGGACCTATCTGTAAAAGCAGACTCCGGTCATCTTTTTTCGCCATTTCATTTAGGAAAGGTCCTTCTTGTGTTTGTCCCCACGCGCCAAACCAGGTTTTGTCCCTTTGTTTGTTGGCCTTTGGCGGGCTTCAGTGCTGAAGCCCTCATCTGATGCCAGGGTGTCTGGGGTGGACAGGATGTGAGGGAGGTGTCCGAAACTCCCTGTGCTTAGTCTCCTAGGAGACCTGAATGCATGCACTCTGGCGTGATTGGCCAGCTGGCTGTCTGGCAAGGATAGCCACCATGCTGTATGAGTGACAGCCAGGCTGGAATGAATGGGGGAAAACTGTTTAAAATCAGGTCTCTGGGACTTGGAAAGCAGATTCGACCACTGGAATGAAAGAACCGAAGATGAGCAGAAGGAAGAGGACTGCTGCAACTCCTGGATGACCGGTGAAGCCATGCTCAGGTCCGAATTGCCTGAAACTCCATCGACAGAGAAGCCCTTCAAGGTTAACTTCTTCCCTTGAGTTTGGTGGGAACAACCAACTCGCAAGCCACCTGGACACTGTCCCCATCTGGTCGAATTTTCATCAGAGTGCTGTTGAAAACCGGATAGTCAGAGGGAAGCAAACCAGCTTGTGGACTTTAAGGCACTCACACCTTAAAGCAACGTCTTGCTAAAGCTTTTAGCCTCATCCCTGGGCAGTGCAGGAACCTCCCGAAGTCCTCCTTCTTGTCCCCATGACTGAAGCACAGGAACAGCAAGATCTGCTCAAACTGCCAGGATCAACTGCCTCAGCTACAGCTCTTCTTCATTAACAAGGTACTGTGCAAACGTGGTCCGGAAATCTTTTCGGCCATCGAGAAAGTGCGTGAAACTTTCCTCAACTACAAGGACTTGTCCTTCCCTTAACATTCGTCAAACGTTTCGCCTAGCCAAATTCTTCCAATCTCTGTGGAAAAGACTTAACCGTTATCTACCAGAACTGTGCTATCCTATACAAAAGACTCTGAACCATTGACTTTGGCCCAGGCCTATTGAGAAGAATTGCTGGTTATATTTAACTGAACCCCTTTACCCTGCCTATGAATGTATTTGGGCTGTCTATTCTTACAACCTTGTCTTTTTACCCCTTTATTAAGTATCTAAAGTGCCATTTTGGTCCCACTTCAGGGGAGCTAAACTTGTTCATTTACCTACAAGTTGTGTAATTGTGGTTGATTAGTGTGTGGTGTTGAGCTGCTTATGCTAGTGTAATGTTTGCTAACTCACTGAGTAAATCAATGTATATTCTTTTATCAAGAAACCTTGAGTAAGTGTATATTTGAATCACTGTATTTGTTGGTCCTTTGTGTAACTTGATCTACTGCTCACTTAAACTCTTGAGATAAGTTTGGCTGCTCGGCCATCGCTACCACTTTACTGTGTAGTACAGGCATGCACCAAAGGTGAAATTGTGCTTACGCTTGTAGTCCTAATTGCCTGTAGTGTTCCCAAAGGGTATTGCAGGTTATTCTGACTACCAATGACAAGCGCGGGCGAAAGTAGCCATGGACATGTCTCTGTCATAGTGTCTGGGGATGAGGGTGGTGGAAGGGAATTGGTGCTGGGGATTAGGGTGGTTGGAAGGAATTGGTGTGGGAATAAAGTGGTGGGAGGGAATTGGTGTTGGGGATCACGCAGTGGGAGGGAATTGGTGTTGGGGATGAGGGTGGTGGGAGAGAATTGCTATTGTGGATGAGGGTATGTAACTATAAAATAAATCACTTTGGACTACAGGCAATGGATCCAGTGGTCCTTTCATTTCAGTGATGCATATGACATTAGTGCATGTTTACTGCATAGTGGCATGTGCATATGTGTGTATTCAAAAGTAGTTCTCTATTATGTCCTGGAGGACAATGTGTCCTTCCCTCACTTTCTCACATCTATACTGAGGTTTCCTGTTATCATCTGCAACATCATCAGAGCTAGGGGGTGCATTGTCCTCATGTGGAGGCAACGAAATGTTCCGCCCTATGCAACTTTTGTGCATCATTGCGCACGTGACGATGATGGTTTCCAAGTTTACTGGTCTGTACATGAATGCTTTTTTTTTAACACAAAAATAGGGCAGACAAACCTAATGTTTAGCTGGCTGTGACTTCCACAGACTGTGAAATTGACTGTAATCAATATAGATACCGGACGAGATAAACTTGCAATATACTGTGCGAGAGAGAAAGGCACATTATACATGTATCCTTGCCCTAGGATATGCTGCTGGGCCGCCTGTATATCAGTGGATAGGATACAGGAACCAAAGTGATGTTTTTTGTTGTTTTGTTATTCTAGACCTGCAGTCTCTTCACTGCTGTCTATTCTTTCTCTTCTCACACAGTATTTATTCCAATAAAAAGAGTGGGTCCATAGTCCTCACCCCTATTTGTATACTAATGGCAACATTTTCACTTTAATAGCCAACATCACAGTTTATTTTTTTGGACCAGATAAGGATTTAAAAGAACACTTTTTCATAACAAAAGGTGAATTACTATGTTAGAAGACTACACCAATCAGTTGAGTGGCGTGTTACCCGGACAAAACTGATTGCTGTTATTTAGTGTATGGCAATTATTGGTGAGCCTCCAATAACTTTGAGTCTTCCAGTGCAGGTGGTTGATTAATTATTACCACCTTCTTCAGGACAGTCTGCAAAGAATTATAATTAAAATCAATGGATTTTTGTCAGTGTAGCCAACATTACAACCACTTTACTCTGCCAGTGCCAGTCGCCTACTGGCAGAGAAATCAACATAATCTCACCTTAAGCGTCTGTGGTGAGTTATGTCACATCATGGGGAACCCTGAAAATGCAAACATGCAATCAATCAGTCAGTGTTCTCTTCTAAAGATTCTAACATATATCTTTTCTTAAAAAAACACTCAGCTATCATTAACATAACATAGACTTACAGTTTGTGTGGCTCAACGTGGGTTGAACAGTGATAGTGGTGGTAGTATGAGGTCTTGATTAAATCGAGTCTTGATGTACTTCATTGGTGTTCACACACGAGTCCCATTTCAATATATTTAAGTATTTGAATATTCATCTCGTGGTCTTTCTGCCATACAGAACCTCTGTTAGGTCAGGGACTCAGCTGCTTAAATATGCAGCATGTTTTACATGGTGCACTGTAGCCCTCTACCCTACGCTGTACTCAGTGTGACTTTGAAGTAACCATATGAGTGGGGGATCAGGGCGCATCATGCACTGGTTCGTACTCATGAAAGATACTGTTCCCCACTCCCCGGAGCACCAAAGGGTTGCGGCTTAGATTTAGAACGGGAGCCGGAGAGTCTTGCACATTAGTGAAAGTGGGCACCATCTTGGTGCGGATTCTACAAAGTGTGTATGCTAGCATTCCTATATGTTTCTGCCGTATAACAAATTGTATCAATCTAGCCACATACTGTTACTTCCTGATAAACTCACAATTCATCTCTTGTGGCTCATAAGGACTAACCAGAGGCCACCCATAATTTGTAGAGAGATTCCTTGGATAGACATTCGAGGACTATTGAAACACAGATCACTAGGCCCTGCTATTTTCTCTATTTGTAAGGTGATTCCTCATTGTGGTGTTCCCTTGTGGGTATAGACCCCAATTATTTGACCATAGTTCATGATCACCTACTGTTTTGCCCATTTCAATGTCACTTTATGTCATTATAAAACACATAGTATGGCCATAATTTCAAAGAGTGGATAATGTCTGCCACATTATATTTTAGTTGAGACCCTTTTGATCCTTTTTGAGATGGAATATCCATCTCTGTTGAGTAGCAGTGCATGTGTGTCACTGCCTCCTTGCAGGCGTATCACCTTTTCTATTACCGTCCAGTTCAGATCTAACTCAGTATGACTTTTTTCAGGAAATGATGCACCAGAGGCGCATTAGTTTGTTTGGCTCGTATACATGATTTATGATCCTGTATTCTTTTTTTTAATTTGAATTTTATTAAGTTTCCAAAGTCATATTATACACGTGCAACACATGGTCTACAACATAGCCCAACAACAACATAATGAGAAAATAAATGAACCAGTTATGCAAGTGCATCTCTACTTCTATCTCTTCCCCTTCCTGCCCTCTCCCTCCTTCCCATCATTTTCAATTCACGCAGGCTCAGACATTTGCCACTGACATTATTGACTTTGTGTGGGGAACATTTACACCATAAATGGATGGGCACTCGTTCATCAGCATATGTGTCATTGTTTACAACTCACTGGGGTTGTATCATGGTTGACTGATTTTGCATGCCTTGTTTCAGTAGTCATATTGTGCACAAAAGTCAGCCCATTCTGTTTCAACAGAGCTCTGGTCACCATGGATGCCCGCAGTTAGACGGTCCATCCGATATAAGTTGCGAGCTACATTGATCCATTCTGCTTGCCTTGGAAGCAGTGCTCTTTTCCAGAACATGGTAAGGCATGCCCTGGCTGCTGCTAATAGACCATGTGCCATATGTGTTCATTTGTTAAGTTCATCTTCCAGCTCCTCTAATCCAAACAGTATTAACAATGGTTCTTTCTTCCTCGACACCCCATCTAGATCTTTGATCCAATTTAGGACCTCGTCCCAGTATAACTGTACAACGAGAACCCCACTACATGTGCCAGTAATTGTCTTTCATCCCACAATCATGCCAACAAAAGAGACTCACTCCTTGATACATCTTTCCTAATCTAACTGGGTCATATTGCCATTTATGGAGGAGTTTTATACAATGAAGTTTGTAATGACCGGCGATTGAAGTTTGTGAGGTTATTCTACACATCTGGAGCCTTTTGTTTGGGGATAGTTCCCTTGCAGGTCATCTTCCCATTTTTCCCTTAATTTATCGTCTGGGGATCTCTCATTTTCAATTAGGGCTGAGCCTATTAAACCCCTGGTGCCGGTGTCAGTGTTGAACACTTTCTCAAAGGGCATTAGCTCTCTTTGTCCTTCCATATTTCTCTGCTCATGACGCCCTTTAGTTGTAGATATAAGAATACTGGAAGTGGCCCCAGCGCTTCTTCAAGTTCCTGTATGGTAAGAAAGGATCCAGATTTCCAGAGCTGACCTGCCCTTTCTAGACCAGCCTCGTAACACACTTGGTACCTCGTTGGATCCGGGATGGCGCCTCGGACACCTGGAACCCACAGGTAGCCCAGCAGAGAGGGCCAGGTTGTGACACCGCTCATCCCCGTTCCCTGTCACGAAATGTTCCATAGGGTACCCAGTATGGGGTAAACTCGTATCCTCATAAGTAGTTTTGATCAGGGGACTCATAGCCATTCCCCTTCCATTGCAGGGTGGAGGTGGTGGTTGTCAAGACCCACCCATTGCAAGTCTTCCTGTTGCCTAAGGTGTGGGATCAGGACTCTCAACTGAGAGGCTTTATAATACATGTATAGATCTGGGAGCCCCACCCCGCCATTGTCCTTGTGCTAGTGCAATAGCCTGTTGGAGACCCTTCGTTTTTTGCCTTGCCACAAGAAGAGTGTCAGGGAACCCTTGGTTCTTCTGAAGTAGTCATCAGGTATTTGTATGGGGAGCATTTGGAAGGGATACAAGATCTTAGGTAATATCACCATTTTAATAGCGTTGAGTCGACCCTTCCATGAAATTGTGTGGCGGTTCCACCGTTCAAGGTCTTTTTCTATGACCGTCGTCGGGGGAATGGGAGTTTGCCTCGTATAGTCCACCAAGGTCTCTAGTGATATTGATGCCCAGGTATCGTAGTGTATTCAAGCTTATTTTCATGACCAGGGGAGCAAACCGCTCCAATTCTGCTTCTCTATTTTTACTTATTGGGAAGAGGACCGACTTTCCGCTGTTAATCTTGAGTCCTGCCAGTCAACCATATACCTCTATTACCTCAATCGCTGCTGGGATAGATGTAAGCGGGTTTGTTACATGAAGTTATAAGTCGCCCACGTAAAGCCCCAGTTTATATACCTTTTCTCCTACCACAATTCCCTCCACCCTCTAATCCCATCTTAGCCTTTGCGCGAGTGGCTCTAAAGAGAGAACAAAAAGTAACACAGACAGCGGGCAGCCCTGCTGCCTGGTACCTCTTGACAAATTAAACCATCTTGGCTGGCCCCCATTAGCTGCTACTGAGGTGTTCGGATAGGAGTAGATCGCTCTAATGCCCTGGAGGATTTTCGGCCCCAGTCCTATCTTTGACAGGACCCTGTCTAGGAAGTCCCATGCCACCCTGTCGAACGCTTGTTCGGCGTCTATCGAGAGAAGGGCGGGGTCCTCCTGTATCCCTTGGCCTTAATTTATTAAGTGGAGAGTTTTCCTCATGATGTCTGCCCCTTGGCGTCCCATTACAAAGCCCACCTGGTTGGAGTGTACCAATTTAGGCAGATGCCCCTCCCGTCTAGCTGCAATGACCTGTGCGTATATTTTTGCATCGATGTTTAATAGGGAATTTGGTCAGTAGAATCCACAGCATTTTGGGTCCCTGCCTTCTTTGGGTATCACCATGAAAAAGCCTGGGCAAAGGAGTCGGGTACCCTGCCTGTTTCCATGATATTATTAAAGAGTGTTGTTAAAAAGGGGGTCAGAATTGTTAGAAATGTCTTATAGAAGCCTGGGGTGAAGCCATCATCAGCCAGAGCTTTCCCCAACTTAAGGCATCCAATGGATTTCTGTATTTCCTCTCCTGTGATTGTGGTTTCTAGGGCCTGTGCCTCTGCCTCGGACATGGAGGCGAGGTGGGACTCTATTAGGTAGCGATCAATGGCACCTGCTGGTGCTGTGCCTGCACTGCTATATGGAGCTTCATAGAATGAAGCAAACAATTCTTGAATTCCCTCTGCTGTGCCCATGTTTTTACCATCTGCTCCCTCCACCTCGGCCACCCACCTATCAGCCCTTTGTTTTCGTAATCGTGCTGTCAGGAGGGCATCAGCTTAGTCCCCTTTCTCGTTGAATTTTTGTTTGAGGAACTGTAGGTTCTGGATGATCCTACCCTGTTCCAATATTTTTTGTTCCTCTATTAAGCCTCTGGTCTCCATTAGGTACTTCTGTCTGTCCATGGGGGAGGACTCAGCAAGTTTCTCTGTCACCACTATTTTATCTGTAAGCCTCTTCTCTATGAGCGTGTGCTCTCCCTTTTTGCGGGCTCCCTCCATGATGAGGATACCTCTCCACATGGCTTTCACTGCGTCCCAGACCAAAGTCTTATTCACTTCCCCTGTGTCATTGGTCACAAAGAATTGCCCAATTTCATTTTCTAATTCTTCCCTGAAGATCGGGTCTTTCCACAGTGTGTCATTGCATCACCATTTTGAACTCTGGGGGCACAGATCCTCCCAGTTTATATCTATGGACACATACCGTGGTCCGACCATGAGATCGGGTGGATATGTGAGTTTTCCATTACCTCCCATAGATCCCTGTAAACATAAAGGTAATCAATCCTTGTAAGAGTACCGCGGGGAGGCGAGTAAAAAATAAAGCCCTTTTCTTGTGGGTGTAGGTGTCCCTCAGGCCATAGAGCTCCAAGGCCATTCTTAACTCCACCTCTCTTTGACCCGTGAGCCCCGGCTGCACTTCCCGTCCAACTTGCCTATCTAACCTTAAGTCCATCCATATGTTGAAGTCCCCCCATAGTATAAGATGACCTTGTGTTTGCACCATTGTTTTCTCTAATGTCCTTTGCAAAAATCTCTTCTGGCCCTGGTTCGGAGCATAATCTGTGGCGAGGGAGACCTGTATGTTCTCTATGATGCCTGTTACTGGCAACACTCTACCCATTTCTCATCAGGATGCTCACCCCAGCCCTCTTAATGATGTCGAGCCCCAATATGTGCCGTCTATGAGACCACTCTGTATCCTACGTTCATCTACCTTCTGACATCTGGTTTCTTGTAAGAATAACACATCCATTCCAGATCTTTTAAACTCTCTGGCTACTAGGATCTTTTTGTGGGTGAGTTTAGACCCTTGACATTCAATGTACACACACAGAGGTGGTCACATACTCAGGCTGTCCTTAACGCCGCCATGTGGGGTGTATAGGGGCTTCACTTAGTTGTGTTTAGTTTATTTATTTGTATAGCGCGGCCAAACCCTGAGGTAACTGGGCGCATAAGTCTTATAAAACATAAGGTTACAAAGGTTACACAATCATAAATATCAATGACAGTGATAAAAAGCAAAAGTGGAATAACATACTGGACCGGGTTACACTGTGGTCCGAATATACAAGAGGCGTTAGCATTGCGAGATGGGCACAGTTGTGGTGTGGGCTAGAATTGTGTCAGGCAATGTCCTAGGAGGTGCTACAGAAGGCTAGAAAGTAGCGCCTTCACCTTGGCTCTAAATTACCAAAATGATGGGTCAGCTCTGATTTCTGTGAGAAGGGCATTTCAGCATTTCACTGCTAACACATGGAAGTTTGCACTCCCTGCGGATTTCAAGTTGAACCTGGGAATGTTTAGTTGGTGTAGGTATGATATTCTGGTAGGTCTGACCGTGCTGTGTCTAGTGAATTTGTCCGAAAGGTAGCGTGGGGCTGTCAGGGAGAGGCATTCGTGTATGATAACAAGTGATCGTAGTTTGATTCTGTCGTGGATCGGGAGCCAATGGGCTTCCTTTCTAAGGGTAGAGATGTGGGCTTTGCGGGGAAGGTTGAGGGCACATCTAAGGGCGTTATTCTGGAGAACCCTTAATCTGTTCAAATTGTCATTAGTGGTGCCAAGAAAGAGAGTGTTACAATAATCCATTCTGGACAGTATCAGAGCCCTCGCCAGTGTAAGGCAGCTGTTGGTGGATAAAAATGGCTTACAGGCATTCATTAATTTATTAGTGTAAGCAGTGGATGAGATAATGGCGTTGATTTGTCTTTTGAGTGAGAGTGTGGTGTCAAGATACACTCCCAATGTTTTAACTTCTTTTGAGACTATTATGATGTTACGTCAATTGTAAAAGACTGGTACCGGGGGTCTAGTTTGTTGAGACTTCCCCATAAAGAACAAGTCCCACAATTTTAGCGTGTTCAAAAATGGTAGCAGATGCTTTTTGAGCCTTTTTGTTGAATGAGTTTTCCCCATGATCCCTCCCACTCCCTATCATGTCCCACCTCCCCCCTCTCAACCCTTTCCCTCCCCTCCCGCTACCCACCTCCCTTCGGGGCGCCCGGTCCCTCCTACTTAACATCACAAGCTGAGTCCGAGCCACCAGCGAGGTCCTTTATCCAGACCCCTGCTCCAAACATCACATTCATGGGTGCCCCATTTCCTCTAACTTAACTACGTACTGCTTAACTCTAACATTTAAAACATTTCTTAACTCTGCTTAGTCTGTTTTAGCCTACTTGGCCCCGTTTGGGGCTGTGTGCGACTCATATGTTCGTTGCCCACAAGGCAATGCTTCACTCACCATCGATGACCTGCAAACATATACGTCTGTGCGAGCATGTCACTGCAGTGCGCCGTTGTCAAAATCGAATGCCTCTTCATGAAGCATTGGGTCAGGATGTAGTTAATTTGATAAACTTCTTCGAGACTGGAATCCTTCTTCTCTTTGGACCCTTCACCTTCCAACCTGCGTCGCCCTCACCCTTTGTCCCATTTGCCGAGACACAACCTTCTTCACCGAGTAGTTCCTGAATTACATCTTTAATCTCAGGTTCCGTAATGAGTTTGTGTTTGTGTCCGTCTAGCTCAAAGGTGATTGAAAAGGGAAATCCCCATCTGTACCGTACTCCTTTATCCCTAAGCCATTTAGTTAGGGGCTGGCATAGACGTCTCTTGGCGAGAGTGAGGGATGATAGGTCTTGAAATATAGAGATGCAAGCCATTTCCATCATCACTGATCCTTTCATTATGGTCTTCGTTAGGATCTTGAGTCTATCGGGGTAATTGTGAAAACACACCAGAACAGATCTCCAGCCTCCAGTCGGTCCAACAGTTCTGTGGAGTCTTTCGATCTTCGTGACATCAATGGAGTCGTCCTCAAAATGTTCATGCGGAATCCGATGATTCACACTCTTGAGGTCTCCCTCCGTCTCTCCCTCTTTCAGGGGGATTCTGTAAAAGCAGAGGTTGTTCCTCCTTTCTTGGTTTTCAAAGTCATCCATCTTTAGGACCATTTCTGCTTCTCGCTGTTCTATTTCACCTAGCCGGATGTCCATTTGTATTTCTATGGTGTCAAGGGAGAACTGGTTGTGTTCTACCTCCTGAAGTCTCTTCTCCATTTTGTCAAGTCTGACATTGATCTTATCCACTTTACCACCAATATCGGCCTGCATGCCTCATATTTCCTCTAGAAATGAGGCAATGTCTCCTTTGGTGGCCATTCTGTCCTGGTTCCCTGTCGCCATTGTATTGTCTTTGCATGGACTGTTGCTTTCCTAAGTAACTGTATTTTCTATAGAGAGGCATACGTGGGGGCGCTCTCCGGTCAAGTCGCAGTGGGGTTGGCCACCTTAAGGCAACTTTGTTTGGTTTTGTTCAGCTTTGACGGGCAGACACACGCCCCAGGCTGGGGGCCACACACCCTCGATTTCCTGCATGGCCCGAGGGTTCACATTATGCCTACATTCAATCTGAGGTTTCTCACTTTCCAGCTACGGGGACACCTCCTCAC
Organism: Ambystoma mexicanum; assembly: GCF_040938575.1. Classification (NCBI taxonomy): domain Eukaryota; kingdom Metazoa; phylum Chordata; class Amphibia; order Caudata; family Ambystomatidae; genus Ambystoma; species Ambystoma mexicanum. The sequence goes on along the minus strand of NC_090941.1, from coordinate 541,381,078 downwards.
TATGTTCGCTTGATTTCTTCTGGCTGCCCAATCAGAGGGTCCGGAGTTCTACTCTCTCCCTTTCCCTAAGGCTCTGAATCTTGACGCACCCCAATGAGCCAAGGCACTGGTGGACTCTTGTCAGTTTGATTGCTCCTGTGTGATGCGTATTGGGGCCTCCAGGCCTTTGCCTGCGTGAGTAGGCTTTGCTGTTTTGGGCTCGTAGATAGAGATGCTCTTCTGATTGCTTAGGGCCAACCTCCTATATGTGTCACGTTAAGGCAGGCTTTGTTATTCCATGAGGCAGGCCCACGCCCCTCAAGAGGGGCCCCACACCTGATGCGCAACGCTCTGGCGTCTCCACTTTATACTGTTTTTCTCAGGCATTCTTTTGTATTGTCTATTGTTAGGCCTCCCTTGCCTTGCAGCAGTGCCTCAGTGGTGGTGCTCCGGGTTGCCGGAGGGTAATGCACCTTGTAATCACCTCTTGAGAACCTTTGGTGCTGTCGCACATATATCCCACTGTAAGAGAGGTTGTAGTGCTTTTTCCTTGGATTGGGGGTAGCTGCATCAAGTGTGGGGCACTCACACGCACCACCACGTGAGCGGTCTGTTGGTGCGAGAGTGGCTGCCACTCATGTGGGAGGTCGCCTTGCCTTTCCGGTGGTCTCTGGGGCTGGAGGTCCTTCCAAGTAGGCCTAGCCTCTGTGCCTATGTTGCACGGGCCTTGTGCTGGAACCCGCTGTGTTCGCGGTGTGCCTCAAGCAGAGTGCACGGTGCACATGGTTTTCTGAAGGCTGCTGCTCAGTCCGTACGGCCGATTGGGGAGAATGATTGCTTACGGGCTTTATTTAAGAATCGCCATTGGGGCTTGCACCAGCCCAGCGCAGTTAGGCACCTGTCACGAACGAAGGAGGGAGGTGGCCCAAAAGCGAGGGCTGGCACCTGAACCCAACTGCTAGGAAGCAAGTCTCTCGGTGAGTGCGCCGTTCTGTTGCAACGTCAAGGCTGCCCGCCCCGGTCATAGGCTCTGTGGGCCCCCCTCTGTGTTGCTGTCAGTCTTGAGGGGCAACGCTTACCTTTTTCTCTGGCATACACCTTGTCCAGATCCACAGGGCCAGGGGTGTGTGGGTCCATGCGGTGGAGCTGAGACTCCAACACTGCAGACCACTCCATCACACAGGGCAGCAACTGGAGCCCCCATGCCGGCTAGTACATTGGTGGCGTCCTGGTCCCTCAAGATTCCTACGTCTGCGGTGCCCGGCTGTCCAGGGAGCCTGGACAGCCGGTGCTCCGGTGCGGGCGGGAAGCTCACAACGCGCTGCTTTCAGGTCCCAGGCTCCGAAGTCAATATACACTTTTTTCAGGCTTCCACGGTGCGATTTCGATCAGGTTTTTGCTGGATAAACGCTCCTCGGGCTCAGTATTCCACCAGTAGAGCTTGGGACATCATCTGAGGGGCAAATGGGGGCACATTTGCGAATTAGGGGCGTCTGGAACACGGAGGAGCACTAACTCGCATCCTCCATCCACATGCCCCCTGTGGCCGTCCTTGTATTCTTTTTTTAATCGGTCTACTGGTCATAGCATTATGCAGCAGGTTACATTGACAAGTAATGAGGTAGACGGGTGGTGCGTTAGGCTGGTATGATTGTACCAACGTATCCCTAATGTTTTTCCTGCGTTTAATTACAAAACATGGGGACGGTAAATAGGGAGTGCCCACATTATGGATAGGCCACAGCTTCAAAATATAATTTTTAATCCTGTTGAATTTGGATGAGTAACTCATTACTGCTGTAATGTGCTCTTCTCGTATTGCTCTTTTATCTTGTTGCAGTGTAATCTCTTGTGGGATGTTTCTTGCCCGTGTCATTGATTTTTTTCAAATGTTTTCTCGGATAGCCTCTCTCTCGCAATCGGGTCATTAGTACCTTTGCTTGCGTCTCATAATGTTCTACTTCTGAGCAGTTACGCCTAAAAGGTAAATGCTGTCCAAACAGAAGGTTAGCTTTTAATGATATAGGGTGGAAACTCTGAAACTGTAATAAAGAGTTTCTATCTGTGCTTCTTCTATAGACCGTAGTGTGCAATTTCCCATTTTTGCTACATGTTTTAAGGAATCCTGTGCTCTTCAAATTCCTTCCAATACAAGGCTGACGATGATTAGCTCCTTGGATATTATGCAACCCTTTCTCACATTTGGGTGATCGATGTTCTGATCTGTGGGCTCTTACTAGGGCTTGCTTCGACTTACTGAATATAAGAACAGATACAGTTGAGTGGAGGGGTTTTGGCAACTCGCCCAGTTGTCCTTTTTGCGATTATTACCGGTAGGTTGGGCCCTTTGTAGTCTTCCATTCGTCAGCAGACAATTTTGCCTGTCCTCCGACAGCTCAATTCTGTTCAGTTTCGACCTGCTCTTTGTTATTTGTTACAGGGTGATTCTCCTTATGTGGCTTGAGTAATGCCCTCTTACTTGAATTGAGCCTTGAGGTTGAGGAAACGTCATATAATCCCGCTTCTGAAGCCTAGTGTAACTGGCTCCCCACTCTAGATAGGGGTTTGCCTCAGGTTAATGATCTGCTTTATTTGGCCGATTTTGGAATTTAATGTACCTATTAATTTCTTTTGTATTTGTTTTGATATATGAGTTATTTTAAGCTATTGTATGTTACTTTGAATGTTTTTGATTTATTGAGGGTTCTGTCTTTTTTTCTCAGTCTGTATTTATTGTATTATATGTATTTCTGTGATTTATAAATGTTGTTTCATTTTATTGCAGCTGTTTTATAGCAAGGTTATGTATGTATATGTTTGTCACATTTATGGCATTTGCATGCCGAAATAAAGATTTTTTTTTTTAAAGTGCCAAACTGACCAAATGGAATCTAAAGATATAATTTGAATCAGAGAAACAACACGATTTTTTCCAAACACTTAGAATGACCATGAATTTAATATAGATCTGTTTTGGGCACCAAGACCTATAGCAGTTATTACAGGATTGAATCTGTCCATAGGGGTGCAATACTATCGAAGGGTATGGAGATAACAATGTGTTACCCTTGATAAAGCCCTATGGATGAAACACGTGGCTATAATATTGTCAATTTGTGGAAATGTAAATGTCTACATATTCATTATGGTAATTTGTACACACTAATGAATATAAAAAAAAATGTAAAGCTAAAAAACAATAAACACTGTATCACATACCGAATCTATTTCTCTCTTTGATGAATACATTAATTAATGAACCAGGGCGCATCCATAACGGATCCTTGTCTCTTGAATTCTATAAATAATGTATTTGCCATAAGCGTTGTATGCTACGGCTTACTTTTCTTGCAATGCAGCCCCTTTTCCATTAAGCAACCAATACCAGAGGAAACATGTAGGCTAAAATCCCCAATTTAGAGGCGCAGACACACATACTGGCAGACCATTTTTTCAATTCATATCCTATACTATAATAATAATAATAATGATAATAATGGGCATGTGGTATGGGCGGGCTCCGCAATACACATGTCTCCTCCACCTTTGTGGTGCCTGTAAACTTCCCTGCTGTTGCCTTGCATGCTGCTGTAGGCTGTGAATGCTGTAGTTCATGTCTGGTTGTAGCTGCATGTTGCTTGGAAGTTTGTTTGTGGAAGGATGGGGCATTTTGGGGGCTGTTATTGGCACTTGTGAGTTCATTTTCATCACCTGGATGCTTTTACCTCCACCTTTCACTTGGTTCCTTTTAGGTGGAGGTAACTACACTGTGTTTTTGGCAGAATTACCACCCCCTTTTTGGCAGTATTTTCAGCACTATTTCAACTTGTAATGTGACAGTATTACCATTTACATTTCTGGCAGTAATTCCACCCCTAGAATACTTTAAATGAGGCATTTAATTCGTGCTGCTTGCATGCCCATTCCTAGCCCCTTGAGCATCCTGGGCTAAGAAAACGAAGTGTGCAGCAACTAAATACGGCATTCAAAAACACAAGGTTTGTGCCATTCGAAGATGGTTGCCGCCGCATTTCTGACCAAATCTAACTCCCTCTGAGCCCAGCTGGCTCCTGATTGGCCTACCCTGGCCTGATAGCCTATCGTGGGGCACCGGCAGGCGTAAGCCAGCCCCCGACGAAGGCAACCGAAAAAGGTTGCACCTGACAGAGCCTAACCAAGCTTTGCCGAGCTCGGGCGATCCAACTTAGCTCGTGTTCTGCCAACCTGCATCCTCAAGATGAGCCCCTAACTAACTTTCCACTGCCTAACCTCCCTTCCTTAAGTTAACTGCACTATAACTAGCCTCAAGCCATAAGATTTGTCCAACTCTTACATGCGTCCTACCACCTACCCTCACCATAGCGGCATCATCGCCAGAGGGCAGCCCTCGCCGACCAGATCGCATCCTTACCTACCGGCACCTGCAGACTCACAACAGGCTCCCAGCCCCTGTTAGACACCTGGCCGCTGCACAATACCGAAGGTACGTTCATCGGACAAAGACTTTACCATCACACAAGCCTCAGCCCGTCGGTAACCCGCCTTAAACATTATTGATGCCCGTCATTTATGTTCTCAGCAGTGCTGTGGCCATGTCATTGCTAGTGTCCCTCCGCATGCTGCACTATCCTAACCTGAACTGTTGCGCTGTAACTTCATCCGGAATGTTGCACCTCACTGTTACCCTACTCTGATTTGCTGATGTACTGTGTTGCTGCCCTAATCTGCATTGCTATACTATGCTAGTGCCCTATATTGAATGGTGCATTATACTATGGCCCTACTCTGATTTGCTGATGTATTGTGCTGCTGCCCTAATCTGCATTGCTGAACTTTGCTAGTGTCACTATTGAACGCTGCCCCATGACCCTACCTGAATGCTGCATGCGTCAGATGCCATATTATGTTGGTGCCCCTACTCAAAATGCTGCTTCGTGCTGATGCCATTATCTTAAATATTGCATGAGGCTCAAGTGCTGCTGCTACTACTTAAGAGTTGCTCTATGTTGCTAATAATAATACCTATATTAGCTCTCCTTTCGCCCTCAGGCTCCAGCTCCCTAGAAATTTACACCCCCACCAAATACTAGTATGCTCCTTACAGCCACTAGCCAGACTGTCTACATCGCATTTCTTATACAGAGTCTTATGATCTACCTCATGAAATTCCATTTACCAACCCAACCTTTGGGAATCTATCCACCATGGTGCCCTCCTATTTGGCCAGTAATACTACTACCAAAAAATTCTTAGATATGAATGATTCTAAACCCCTAATACCAAGTAATCCCTGCACTACCAAGGCTAGGAACACTCGCCTTAGAGCTAGGCTAGCCAAAATATTTGAGCCTGCTATTAGCTCACTTCCTACCACTATAGGAAAAAGGATTCCCAAAATCCTGCCTAGCCCAACGCCTGCAAGCACAGACCTAATGCACAACTGTCTCCGTAGGACATAAAACTGCATAGCCCAGAACTGTAAACCTAAAACCCTTTGAGCTCCCTAACTGACAACCATAACTGCTACGAGCCTTCCTATTAAATGAGCTCTAATAAACTCCAGAACCTTAGTAGCACACGCCACGGAAAATGCCGACCTGATCCAGAGTCATAACCTATACTTCCTCGCCATCACCGAGACATGGTTACAAACTGCAGCAGGTCCTATGCTTATGCTAGCAGTCCCTGACGGCTACACTATTTTGAGAAAAGACAGACAAGGATCCAGAGGTGGAGGTATCGCCATTATCTGCAAATGCAGCCTCTCCATGAGATTAGCCACCCCGATCGACATCAAATCATGTGAATTATTATCAGTTAAAGTACCTGTCACGACCCTCAACCCAGACCCCCATTGGCAAGCCCATTTGCCAGGTGGGATCAGGGCTCGGGTCTCTATTAAGGCCTTGAAGGCCTGGCATCCGCTCCCAAGGCTCTCTTAGGGCCAGTCCTGGCGCCTATGGCACCAGGCTCATACACCTTGAAGAACATGTGTGCAGGGGACTACTTTTTTCATTTGGGGCCGTCAACCAACATGGAGGCACCCACATAGCTTGGCTCCTAGGAACCAAGCTATGTGGTATAGTGTTTTGTGTGTGGTGGCCTAGGGACTACTTTACCTGGACTACTTTGTTGAGGCTATTTAAACCACACCGAACAAGAATGCACGCTTCATGTTACTTTGCAGTCTGCAACGTGACGCTCACCATGTCCTGCGATACCCACGAGCCTCGGAGAAGCAAACCTGCAAGGAGACAAAAGGAACATCGTTAGCAGCATCTTACCTGCAATCTCCATCTTATTATCCGCTCGCAGCTCCTGTGAACAGCTTCCTCTGGTCCCACATGCCTCCCGGACCGAAAAGACCTGAAAGAGGAAGGGAAAGGACAATATTAAAGAAGGCATATTAGACATTGCAAAACCACAAACTGCACAAGAAGCTTACCTGGCTGGTCGCCTTCCGGCCGGCATCGCTCTGGAATTCCACACCCGCTGGGGGAACACTGCGACCTGCAAGGAAAGAAGAAAACAGGTCAGCAAAGGCAAGACAATGCAGCGCTGCGCATAACGCTTACTTACCACATCGTAGCGCACATCACACGCCATCATTTACCGGCGAGGCCCAACTCAGCCAGTTCGCCACGCTGAAGCTCCACACACCTAAGGGAGAAAAAAGACATTATTAAACAAAGAAAGGCATGCAAGAATAACAACGCTATACAAAAGCTGCAATAAGACCTACCTGAGAGACACCAAGCGGACCCGCGCCAGTGAAGTAACTTGGCCGTACACGCCCAGAAAAGACAACGCGCCCATGCCAAGAAGGCAGGAAGGAGAGCACGCCTAATTCCACAACAAGGTGAGGAGAGGGCCCAGAGGGGCTGAAGTCACACAGGGTGGTGGGAGGATATTTACCTCAGTCGGTCAGTCTTGAACACAGCCCTCCTGTATTTTCAGGCAGAACATTCCCCGCAGGCCACATCTGGGAAGAAGATACCAGCAACCAACCCGGCTGAGTGGCGTCCCCGTGGATACCAGGTGAGCGTAACAGTACCACTGACTAATGCCCAAACCCTTAATATCCATCTGATATATTGCCCCCCGGGCCCATCGGGGACATTTGAGGATGATATGAACACCATCCTATCCAGTAATCTTAAAAGTTCAATGCAAGTACTTCTACTTGGAGACTTTAATCTGGGCTTTAATGACCCTTCAGACCAGCCTGCCTTAGCAACAGCAAATATTCTATCAGAACTTGGATTCACCCAAAGAAGTAAAACATCTACCCGTAACAAAGGCAGAATACTCGACTGGGTGGCAGATTACAACTGCCATGCCAACATCCTCTCTATCTCACTGCTAGCCTGGACTGACCACTACTTACTCTCATTCATGCTCTTTACCAACAGACCCCCACCTCCACCCACCCCCAGAGCTCCAACCAAACTAACTAGAAACAAAAGGAGTATCACAGTGGATAGGTGCTTATCCCTGCCACACTCCCCATCCTTAACTTGCTGCCCGACAGTACTGACCCTGAGAGCATGGTCGAGGAGTATAAAAAAATGATGGCCTCCTCCCTGGACCAGATCGCCCCCCTCAAACTTAGACCAAGCAAGCCGAAAATCCATTTGAATAAATTGTTAACACCTTTGATAAAAAACCTAAGGCAACAAAAAAGAAACTGCGAGGCAGCTTGGAAACTACTACCGTCAGAAGCGAACAAACTCAATCTTATCAAAGTGTCATCCCTCTACAAAAAACAAATATGTCTAGCTAAACGAATTTCTTTCGACATTCGTATATCCCAAGCCAAGTCCAATATGAAGGAATTATTTACCATTCTTAAAGAAACAGAGACGCCCAAAGCAATACCAGACACATGTACCAAAGATAAAAAATGGTGCTCAGAAATGCAACATGCTCTAGCCAATAAAATATCCACCTTACAAAATAAAATATCCAATAAAAAAGCTTCTTTAAACGACCTCCCTCCACCTGAAATAATTGGGAATACCAATGAAATCTAACCTACCCGATTCAACTTCTCCAAAGTATCTATTCTTGAGGTGGAAATAATCATTCTGTCCCTCAAACCCTCCAACTGTTAGGGTGATCTCTGCCCTGCGCAGCTCATCAAGAACGCGGCCCTAGACCTATCACCTTTCATAACTAAGCTTATCAATGCATCCTTCTCCACTGGTATCATCCCTACCAACCTTAAACAATCTAGGGTACTCCCGCTGCTGAAATAAAACAACCCTGAATCCATCTACACCTACTAACTATAGGCCAATTACTAAAGTGCCCTTTCTCCTAAAAATGTTGGACAAGGTGGCCTATATGCAAATACAAAAATATCTGGAACTACACCATTTATTAGGAGCCAGACAATCAGGCTTCCGTCCTCAACATGGAACGGAGACAGCCCTCATCGATCTCAAGACTCAAGTCGATAGTGGTAAATCAGCTCTGCTCCTCCTACTAGACCTATCGTCTGCGTTCGACTTGGTCGACCATGCAATTCTATGCAACCACCTCGACACAGCAGCACACTTCTCCAACAACGCTATCACATGGATCAGATCCTTCCTAAGCAGTAGAACAATGAGAGTCTTCTCGCCTTTAGCAGCATCTCACCCCATACCCATCACCCATACACACACATCACGGTGTGCCACAGGGATCCTGTGTCCCGCCCACACTGTACAATATTTTCACCAAGCTCCTTTTCAATGATCTGGATCATCTCGGTATCCCCTACACCAACTATGCAGATGATACCCAGATACTCCTACCACTTTCAGGGGATTATGACAAGGATTTAGCCTTGGTGAACAGAGTGTACACCATCAACCAGGCATAGATGACCAGGCATGGTCTATTCATAAATGATGAAAAAACAGAACTCGTCATCCTGGGCACCCCCTCAAACCTAAAAAAACTAGGACCTGACTATTCCTCATTCATAATTGACGGCAATAGCATTAAGGTAGAACACGAGGTAAAAACACTGGGTTTTTATCTCAATTTAACTCTCGCCAAACAGGTTAATTCACTAGCGTCCTCTACGGCTTATACATGTAAACTTATCCGAACCTGTAAGCCATTCCTTTCTAACAGCAGCTGCACCATCCTGGCCAGAGCCCTCATTCTGTCCCGCCTGGACTACTGCAACGCCCTCTGCCTAGGTTCGACTTAATCCACCATCAGAAGAATCCACACCTTACAAAATAATGCCCTTAGAGCAGCATTAGGCATCTCCAGAAGAGATCACATCTCCGAGAGCAGTCGTCAGAATAACTGACTCTGGACTAATGACAAAATACTTCTAAAAACCCTGTTGCTCACCCACAAATCTCTTAACAAAGCTTCCCCCATATACCTTGCTGAGAGATTCCACAAACAGACCTCCCTGAGACCATCCAGATCAGTAAATAGAGATCGCCTGTCCATCCCCAGATTCAAACTTCCCACAATTGGAGGCCACAGCTTCCCTGTGAAATCGGCCAAATTATGGAACTCCCTGCCTCCTATACCGAGAATAGACCAATCTTACCAACATTGTAGAACTAACATCATCCTGTTGCTGAACTCCAATGACCACTAAATGCACAATTTTGAATCCGGTACAGCAACTAGCAATGACTTTCTGCTAACGGCAAACAATCAACATTTTATGCCTTGTATGTAATGCATCCCTGTTCGCGTCTCACGACTGGCTACCCCCACAGTGGCAACCACAACTCTTTTACACATTGTCTGCAAAATTTGTAATTATCTATGCCTATCCTGTATTATCTGCAACACTTGTAATATACCTTTCCTGTAATGAATGCTTTGTAAGTAAGGTATGTTATACCATAATCATGTAACTAAGCTTTGCATATCTTGTAACTGCTGCTCACTGATACCCCCGGGTCTGATGCGCATTATAAATAATAAAACAAACAGACAAACAAACAAACGCTAGGTATAATTCTGCTGATTTTCAGCGGTAATTCCACAAGGGCTAGATCTGCCCGTGGAATTAGAACCTATATTCTGGGACCTCTAATTCGGCAGAGTGGTAAAGGTGGCGGTCCGTTACAGCCACTTTTGCCACTTACTGCCCAACTCGTAATGAAGCCCTTAGTGCTTTGCAGCCATAACAAAAATGTTAGACGACATAACATAATATTCCTGCACTGGAATATATAGTTTTATTGGGATATCTGTGGCACAAAACTGGCCAGAGAGAATAGTGGTCATTAATGTTTCAATTCTCAAAACGAAATTGGTCACCAAGTTATATCTTAAAAGTAGTGATCGAAATACTGCAGTATGGTATTAGAATGTTCATCCTAGATTTTCCATAGGAAATGTTTCATGCTGTTAATTACCGCGATGTAAATGATTTTTGTCTCATAATACTTTTTGGAGTACACAACAAAGAACAGTGTGTGAGAATATACATACACACGGTTATCATAAATCATTGGCACAAAAAACTTGAAATTGCTCACAGATTTCTCATGAGTCAACTTTTGAAACAACTGCCTAAACACCAGTCACCAGGGATCACCTTTATCACCACATTGTCGATCAAGTGTATGTTTGAACTGTAATTGGCAGTGTTTAAATACAGACCCGACCTAGTTGAGTTCTTTTTCTCCATCAGTTTTTACATACTGCCATTGCAACAGTTTGGATCTTCCTGTGATGCAGAGACGCCATAACAATCAAACCAAAGGTGTTTGTGTGTACCAAGCTATGGTACCTTTCTATGTCTTCAGTGTCGGAACTTCAATAACATGTAACACCAAGAGAGATCATTTTTTTAATTAATCCACTTGAGAGCAGATCCAACTGAAATTCCATGTTACATGTGATTCTGCAACTGATATCCGCTACATCAAACAAACCACAAAGTCAAAACTAGATGTAACGAATACCATAAGAATTTCAGGACGTACTGCACATCACCACTAGTCCAGTCATTTCATCAGCAAAGGCCATATTGTTGGACAGATGAAATTCCAAGTTCTCCAAGAAGGAGTGTCCCTCTCGCGAGGTTGCCGTTGAACATGTTTTACTTATAAAAAAACAATACAAAGCAAATCTTGGTGGTTCATGTATCTGCAAACCCTTTGACCTTGTGGATCTAATTGTTTATTTAAATTCCTTGTAGCGTGCCCCTGCAATTTGATGATCACTTCAAAGCATGATAGAGAGAAAGATGGCAGATAGGGAGCATGAGGGGACCATTAAAAAGCTTGTAAGAAAAGAAGAGTTGTTGGGCATCATCGGAAGTGATCATGGTGGACCTCGTGGCGAAGATGAGATGTTAGTGATTTCAGATGATGACATCCGTATCTGCAAAATGACGACCTCATAGATGCCGTTTGGAGAACTGTGCTAAATCTAGGAGGAATGGACCTGAAGACATGAGGGGTCTTGTACGCAGATAAGTCTTGAAATGGGGTTTGAGGTAGATGGGTCTTTGCCACGGATAGCATTGCAGGTCAGACAGTGAAGTTTGAATTTGATTCTGTAGGCGACAAGAAGCCAATGAAGTTGGATGAGTACAGGTGGTTGTGTGGTCTAACAGTGAAATGCATATTTGTTCAGGATGTTTTGATGTTTCACCAGTGAGGAAAGGGGGCGGCCAGCATACAAAATCTTGCCATTTTCGATCTTGTATAGAATAATGATTTCGAGAAGCGATGCAATTTGAGTGTAGGAAATTAAATGTGTAATGTTATAGGAAAGCTTAAGTTAGAAGCTGCATTATTTGATTAGTTAGTAGATCTCTGTGTGCATGACCAGTTTGTCATTGAAGTGGAAACCAAGTTTCTAACTGATTTGGATGTAGAAGATAGCTGCTGCGATCTAAGTGTGATCTGCAAGTCACAGGTTCGAATACTGGCAAGGCCAACTCAGCCATTCATCCTTCCGAGGTGGATAAATGAGTACCAACTTTGGTTGGGATGATTAATGTATGTAAATATGTATGTAATTATGTTCTCTGTACAGTACTTTGGATTAAGGCTCTATATAAATAACAAATCATTATCATTAGGTGGCATTGGACCTCATTGAGGCCAGGTGGATAAAAGAGATGATGGATTTGGGGGCCGATAACTCTGATTTCTGATTTGTCTCCATTGAGGAAACATTTGCTGAAGTTCATCCATGTATGTATTGCTAGACAATTAGGGAGGGATTCAAATGGTGGTCTTTGGGAAGTAGCTGCTTTTTTAGAATGTCTACTGGTCCTCACAACAAGCTGTGTGTCCTCTGTATAAATTTAGAAGTCTAGGTAGTATGATTTTATCAATTCATATAGGCAGTAAAGAGCTTGGGGACAGTCATGAGCCTTGTGGAAAACCAAGGTCAAGATTGTTGTAAAGTGATAAGAAAAGACACATTTTAACTTGCTGCGATCTGAAAGAGAAGAAGGGTTTTGTCAGTGCTAGTGGAGAGTCAGTGATCTTTAACCTGTCATGGAGACTTGTGAGTATGATTGGAGGCTCAACTCTGTTGAAAGCTGCTCATAGGTCAAGGAAGGTGAGCATGACAGGTTGGCCAGAGTTAACTTCTTGGTGCTGTTCTCTAATGTCTGGAAGGGCCTACTCCATTCCGTGGAAATGTCTGAAGCCTGATTAAAAAAGAAATTGAAGTTAATGTGTTTTTCATTGACAATACGTTTATTCTGATTTTGTTTTAATTGGAAGACATGTGAAGGTGTTCACAAGATTATCTTTACACTTCATTTATTTATATGTTGTAATATACGATTTTGTGAGCCCTGTGTCTTATTGTTAGTCTTTGTTATGAAGACTTATGAGTATGTTTTTCCTTTTTTTCCTCAGGGTTTCTATTTTTCATTAAATTGTTGGTTTTGTTAGTTCTGTTCATTGACTAGTGTTTTTTTCTTGTTTATCTTCTGTGTCTATTTGTTAATCACCCTAAGGTTTTACTTTCACTTTGTTCACCCAGTAGTATTTTAAATATTAATTTAAGAATATTCAGGTTGGTTTTTTTGTTTAGAAGCACCAGGCCAGTGATGTTGCTCCTGATAAAGGAGACTTCATCTGCATTCGTTTTTTTTGGTCTGAAGGAACAACACTGATGTTGGTGCACATCAGAGACATTGCTAAGAGGGATCTAGTGGGGCTATAGCGCTGGGTCTTTGTCACGTTGTGACGTGACTATTACTGCCTTCCCACATCGTTATGTGGGCGGCTGTGAGTTTGGCCCAAACGGCATCATGAGGGATGTTGGGCTATGGAGGGGGTTGTATGAAGGGATCATGTGGGATGTGTTTTGGCAGTTTGCCATGACAGTCGATAATAAAGAAGATATGTTTTGACCCATCTTCCTGTCCGCGTATTTATGGCCCTTTTGGGGCCCCACTTGTCGATCCGTTCATGTACGTCCTGTGTGGTGCGCACACAGGGGACTTTACACTCGGCGACGAGGATCACCAGATGAACGAGATTTAAAACCGTCACAAAATCAGTGCGTCATAAGGTGATAAAGCTGTCAAGGAGGGTGCGGCCGTGCACTGGATAACGCATGTTGTTGCGCCTCCATATGCTGCTGGCCAGGACAAGAATGACAGGTATTTAAGCAGTATATAGATATTGGAAGCCTAGTACTGGCAAGGAAAGAAAACAAAACGTTGCATACTTGCATGAGAACGCACGTTTTCCCTCAGACCTACTTTACAAGAAAAAAAAAAGACTGGGGGTAGGAGGAAGAGAAACAAAGGGAGCCTGGCGCTAATAATAATAAAGAGAAAAAGAAAAGTGAAATGTTACATAAACGCAGCACAGTAACTTTAGCCTTGTGTGGCCGAGCATTTAACGTGTGACAACTCGCAAACCTGCACGTTAAAGCAATTTAGCTCAGCCTTGTGTAAAAAAAACAAAAAAAACATATCCTCAGGAAAATAAAGTCAAACAAACACTGATTTAAAGAAAACATACATAAAACAAAACAGGATAAGTCTTAACTGTGAAGAAGCACCTGTGAGGGACCAAATATCTAACCATGTCAAGGGAAGAGCCTGTCTCCATGTCAGGGGCAGGTCCATCACTTGCGACCACACCTCATACCAATGGAGGTTCACAAATTCTACATCTACCTAATGCTTTTGACATTAGGGATACCTGCAGCTTAGGGCCACGATGGGCAACCCGGCTACGTGACTTTCATTTCTATGTAGGTGCCATTGGACTACAAGATGACACCAGGATTAAAAACACGCTCTCCATGGCAGTGGGTCCTGCAGTAAGAGACATTGTTGGAGAAATACAAAATCTTGACACCGCATCCCGAACTGTCTGAATTACTCTTATGATGTGCTACTATATGGAAAATCCAAGGGGGACCACGATGCTGCTCTTCACAAAGTGTGTGCAGTTCTTGAAGCAGCAGGTCTCAAACTTAATCGAACAAAGTGTGAATTCAGAAGAGAATCACTCAGATTTTTCTGACACATATTTTCAGAAAGAGGAATGAAACCGGACCCTGAAAAAGTGATTGCCCTGAACTCTGCACAGCCGACACACAATGTCTCAGAACTATGTTCCTTCCTTGGTCTGGCAAGCTATTGTTCACGTTACCTACAAGATTATGCGACAGTGAGCAATCCACTACGCCTACTCACCCGGAAATATCAACAGTTTGAATGGACCTCTGAGTGTCAAAATGCCTTTGAGACCATCCGTGACAACATTGCCAAAGTTGAAGACATGGCATACTTTGACTCAGGCAGGAAAACAAAAGTGATAGTGTATGCAAACCCAGTAGGCCTGGGTGCCATTTTGACACAGTGTGACCCTACAAATCCCTCTGCAAAACTAGTTGTGGCATATGCAAGCAGAAGCCTAACAACAGCAGAACAAGCTTACTCGCAAGCAAAAAAAGAGAGTTTAGCTGTGGTATGGTCTTGCAAATATTTTCACCTCTTCTTACATGGAAAAGCATTTACAATTATCACTGATCATCATGCACTTCTTCCAATATTTGGTGATCCCAAGGCGAGAATGCCTCTCCGTATTGCCAGATGGGGATTACGCCTTCCAGACTATAAATTCGATATCATTCACTGCCCTGGGAAAGAAGCAGATTACCTTTCCAGTCACCCTATAGGCTCAGCCCACACAGGTGCATCGGTAGGCGATAATTACATCAACTACCTCATACATCATCTACAACCATTACCAGTGGAATAGACCACCATACGTAAAGAGTCAAAAGAGGATAAAGCTCTAACCATCATGACTCACTGCATTAAAACCAACCGGTTGTCACATGCTAAGCAACAGGCTAGACAAGAACATGATACCGTTAAAGAAGACATCAGGGCGATGGAACTAGTAAAGGAAGAGTTGACAGTAGTTGATGACTACATCTTGATGAAAGGCTCTAAAGTTGTAATTCCTTCTTCATTATGTAAACATGTGGTCATGGTAACTCATGAAGGTCACTGGGGGATATCCTCCAAGAAACTCTGGTTTCCAAAGTTGGGCACTCTGGTAGAAGAGGTGGTTGGCAAGTGTGACCTATGTGCACTAGTAGCTCCTCTGCCAGACCCAAACCATCTACAAATGTCCACACTTCCGGAAGGTGTCTGGGAAGAAATAGCAGTAGATTTATTTGGACCTCTGAAAAATAGAAAATATGTATTAGTTGTCATTGATGAACTCTCTAGATTTCCTGATGCACAACTCATTGACTCCATTACAGCGACATGTCTCATTCCAGCATTAGACCAAATATTGTCCATCTATGGAATACCAAAAGTGCTAAAGTCAGACAATGGACCCCCATTCACAAGTTATGATTTTGAAAACTTTGCAAAATACATGGGATTTACATTGTAAGATAACCCCACGTTGGCCTCAAGCCAATGGAATCATTAAAACATTTATGGCCAACATCAAGAGAGCACTGCAGATAGCTAATTTAATCAATAAACCTTTTGAGCAGGCACTATATCAACTTCTTCAAGATTATCGCCACACCCCTCATAGCGCTACAGGCATCAGTCCCTCCGATCTTATGTTCCAAAGAGTCACAATGACAAGACTGCCAGAAGGTTCAAGTCATCAGCCACTCACACCTCTTGAAGAACAAGTCAAGGATCGTGATCAGGAGCAAAAGGAGAAAATGAAGGAGAGAGCTGATTCTCGACGAGGGGCACAGAGTAGTGTTATATACCCGGGAGAAGAAGTTGTAATATGTCAGCTGAGGTCCAGGCAGGAAAACCCAAGAGAGGCTGATTGTTACTGCAAAAAAAGGCAACATGATAATAGCATTTGGGGCTCGCCACCAAGAGGTAACCAGAAACTCCTCTCGCTTCAAGAGACTCCCATGTCGCATTCTCGAGAAATGGAAGCCAATGAGTTTATAATTATAATTATAGTTCCAGATAGAAGCTCAGGGGCTACAACCAAAAGGCTAGCTGGCAATATGGAATTATTGGTCTTTCAGCATAATCATACAAGAGCAAGTGTAAGGATGCACTTGTGCAGAACATCACACGATGCATTAAGTTGGAGGCATTTTACAAGTTATATCGCTCCCCAACTCCTATGAAAAGTGATCACTTATGAACAAACAATCTAGGTTTATTTGTGCTTACAGTCACATTTTAAGAGCAACCCAACTAGAAATAGTAGTCATTTGAAAAACAACACGATTATGTACTGTAATTTAAACGTTTAATGAATTATGCCTGTGTTAAAGAATACCTATTAGTAAACTAAAACATAGAAGAAATATGAAATAGTCAAAATCACCATGAATCATAACAAACCAGACAGAAACACTTAATTCACCCAAAAAATAGCAATCCTTTATTGAGAAAGTAATATTGATCGGCTATTAAAATCCACACATTGTCACAGGTATTAAAAAAGACAAAACTTTACTGCCAGAAGTTAGAGTTCTAATGATACAATTATAAATTGCTACTCAACTCATTTATGATTTTGAGGGTTATTCCACCTGAATTCAGATGCATTACATCTCTTAACCCTTAAAATTGAAATAAATCTCAACACCACAGTTTTGGTAAAATTAATATGCATTCCCAGCACAATATGTAATCCCAAGACTGTTATAGTATCAAACCTTTTAAAGTGCTAGCTTTTGCCACAGAGTGACATATGTGCCCTAGTGTTAGAAAAGCACACATTATTTGCATGTACATTCTGTATCTGCAATACCAATCTGGCATCCATTTAGGTGCCACGAAAGAGAGAGCCACAAGTTCTATTGTGTTCCCCCCCTTTTTCATAACAGATCACTTTCAATATGCTGGTAGATTGAAATGTCAGGTTAACCTACTCATGATGTGTCCAAAAGTAGGACAAGAGTGCCAAAACACACCCCAATGGATGCTATTAAACTAGGTTGTCATGCTACCCACCTATTTTGAAAATAATTGCCATTTAGCAAACATAACATGTTTTCACACTGATGGACAAATTTGCTCCTCGAAAACTGGACAAGGGTCTTTTATGATGTGATGATTTGAGCATGTAATGTTAACATTTGTTGATATATCAAATGCTGGAGCTTGAATGAAATGTAGTAGTGCAAACGGTTGTGCAATCAGTGAAATTATGCACATCGGAAGAAATGGATTGAAAAATAATGTGATAGATAACTAATAAATATACAGTTCTTGGTAGCAAAGATTGTGGAAATAAATGGTAGAAATTGCAAAAAGCAATGTGTTTGGGTCCATACTGCAGAAGGAGCATTCTGGTACTGACATGTCATTCTGGTGCTGACATGTATGGGTGCGCATTGACCCGGAACATTATCGGTTTTCTATACAAAATGCACATTTTGATGATACCTGCCAGCATGATATTGTTGTAGTTGTGATGTGGTGAATATATGGATTTGTCAGTTTGTATTCCATGGTGCATATCCAGCTGCATTGTAGCACAATCTCATCTAAGGCTGAGTAGCATTAGAGTTGTAATGTCTTTGAGGTGTCAGTGTGTAGTATGAAGGGAGGGCTCAGGAAACTGACTACATAATGTGGTCCTTGATTTTGTGTCATGGCATAGTGTCGCCTAACATAGCATCCCATAGCCTAGCAACACATCTCGATACACAACTCCAGAAGCAAAACATAGGTTATACAATGGAATGTACACCAATAGACGACAAAGGTGTGCACTAAATTTCCCAAACACCACACTAACCCACCACCACATATACATCAACACAACTCTCCACACTCGGTAGGTTACCGTCCATGTCTTTGTGTTGGCGCCAGATGCCTACGGGCTTTCGGCGCGGTACAAGTAAATAGATAAAAAATAAAATAAATAAAAACACCACTCTGACCAGCACCACAGTCAGCCACATGAACAATTGTTAGTGGTTCAGTATTCGGTAGCCCTTTAGATCACACAAAAAAAAAAAAACATAAGTACTTTTCTGGTTGTTTTTGAAAATTCATGCTGAAATATGTGTAATTTTGACAGGGTTTTTTCAAAACGTTTCTCACTAGGGGAAAATCCCTCCCCCCATACCCCCCCTGTTCCTCCCAGGTCAAGTTCAGTCTCGCTCATTGCGCTGGCTCTCAACATTGTATAATTAAAGGAATTATGTTCCACCACGTTTTAAGCCCACTAGCTACCCCCAGTCAGTTTGGCAGCCCAATTACCAGCAGCAGGTGACTGTATGGCGAATGTGGCAAACAGGTAGCTCTCCAGCTGCTGCTTAAATACAATTTTCTCAATCCACAGTAAGTCTTTGGCTGTCCTGTACAAAAGCTTTTCTTTATTTTTGTTTTATATAACCTCAGAAAGTATAACCTACCACTATTGGATGAATGTTCACTTTGGAATGGTAGATTAGCTACATGTTAGCATTACTTCCAAATGAATATGAGTAGTTTAGTATGTAATATTAACGCTTGAAAGAGCGACGCAACGCGTCCCTTAAGATGATATAGTTATGTGACGTCTAAACCTTCCATGGCATTGCTCTAGCCCCGGATCTTTAATGGATTTAGCAGCGACCCTGGTGCAAATTACTCTGTTTGGATCTGTGTTATTTTCCTACAGTGTCATATGTGTTGTCTTTACTCTTCTCCTTATTGAGAGCTTTCCTGCTCAGTGGTAGTGTACAGCCACTCAGCACAGATGCTATTCTGGGATTTTGTTGTTTGAATACCCTAATGCTTCATTTCTACGAGTTGGACCAAAAACCCCTTTGACAGGTTCTATTGATACTTTCACCATTGCAGTTGTTGTTCGACCAACCGGACTTACCTGAATGATTTAAGATTGGTTTGCAAATTAAACTCATTGATTTTCTTTTGCATAAGGGCCTAATTCTCTATTTTTCACTTGTTCGATTTAATGATGAAGCACTCCAATTGCTACATTGCTCTTTAATATAGTCTTTGTTAATTCTTATTTTCTTTTTTAAATACTTTGTTATGAATTGTAGTCCATTAGCCATATGCCATTTATTCTGTGTATCTATATTGTTGCACCTGTGCCTTATGTTCGTCCTTACTTACCGTTACATTGGTTTTCACAACTGGATTACTTCTGAGTGCAATGTATTGACTTGTATCTTGTTGTAGCCTGCTGAACTGGGTGTACACAGTGATATTTAATTAAAACAGATATGTTTTACTGTCTGGGCATGTTGATCATTGTAAACAGCTTGCTTTATATCAATTTGGATTATTTGGCATAGACCTACCATTAAAAGTCTTGAAGGCCATTTCAATTGTACTTTGCTTGCGTTAATATATCTTTGGTCCCCGAGAAACGCCTTTAATTGTGTATATTTGAGTGCCTACATTGTGTGTATCTTAAAGATATTTGTCCTTGTTCATATCCCTTTTCATGTTTTTATTTATTTTTCGGAAGAGCATTCAGGACCGAGATTCTGTGCACTACCCAACAGTGCTGAGCATTACTGGCAGCGCTTTGAGATCATACCAATACACATAAGGCGCTATATAAATGAAAAGTAACATAACATAACATTACCACAGGTTATTAAGAGACAAACCAGTGCTATATATATAACAGAAAGGGATTACATATGGAGGCAGATTGCAAATGCAAATTGTGACTTTTACTTTTTAAAGGCTATATTCAGGGCTATGGGGGTATTCAGGTGTCAGTAAATAAGGGTGCACATCGAGACATGACACAAAAGGAATGTGTTTGCAGGTAGAGGGTATATAAAGGTCTTATGGAGGGTTTACTGGGTGATGAGTTAGACCTTTAGTTCCATCCTAAAAGTGTAGAGTTTGTGGCAGAGGAGGACATGGTTGCAATGGCTGTGAGCCATACAATTATAAGTACTGGCTATTCATCTCCCATGCATTAAAACCCATATAACACAATTGCATGCATGCGGAAATACACACAGCTTGGAATGATACACCAGTCAGTAATTTATTTCAACGATAATGCAGCATTCTGAGGGCCATACAAGATGGCAAAGGCCTGTGGCCCTGAGTATTGTAGAGAAAAAAAGTGCATAACAGACTGACTACCTCTCTCTAGAGATCCTGTGCAGACACAGGTTTAGATACAGAGAGACTGCATACTTATTATACAGACTGAAACACCATGTAGGGAAAAAAACATTTCGACTGAATCCAATGTAACAAAATCATTTATCTCCTTAATGTTGTTTTATAAAAACATTTTAAAACACATTGTTAACTTCTACTCAAAGCGATCATACCATTCATACCACTCCTACTTTTTACAAAAACGGGGTTGTACAATTTGAATTTTTTTCCAACATATTGGTTGTTTTTGATATGCATGACATAGGAAAAAACATTTTGTTTCACTTTTAGGTCGAGATATGTTTTGGCCCTTGATGGAGTACCACCGTTGTCTGCGGTGGTCAGAAAAACAACTGTTGGGCCATCTTCAGAACAATCATATTTTCTTAGAAGATTAATTTCGTTCCCCATTCACATAAAGTGCCAAATCTGTGATCCGCACCATCTAGTTGGGACCACTGAGTTGGGACTGCTGGGTACGTGATTTATCCAGTGTCCGGGACCGAAAAGCACCTCTTTGTTGATGTATTTTACCGGTCACAAATTGTTTGTAGTGACAGCGTGTGATGGACAGCTTCCCTGGTATAAACCTGGTCCACTGTTTGTGGCTATTCTCCTGCCTGTTGCTGTTACTTTACTCACGCTCGCTGCTGATAGCAGACGGAGGAGTCTTCCACACGCTGGGTATTGTAGGCAATGAGCTGTTAATGCCATTATGGCCCAGTAACAGATACGAGGACTATAAGTACCCAATGTAAAATCACTGGGTGTGCTAAGGCCCAGAGAAATTGTGAAAATAAAACTGGGGGCAAGGACTGGAGCTGCAAATTCGGATTAAAAAAAAACATGGAACTTCTTTTTTCCAGTATTGTATGTCTGAATGCTGAAAGACACTGAACAACACAATTACAGAGGGCTGATGTTCTGCTTACATGATAGAGCATACTGTTTTGCAATGATGTCTTTGATGATTACATATGAGCAAGGGAATTGTTATTTCACTGGAGTGGCACCCATTGCATGGGTGACGCTGCAGAGTATTCACCAATCCCTTGGATGTACATGTCCCACAGATGTCAATGGATATTTATGTTGAGGAAAACAGTATTTGATATTAAATCCATGAACTAATATGTGTGCAAAAGAATAGTGTATCAAGGGAAACGCAACATCGAGTCACATGTTCTGCCCAGTCTGGAGCAATGAGCTTTGTGATATTGTGGGATAACTCTTTAGTCATTGTGCATGCAATGGCAACCTAAATTGATCATGGTCATAGATTTACTATCCACTGCCCAACATTGATGGGAGTGGGTAACTAGTCAGCAACAGCAAGACAAATAAGTCTTTCCTCAAACCCCCTTTTCCTGGATCATGGTGGCCTAAACATTTAGGGCTGGACCACACAATAGAAGGCTGTCTCCCTACCCATTACAAAGGCCAGGAAGGCAGTGATTACAACGGAAAGATGCTTTCTTCGGGAGCTCTTGTTGCCTGATGGAAATGATGTCACTGCCACTGAGAAGTGCATTTTCAAATAATCAAATTGCATGTATCCAGATCCTGCACATGACTGCACATTTAAAGCACTGTCAAAAGACAATATATTGCTATGAAGTGTTGGCCAGCACTAGGTGTGGATGCTGTGGTGCTCAGAGTGGATCTGGGAGGCTGGTGCTGACAATGCTCCAAGTCCTCCATATTCTCAATCATTTCACCCAGAAGATCAGAATTGAGTGATTCTACAGCCTGTGGAATAGGCAAAAGGTCAAGATTGTAGTGTGAGTACATTGGCAGTTTATAAAAGACGATCCCACAATTTCTTAACAGTCAGCAGAACCATCATTATAATGTCATGAATTAAAATAATAACAGAAAGAAATATGGAATATAATAGCAAGAAAAGAATAAAGGCAATGAAATAAATGCAGCCTTGACAACGAAAGGTTCCGAAGAGTATTGAAGATCTGGACAAGTCGAATAGCCAAGAGAAAAGAATAACAACGCTGCTGTCCAGCCGATGTATGTCTTTACATTGCCTGCATTCACCTTGCCATACATTCACGTTGACACTCTTACTCCGCCATACCTTTACTTCTCCTGCCTTTCACTCCTCCTAGAATTCAATTTGTCATTACAGGGGAACAGCCCTTGTAAACCCCCCTTGTTCTCGACCCCATATTTTTCCCCCCTGTCGCCCTATAACTCTAACCTTAAGCTAACCTTAACCACAACCACTGCCATCTTCACAAGGTGAGGATGCAGACAAAGTAAAGACATGAAGAAATTAATGCATGTCAAACTAAGAGCCTGATTCACAGAAGCATTTTGTAATGGCGCAATTCCATTGCAAAATGCTTTGTGAATCAGGCCCTAATGGTCTGGCAAACTGAATATAGACAAAGTTTTCTGGAGATGTAAAGGGGACTGCCTTGTGCAGCAGCAGAAATTGTTTGATTGGCTAACAGCAACCATTTGGATCTAGGTATTGCTGAATATATATTACAACTCTACGTGATGTTAGACTGTGGAGATGGCCAGTTTATCTGCTAAATTTATGAAAACCAGTGATCTCGATGAAGTGGACTACAGTGGGCACACAGAACATGGAGTTGGCTAGAAAGAAAACCTACCTGTTTGAGGTTTGGAGTGTGTTTAGAGCACAAGCAAAGCATTGGGCGGTGAAGGGGAATCTAGGAGTCCCACCAGCAACGTCCTAAAAAAAAAACGGTAAGAAAACAAATGATGGCAAATTTAGGGACGATGGCTTTTCTTTTCAGAGGGGTGTAAATGAATGACATGAACAAACAATCCAAAGTCAATTTCCTTAGTAGGGAGACAGAGGCATTGTAAAGGGTGGGATTAAGACCTTAAGCAAAGAATGGTTGTAAGCCAGAAAGGAGCAGGGGGTGGGGGGGCAGCTTTTTTGATTTTGCAAACATAAAGCTCAAGTGACCTTCGTTAGCGAGGTACAGCTGTGAGGGTTTCTAGGAGAGTCACTAGCTTGTATGTGTATGTCAATTTGTATGGATATAGCAGATATATAGCCAGGAAGCAACAAAGCACTGTACAAGTAATTTGGGGTTAATGGAGGTCTGTCGAAGGAGAGGTTACAGGTGATGGAAACTTGGATACCTCACACTATTGGTGTAGTGTATACTTAGGGTTATCAGGACATACGTAACTCCTATGTATTCCCTGAAGAGCAGGTTATTGAATTCCTTCCAGAACTGTAGGAATTATGTATTACCATTTTTTAAACCATGTAAATCACTCTAAACCCTTATGGGTATCGTTCACATGTATTAGAACCTGAGCAGAAGAACCAGCCAATCAGCATGTCAGAAACACAGGACGAAATTTCACGTATAAATTCACAATCCATCCGGAGTCAGGCACTTTCCCTCGAGGGTGCCATCTTCCTATATCCTCAGTACACTTCCTCACCACCTTCCCTGCCTGCTGCACCCATGCCCTCTCTCCACGAATCCACACCATCCCTTCCCGAATCCTCACCCCAACTTACCTACTCCTCCAACAACCACTCCCATTTCTTCCCTGGCGCTGCCTCCTCAGCCATAGAAATGGAAGATGGACTCCACCTGGGTCTGTTTTATTTGTACCCCAAAAAGGATCTTAGAACCTTGTTGTTTGTTAATTTTTGGTTGCAAGTATGTTCTAGTATCTTAGTAATTCTATACTTGTGGTTTCAAATTGCCTGTATTTCAGACCTTCTATGCTTTAAAAAAAAGTGATCTCTTTATTAATGGTGTTAACCAACTCTCTTACATTTACTATTTCATCAGATATCCGTACTGAACATGTACACCCAGATGTGGATGGTCCCATAGGACTTAAGATCTTCGTAGGGCACACTAGGCTTGCAACAATTGAGGGAGTCTTAAGAGTATTCTTTACCAAGCTAGTATCTATTTCAACATGGTCTGTTTGTAGATTTCTTTGTTAATAGTTAGCAATGTACCAAGCTTTTTCTAGACTAGCTAATTGTTTAGACAGAGTTAAATGAAGGGTGGGCATCTCATCTTCTATAGCTAGTGCTTCAAACCTATTTAGGACAGGAATATTTTGTGTACAATGTGTTGCTTTCCATGGTTCCCCATCGGGAATATCACCCAGGGAGGTGCTTCCATTGGGATTGGGAATCTGTTTTGGAAATAGATCACAGAGTTCCACCGGGATGGCATAGTTCTGTCCACCTTCCTTAAAGCCATTTTAGCGACTTCAGAAGTATCTAGTGCATCACCCATGGTCATTAATAAAGGCGAAGTTATCATCTTGCTAGTGGTTGGCTTGCCTTTTACCTTGGGGTTTTCCCTTATACCCTTCACTTTGATTCATTGTTAACCTCAATTCAGCAATTAGTGTAGATATTAGGTGGGGGCATTTATTAGCATCGACTTCCTCAATAACAGTAGAGTTAGAGTGGATGCCACAGTTACAGGAGGATTGGATACCAACCTTTGTCTGATTTCCTGTGTCCTGATCCAATGAGTATAGAAGAGTTTCTCTTTCACTGATCAGGACAATAGCCTCCGCAATAGGTTTACTCGCAGCTGCCAAGAGTTTTACAGGCCTATTTGAAGGAGGGTAAATTGTCACTTTCCTTCTGATCAGTTTCCTATGAAGGAGAAAAAGTTGGCAAACTTAAGTAGTAAAATAAGACATTAAAACATTTGTCAATATATTTGTGATTATGTATTCAGATAAAAACAGCTTGGGGTAAAATCATACACCCCAGAGGTCAAGAAAAGATAAAGTAATAACCAATCATCGGTTTGGTCTGACATAGTCAATAATGTCCATAACTTAATAATGTATTTTATTCTCCAGACAAGCGCAGGACTAACCAATAACTCAAAGTTTTACCATGTACCATTTCACTCAGTAAGGAAAGACTGAGTTGCAGTTAATCAGAGGAGAGGTGGTTAGAGCTTGTGGGAACTATGGATCTCTGCGCTATTGTCTTGTTTTCACGCAGTGCTTACTTAGACGCCTTCTGTTTTTTGTCTGCTGCCTGTATGTGGATCTCAGAAGGACAGAGCTCCTGCTGTCCAAGTGTTATGGATACTTTTTTGTGTGAATGAGATACAAATTATATCTTGGCGCTGCCAAAGTGATACTTCATTTTCAAGAAATGTAAACTTCCACACTTTGTTTGTGTTTGCAATATTTGTTGGTTTTTATTTTTTGCCCCGTGCTTCAATTGACAATAGTTGTCACTTTTGTGACATACGTTCTAGTTGGTATAGGCTTCCACGGGTTTGAGAAAAAGCAACATGTTTTCAGTTTACTAGTGACGACACATGTTTCAACCTTAAGGTTTTTCTCAAGGCATTCATGTAAAATGCGTGGTCCCGGTTGTTGGTAGTTGATCCCCGCGAGACCATAGACAACAACGACACCCAGCCGGGCACAGATACTATCCAGATCACACAATTCATTGACAACTTCCTTTACCAACCGGGACCATGCATTTGACGTTAATGCTTGAGAAAAGGAGTGATGGAGATTGGGCGATAGTTAACCGTAGACGGCGCACAAGGGAGTGCTTAAGGGCGGAAGGGAAGGTTCCAGTGGCAAAGGAATAATTGCAGAAATTGGCAAAGGCTGGAGCAATGGTATCGATGTGGCCCTTGAATGTTCTGGATGAGCAGGAGAGAACCTCCTTTGATGAGACTTTCATAGATCAGACTTTTCTAGAAACATTGTCAGGGGTGAACAAGGGAAAGGAGGAGAAAGGAGGAGGACAGGCGGCCACAGACGGGCCCAGAATGGTAGAGGAAGAAGAAGAGGAGTTAGAGGAAGAGAGGGTGGACAGGATGGCCTGAGTTTTAGTGGTAAAATGAGAGGCCAAGGCCATGCAGAGGGTCTGGGAGGGAATAGGAGTGGTAGAGACAGCAGCAGCATTGGCCAGCTCCTTGCAGATTTTCAAAGGTTTGGCAGAGTTATTAGATGCTGCAGAGATGCAGGCTTGGATATAGGCTCTCTTCTTACAGAGGACAGAGAGTTTGTACTGCCTTTGGAGCAGGCGGCAGGCCAGTTTGTCATGGGGTGCGACTGATGCCCTCCACTTCCTCTCAGCCACCTTACACTTGCGTTTAAGGGTGGTGAGGTCAGAATTGTACCAAGAGTTGCACTTGGATTTGGGCTTCAAGCGGATCCTCATGACAGGGTCAAGGTCATTCAGAGTGTTAGAAATAGAGAGATGAAGGTTAGAGAGGGCCGTGTCAGGGTGTGAGTCAGCCAAAGGTGCAGGGGGAGGAGAGAAGGTAGAGGCCAAAGCCTCCACTGACACACGCTTCATGAGTCGGATGACCAAGAAGGTAGGGGGCACTGCAGTGGTCAGCTTGATCTGAGGGATAGAGAGGGAGAGATGGAAGGAAAGGAGAAAGTGGTCACTCCAAGAGAGAGGAGTGGTGGGAGGGTTAGAAAAGAGAAGGTCTGAGGAGATCAGAACATCCAGGGTGTGCCCTGCAGAGTGAGTCAGGCCAGAGGGATGGATATATATAGAATTGCAGAGGTTGCAAAAGAGTCCTGAAGAGGGGCTAGTAGCATTCAGGTGGATGTTCAGGTCTCCAAGGAGAAGAAGTTGAGAAGTAGAGGCAAGTAGGGAGGAGGAGACATCAGCCCACTCAAAGAGGAAGAGGGTGACTGGGCCGGGCGGGCTGTAGATAGTAGCCACAGTGATAGAGAGGCCAGGAGAGATAGAGACCCTGCAGACCAGGCATTCACAGGAAGAGAAGCCCTGCATTGGAATGATAGAAGCAGGAATCCACTTTGGGAAAATCAAGGCTACGCCCCAAACGGGATGGTTGGTTCTGGGTTTGGAGAGGATCTTGTAGCCATCAGGAAGGAGAGTGTCAAAACTCATAACAGGACTGGCCACAAATCAAGTCTCGGTAAGACAGAGTACATCAAAATCAAGAACTGATAGACACCAGACCACTGTATGAAAATGATCAGGATACATACAATGTGGCTCCTGCTGCACTGGACATGGATGGTCCTCATGAGAGGGTTGGTTAAAAAAAAGTTATATGAGGGCTTAATAAACGGAACAAAGCGATTGGGCTCTGTATTTGGCTCAAATTCAATTTCACTTTCATTTTCAATTTAGGTGCAATGGTCAGTTTATTTATTTGGTAGCTGATCTGATGGTGTTCCAAAGGAGTAAGACTGCCAACTCTCCAGCTATCCAGGATGGCTCCAGTGGGGAACAGCCCACTCTGCTGCGTTTGTGAGCCAGAGAAGAGCACGGTACTCAGCGACATTGTAGCATGGGCGTGGAGGGCGGGTCCAGCAAGTGACACCACTGCACACAGCTCCGGTTGGATTTGAACAATGCAAGACAGTGGGAAACAGTTCACTCTACTGTCAGCTTTGCTCCACTTGAGCCAAAGAAGAGCGTGGTATTAGGCACAGGTGTGGCGTGGCATAAAGGGTGGGTCCAGCAAACAACATCACTGCACTCAGCTTGTGTGGGCTTTGAAAAGAGCAAAAAAGAAGGAAACAGCCCACTCCGCTGCCCGCTTCTTTTGTGAGCTGAAGAAGAGCACGGTACTCGCCACCAGAATGGCATGGGGGTGGAATGCAGGACCAGCAAGCGACACAACTGTGCTTGGCTCCTGTGGGCTTTGAACAGTTTATGGTCATTTAATCTAAAACCATTTTATCTAATGCCATTCCATCGAAAGTTTTCCATCTAAATAATGTCCATCTAATGCATTTCTTTTCTTTTTTTTCTTTTTATTTTAGTGGGGTCCCCCGCCCGCCCAAAACCCTGTTTTTTACCCTTTAAAATGCACCTGAACAAAAATTAACCCTTTACCCCCCAAAAACATGCATTAGATGGAAATCTTTTATATGGAAACATTTAGATGGAATGGTATTAGATGCAATGGGTTTAGATGAATTGACTAGATACTGCTTTGGACAATGCAAGACAGCAGGAACCAACATGCTCTGCTGCCCGCTCTATGATACAACTCATGAGTAAAGCGCGTGGACTAACTTGTGATAAATATCACTGAGAAGAGTTGTCCCTTCCCATGTTGAAACTAAGACAACACATTTAGAATGAATGATGAGCGTTTGCGTAAATGAAATACACACACAGACAGTCAAAAATGCAACAGATGCAAATTCCGTACACCGTTCTTTCATCGAAGGCTATTTTTTAGATGGGTTATTAAACAAGAATGTTTTGCCAGAAAAACCCATCTAGTCTTGCCCAGTCAGCAATGGATCTATCAGTTGAAGGCTCCCTGTAACTTCCAGTTGGCCAAGTTGGATGGGGCCTGGTCACCCACTGTTACCTCCAGGGTGCACTACTACCTGTTTGATCATTACACAAGGGACATCTGATTGGGGATACGTCATAAGGAAACATATTTTGGTGGGGTGGGAGTTGCGTATTTACCCAATTGTCTCAACGGAGGCCCTTCTGCACAGTTATTCGTGGACAGAGCCAAAGCAAGACCCTCACATTAGTCAGTGGTGGCCAATGATTAGCAATGGTTATCAAAAGATCCAGAACAAAACTTCACCAGCAAAGGAAAGGCAGGGCTGAAATTGCACACAGCTTCAACAGGCATCCCTTAGCAATCATCAAGTGGAACCACATACAAGGTTCCAGTCACAGAGCCTTTCACCTCACACTGTGTCATCGTCATCGTCAATGCAGCCAGATGCGCGTCCGACACTGGCAACTGACATAACCTTTCACACATCACGCCACAACCATTCGCCTTGCAATGTGAAGGCTTACTATGCTGCCAGGCTCTGGTAAGGAGTAGACCTCTATGCTGATGCAGTGATGAGCAGCATCTCCCATGTTAGCATTACATGTTTACTAGGCCCAGACAGGTTGTCACTCTCTTAAGTGTTGCAAATGTTCCCGAAAATGGGAACCGGAAATGTGTCTTAAGCGCCGCCATTTGTTATGTTAATGTCAAGACGCAATAACCAAAAGGCATGGTAAGTATTTTATGTACTGCCATTAATTATGCAATGTCAGATTATCATCTTTGAAATCCGCACCCAGGCAGTACTGCACATACCCCCCTGCAACGGTTCGAGGGCACAGCAATGGCTGTGGGGACTCTGTGGCAATCACTATGTTATAACATAAAAATGTTTTCTAATTCTATGGTATCACACCAATGCTATTTTTTTTAATACAAACATCAATGAAAATATATGCCCACAAGAGATATTCGGAACTGAGATGTGAATATATGGGGAACATGGTGTCTCTAGCAGAAAACCATACTTAGGGTACACACAGCAGGCAAGGCACCCCACAAGCTGTTGCAGCTAGAACTCAATCCATGGAAAGTGAGCCAGGTGATGTTGAGGTCGGCCATGATATGCGGCCAATACAGATGTGCACGGGGCAGGCAAGGTAAACATTATGGTTCTGCAAGACCCCTCGCTAACCTCCCTTTCTTGCATGTGCAACCAGGAACATGCTTCTCGGCTATCATGGGCATACTTGTTATTTCCAGGCAGCCATCTTTCAACAGCTCAGTATTGCCATTAGAAGTCAGTTACAATCTAAATCCTGGTTTCTTTCCGGCCAGTCGTCGCTGAGCCATGGAGTGATTGAATCATGCTCTCGCTTGGCATAGGTAGATACGCTATCAATCGGTCCCCAGGTATATACATTTATATACCGATACCCTTGGGCATAAGATATTTTGATATCATAGTTTAACTCCTACATTCAGAGCCCATTACATTGTGAACATTTTGAAGGAAGGATAGCTCAGTGTTGAAGCGCTTAGGAGCAGGATGATGTCATGCAATATATGTTGGGTCCTGGTGAACCACTTAGTAGCTGGAGACGTCTGGTATGAAGGCCAACATAAATGATCAATGACTTTCATAATAATGATTTCTGGTATGTAGGCTTGCATAGCGTGGACTGGTAGCCTCATAAGCTTACTGGAGTTCCCAGCATTGACATTCACCAGCATGTTGATTGGCTGAGAACCATGTACAGTGTGCCAAACACAAGCAAGCTAAATGACTGTTATATCTCTTAAAGCGTGTCCAACATTGTAGAGGTTTGACACTACTAATAGGTGCAAACTTGCCTGTGTCGTCGTGACTCGTCAGTTTTGTGCCATTGGAGTGAACGGCCAATTCAAATGTAAAGTAACTTCACAAAATGGGTCTTTGCACTGAAGTTCTCAGTGGTCAACATGTGAATTTCAGCAATTTCAAAAGAGACCCAAAACAGGGAATACTGATAGAACTCGACAGTGAACTTCCAGAAAAGACAGACGCATTTACGCAGCCCTGCCCTTTACAAAGATGGCTGCCAATGTAATCTGGCTGCCAGAGGCAAATCCCATTGAAGGCAGTTGCATTCACTTGAATGAAATGACATACTCATGCGATTTAAGGATGTATTTACGGAAATGTTTATATGTTTCATTGATTCCTAAGGGAATACTGATAGAGATCGATAGTGGACAACCAGAAAAGACAGAAGCATGTATGCACCCCTGCCCTTTGCAATGATGGCTGCTGCCAGTGCATTCTGGCTGCCAGAGGCAAATCCCATTGAAGGCAGTTGCACTCACTTGAATGAAATGACGTACTCATGCGATTTAAGGATGTATTTACGCAAATGTTTATATGTTTCATTGATTCCTATATATCTGCGAAATAAAGATGAGTGATTGACTGAATGGCACTTAATGGCCAAATGATAAAGAACATCTCAAACAAGTGAAGCGGTTGCCCAACAATATATTTGTCTATGAAAAATAGTGCCCCAAGTTATCCATGGAGAGTACTTTTTAGCTGACAATTACTATTGGCAATTCCAACTAATTTCCCATTAAAACAATATTAGAAATAATGTAGAGCCATCTTCAAGCATTCACAAATGCACTTGGCATACAGTAGTTGCAGAAGGTAAGCACATTAAGTTGCCAATCACGGCTACTAATATTCCAGCACTGTCCGATTCTGCAAAGCAACATATAACAAAATTAGTGGGGTTTTCACTCATCATTCGATATTAATTTCTCAAAGAACATGCATTGCATGATAGCAAGTACTTGCCGTGATGTCTACTTGCACCCTGAAAAGGGAGCACCCAAGGACAAGCTACAAAAGGAAAACAGCATTATCATGTTATCACCTCTGGTCTGATTAATAAAAAGGGTGGGTTGATAATGGAAAATAATGTTGGCAGGACCCAGCATTAAA
This sequence comes from Ambystoma mexicanum, assembly GCF_040938575.1. Classification (NCBI taxonomy): domain Eukaryota; kingdom Metazoa; phylum Chordata; class Amphibia; order Caudata; family Ambystomatidae; genus Ambystoma; species Ambystoma mexicanum. Next base: position 541,349,289 of record NC_090941.1, on the reverse strand, counting down.
TATATTTTAAAATGCCATTATTGAACTTGCCTCTAATTCACGGATTTTGCAACATGGAACATGTTTTCCCATATAGAACTAAGTGCCACCAGGCATTTGTTGAGGTGTGTCGCTTGAGGTATTGATGGTAAATTCATTTGGTTGTTGTGTTGTTACATTTCTCCGGCTGCCACTGCATGTGGTATGTATGTGCCATGCATTGGAATGCTATCGGAATGCGTGCAGGTGTGTGACTGCCAAAGGCGTAGGTTACACCCGGCCGCTGAGGACTTAAATGTCCACACTTCTCAATATACTTCCAAAGCTCTGGAGTGGCTCTTGAGCAAATGAAGAAACTTCTTGATGAGGGTTCTGGTGCATTTGCGCCTACCTTTGAAATTAAATTTGAAAGCTCTTCACGAGTCCTTGTTGTTAGGGAGAATTCTCACACAAGTGCTAAATTCCCTCTACCTTAGAGACCTCCAGCTCTTTTGCTATATTTTGGGGCTTTGAACTTTTCATTTTCAATGTGTTTTACTTTTGTGTTCTTTGGTTATGCAGTTTTAAAACAACTGCATTGGCATCATCTTTTTCTGTCTGTCACACAGCACCTTCAGTGCAGTGGCACAGGGGTGTCTTTTCAGACTCCCCAAAGGTTTAACCTCCTTCTCTGGGACTGACTACCATCTCCCAGAGCATGTAAAGTTAAATTGAATTTACTAGTCTTTTAAAATTTACTGACCCAGCACACACTGGGCCTCATTACGAGTCTGGCGGTAACCTGATGGTTTTTCCGGCTCGGTTACCGCCAGACTCGTATTACCATTCTGCCTCCGTGATTCCCAGAATTACCAGGGCATTACAACCCCGGTAACCTGGGAATTCCGGAGGCGGAATTCGGTAAATCCCCATTCCCAACACAGGCACGATCTCGTGATGGTGCCGGTGTTTCCACGTCCGCCTGTAGGCGGGCGGTTTTAAACCCGCCAGGTCAGACCTGGCAGGAATGACACCTTCGCCTGCAGGACTCGAGATCACCCGGTATGGAAACAACGGTGGCGGCGGGGTTGACTCGTAATGAGGCCCACTATTTTCCAATAGAGTGCTGGAGGGGTTGCTTAGCTTCCCCTGAGTCAAAACACTCATGTAACAGTAAAATGTTACCTTTTCCTATTTTAAATGGCTGGTGGCAGTGGTTTAGATCAACTACCGTGATTTTTCACGACTGCTAAACAACGGTAGCTAAAAATCGGGTCAGCCATGTTTTTCAATATGGCGCCCCAGACTTAACTCTAAAAACAGATTTCGGTCATCTTTTTTCGCCATTTCTTTTAGGAAAAGTCCTTCTTGTGTTTAACTCTGCGTGCCAAACCAGGTTTGGTCCCTTTGTTCGTGCCCTTTGACGGGCTTCAGTGCTGAAGCCCATCCTCTGGTGCCAGAGTGTCTGGGGTGGACAGGATGTGAGGGAGGTGCCCGAAACTCCCTGTGCTTAGTCTCATAGGAGACCTGAATGCACTTTGATGTGATTGGCTGGCTGACTGTCCAGCAAGGACAGCCACCCTGCTGGGTGAGTGACAGCCAGAATGAATGGGGGGAAACTGTTTAAAAGCAGGTCTCTGGGACTTGGAAAGCAGATTCAACCACTGGAACAAAAGAACCAAAGAGGAGAGGAAGGAAGAGGACTGCTGCAACTCTTGGATGACCGGTGAAGCCCTGCTGCAGGTCCGAATTGCCTGAAACTCTGACGACAGAGAAGCCCTTCAAGGTTAACTTCTTCCCTTGAGTTTGGTGGGAACAACCAACTCACAAGCCACCTGGACAAGTCCTATTCTGGTCGAATTTTCATCTGAGTGCTGTTGAAAACCAGATAGCCAGAGGGAAGGAAACCAGCGTGTGGACTTTAAGGCACTCACACCTTAAACTGACGTCTTGCTACAGCTTCCCTGGGCAGTGCAGGAACTTCCCAACGTCCTCCTTCTTGTCCCCACGACTGAAGCTCAGGAACAGCGAGATCTGCTCAAACTGCCAGGAACAACTGCCTCAGCTACAGCTTTCTTCATTGACAAGGTACTGTGCAAATGGTTTGGAAATATTTTCAGCCATCGAGAAAGTGCGTGAAACTTTCCTCAACTACGAAGACTTGTCCTTCCCTAAACATTCGTCAAACTTTTCGCCTAGCCAAATCCTTTAAAAATCTGTGACAAAGACTTAACCGTTATCTACCAGAACTCTGCTATCCTATACAAAAGACTCTGAACCATTGACTTTGGCCCAGGCCTGTTGAGAAGAATTGCTGGTTGTATTTAATTGAAACCCTTTTCCCTGCCTATGAATGTATTTGGGCTATCTATTCTCATAACCTTGTCTTTTCCCTCCTTTATTAAGTATCTGAAGTGCCATTTTGCTCCTACTTCATTTTTGAGCTGAACTTGTTCATTTACTTACCGGTTGGATTTTTGTGGTGTATTAATGTGTGATATTGAACTGCTTATGCTAGAGTAATGTTTTCTAAATGACTGAGTAAATAAATGTATATTCTTTGACCAAGAAACCTTGAGTAAGTGTTTACTTGAATCACTGTATGTGTTGGTTCTTTGTGTAACTTGTTCTACTGCTCACGTAAACTCTTGAAATAAGTCTGGCTGCTCAGCCATCGCTACCACTTTACTGTGTAGTACAGGCTTGTAGCAAAGGTGAAATTGTGTTTACACTTGTAGTCCTAATTATATGTATTGTTCCCCAAGGGTACTGCATGTGATTATGCCTAACCTTTGTCTTACCTTCATGTGTAACTGTGCAACAGCCCTAGTTGAGCTGTAATGGCTCCGACTTTAGTTGTCTACATGTGAAGTTTTAACATAGGTTCATTTGGCAAATGCATTAATTTGTAGGGCTCACAAGTTGGAAGTATGTATCCTTCTGTTAGTTCTGCTTAAGTAGAATCAACATCACCTCGACCTGCAACCCCCACAGGAGTAATCATATTCTGTCAGTGGCTGGGGCGGATGTTCATTCTATGCCACTTTTTGCTATTTATAGTACCCATTTACTTTGCCCAGGTTGCTTACATGGCTTTGGTGTATTCTATAATCATTACAGCTGAAGACAGGAAACATGCTTGTAATGTTAAAATTGGACGTTTTTATGAACCAGAATTCCACCCTAGTATGTGTATAAAATAGGTGGTACAGACTTCGGCTTAATAAGTTCACTTCACCATTAGGAATCTCCCGGATGAATGCTAGTCCATTTGATAACAGACCGCAGGGCTGCATATCATTGGTCCCACACAGTATGCTGTCTGACTAAATGGCAGAGTGCATGTCAGTCTGATTGCCCAATCTCAACATGGATGCCCCTTTCCTTTGTGGGACTGTCATTGCAAATCCAAGATGGCTGATGGCACTCCTCTAGTCATGTGACTACATTGTTTGTTCAAAATGGGAGATATAGGGCATTTAATCTTTGTTGGTGTGGTGTAGCAAAGCCCCTTTATTGTTTTGCGGATGTAGTTTTCTGGTGTCAACTGCTAACCTTTTAGTGGTGTCGTACATGCAACTTATGTTTTGAGGGTGTAGTGCATGCTCAGAGGGTCCCTTGAGTGTCTTCACAGGCAGAGATGCAGGGAATGGCTGACATTTCCCTTGGGAACAGCTGCATGTATTCATAACTATAACACAGAAAGTCTCTCATTCCGGTGTGGCTATTGGTGTCCAACCTGGAGCATGGACTTGAAGTACTACTCGGAAGTGCCTATTGTTTGCTGCCCGCAAATTGGCAAGACCTGGTATGCAGCCTCTCTTATCGTTTTTTTCATATTGTGTCCAGAGCCACACCAAGTTCAACTTTGGTCACTTGGCTCTAGGTACAATGGCTGAACTGGTGGCCAGATCCTATACCTGCCAAGTAAGGGAAGGCCTGTTACAACTGCACCATTTCTTTTTTAGGGGTGGTTATATTCACACGTGTGCATCTCCTACAAGCCAGTTTCCAGTATAACGGTGAACTCCATGAACATGATGCAAGTGGAATTTGCGGTTCTATGTTCTTTCATCGACGGCTATTTTTTCAACAGGTTTTTTTGCAAAAATGTTTCACCGAAAAAACCTTCGAACAATGTATTTTTTTTCATTTTGGGGGATAACAATCCCCCATCCCCTATTGTTTTTTTACTATTCTCGACCCCCCCAACCCTTTATACGACCTATCCCACAGAAAACCTCTTGGCCTTCAGCGATATCCTTAATGTTTGGCTACCGGCAAGAGACAAGAGAGTTTTGTTTTTCCGCACTGGCGGTGTAATCATCCATATAATTCAGCTCACTTCAATGAACCAAAAGTGGGGCTAAGTTAAGGAACGCAGTACAGTCTGGAAAAGACCTATGGTCGAACTACGTGTTGGCTGTGTTATTCTTATAAAATTTTGCTTTGTTTGACATCCTTTGTAAATGCGGAGTGTAATTGTTGAAATCGGTGTATTAAATAGATGCCCACCATTCTTGGGTCTTCTGGATGAGCGACGTTTAAGATACGATAAAACCTGCACAATGTAACGTGTTGGGCAGCCACTGGGTTGTGACACACCCAAAGGGCCAGAATTAATGGAAGTGTGCATTTACCCCGCAAAGGCAGCGTGCCGAGAATGACACTGCGCGCACCTCCGCGCATAGTAAAAAATGTGTGCCCTGCTTTTCATGGATGTAAACAGGCATTTTTAGCAGACACGCAAGTGGAATCTAGCTGCACGAGGTAAACCCAAAACATGCCCCACGCAAACCAAAAACATAGCAGAAGACCAACCTTTCCGCAAAGCTCCGTGTCCACCTCTGAGACAACATCCAGTACCCCAGCAACTCTGCGCGAGGTCGCACGTAAGTAACAGCTGCAACCCAGCCACTCTGGGCGATGTCCCACGTAAGTAATGGATGCACTCCAGCTACTCTGGGCAAGGTCTCACTAAGTAATAGCTGCACCCCAGCTACTCTGCGCGAGGGTCCATGTAAATAATGTATGCACTGCAGCTACTCTGCGTGAGGTCCCACGTAAGTAACGGCTGCACCCCAGCAACTCTGCACGAGGTTTCACGTAAATAACGGCTGCACCTCAGCTACTCTGCTTGTGGTCCCACGTAACTAATGGCTGCACCCCTGTGAACCGCCCCCCCCAACTCCAACTGCACACAAAGTGCTGGCACATACCCCCGCTGCACATCATCCCCCTCAGGTGCAGACACCACCCACCAGCTCTCCTCACATCAGCCACTAACCCAGGCAGCCCTCACATCAGCCACTAACCCAGGCAGCCCTCACACCACCCACCAGCCCTCCTCACCATCGCCACTACCCCAGGCAACCCTGAAGTCCTGTCACCACCCACCAGCCCCCTTCACCTATGCCATTACCCCAGGCAGCCCCCTGAAATCCTGACACCACCCACTAGCCCCATCACCTCTGCCACTACCCCAGACAGCCCCCTCTAGTCCACACATCACCCACCAGCTCCCCTCACCTCTGGAACTACACCAGGCAGCCCTCCAGCCCCCTCAGCTCCACCACTACCCCAGGCAGCCGCCCTCAAGTCCTGCCACCACTCAGCAGCCCCCTTCACCTCTGCCAATACCCCAGGCAGCTCCCTCCTGTCCACACACCACCCACCAGCCCCCCTCACCTCAGACACTACCCCAGGCAGCCCTCAGACCACCCACCAGCCCTCCTCATCTCTGCCACTACTCCAGGTAGTCCCCTCCAGTCCAAACATCACCCACCAGCCCCCCTCACCTCTACCACTACCCCGGCAGCCCCATCAAGTCCAGACACCACCCTCTAGCTCCTCTCACCTTCAACACTACCCCAGGCAGCACCTCCAGTCCTGACACCACCCACCAGACCTCCTCAGCTCTGCCACTACCCCAGGCAACCCCTCCAGTCCAAACACGACCAACTACCCCCCTCACCTCCGAAACAACCCCAGACAGCCTCCTGAAGTCCTGACACCACCCAACAGACCCCTTCACCTCTGCCACTTCTCCAGGCAGAACCCATCAATACATGACACCTCCGACAAGCCCCCTCACATCTGCCACTACCCCAGCCAGCCACCTCCAATCCACACACCACCCACCAGCCCCCCTCACTTCCGACACTACCCCATGCAGCCCTCACATCACCCATCAATCCTGCTCACCTCAGAAACGACCCCAGGAAGCCCTCACACCACCCACCAGCTCTCCTCACCACTGACACAACACCAGGTAGCCCCCACCCCACCCACCTGACCCCCTTCTGACACTACCCCAGGCAGCCCTCACACCACCCACCACCCCTCCTCACCTCTGTCCCTACCCCAGGCAGCCCCCTCAAGTCTGGACACCACCCACCAGCCCTCCTCATCTCCACAACAACCCCAGTAGCCCCCTCCAGTCCACACGCCACCCACAATCCCCATCAGCTCCAAAACTATGCCAGACAGCCCTCACACCACCCATCGGCCCCCCTGACCACTGAAACTACCCCAGGCAGCCCTCAGACCACCCACCAGGCCTCCTCACCTCTGCCACTACCCCAGGCAGCCCCCTCCAGTCCACACACCACCCACCAGCCCCCCTCACCTCTGCCACTACCCCAGGCAGCCCCATCAAGTCCAGACACCACCCACCAGCTCCTCTCCCCTCTGAAACTACCCCAGGCAGCACCCTCCAGTCCTGACACCACCCACCAGACCCCCTCACCACTGACACTACCCCAGGTGGCCCTTACACCTCCCACCAGTCCCCGTCACCTCCGAAACTAACCCAGGCAGCCCCCTCAAGGCCTGACACCACCAACCAGCCCTCTTCAACTCTGCCACTTCTTCGGGCAGAACCCCTCAAGACCAGACACCTCCCACCAGCGCCCTCACATCTGCCACTACCCCAGACAGCACCCTCCAGTCCACACACCAACCACCAGCCCCCCCTCACTTCCGACACTACCCCATGCAGCCCTCACGTCACCCACCTGTACCCCTCACCTCAGAAACGACCCCAGGCAGCACTCACACCACCCACCAGCTCTCCTCACCTCTGACATTACCCAGGCAGCCCTCACTCCCCCCACCTATTCCCCTCACCTATGACACTAACCCAGGCAGCACCCTCAAGTCCCAACACCACCCACACGCCCCCCCTCACCTCCGACACTACCCCAGGCAGACCTCACAGCACCCATCAGCCCTCCTCACCATCGCCACTACCCCAGGCAACCCCTGAAGTCCTGGTACCACCCACCAGCCCCCCTCACCTCTGCCACTACCCCAGGCAGCCCCCTGAAATCCTGACACCACTCACCAGCCCCATCCCCTCTGCCACTATTCCAGACAGCCCCCTCTATTTTTATTTTTTATTTATGTATTTTAATATTTATTTTGCGCCGGAAGCTCGCGAGCCTCGGGGCGCAGAAACAGGAACACAAAGACAGAACAGACAAGTGGTAGGACAGATAGGACGGGACGAACACAAAAATTACTCTGACTGGGGGTTGAAAAGGTAGCAGTTTATTTGAAGATGTGGGTTTTTACCATTTTGCGAAAGCGGGTATAGTTGGGTTCCAGTCGAAGGTGATCCGGAAGGTTGTTCCAGAGACTGGCTGCAAGAGTCGGGTAGGCTCTGCCTAGGCCGCTTTTGAGTTTGTGTGGGGCCATTGCAATTTTGCCAAGTTGGGACGATCCCAGTGTTCTATTGGGAACGTATGATTTGATCCTCGTTTTTAGGTACGTTGGTGCCTTTCCGTGAATGCATCTATGACCAATGGTTAAGGACTTAAAGTGCACCCTATCTTCAATTTTCAGCCAGTGAAGCTCCCTTCTGGAGTTGCTGATATGCTCTGTTCTAGATTTAAGCTTGACAATTCTTACGGCGTTGTTCTGTACAACTTGGTAACTTTGTAGGCACTGCTTGGAGGCAGCCAGGACTAGGGCGTTGCCAGAGTCGAGGCGCGACAAGATGGTGGCTCTTGCTATGGTCGCGCAGTTGTCCTCTGATATAAAGGGTCTGATGGCTTTTATTAATCGGAGGTGGTAGGCACAGCTTTTCTTAATGTATTGTGCTTGGGCATCCGCCCCCAACGATGCTTCCAGCAGCATACCGAGGGTTTTAACCTTGCCTAAAACCGGTATGGATGTATCTTTGATCTGAGAGGATGTGTAGGATGGGGATAGCTTAGCTCGAGCGGAGGATGAGCCAAAAATCATGAGCTCCGTTTTTTTCCCATTAAGGCACATCGAATTGGAGTCCATCCATTGCTCCACGTAGTTATATATCGTGGTGAGTTGCTCGCTGTCTTTCTGATAATTGCCACTTAGTTCAAATACAAGCTGCGTATCATCAGCGTAGTTAGTGAAATAGGTGTTGATATGGTCGAGAAGAAGGCATAGGTACCTCAAGTAGAGGTTAAACAGCAGTGGTGACATGCTAGCCCCTTGGGGGACTCCACAAAGGATTTCTTTTTCCAATGAGAACCTGTCCCCCCAGTGCACCCTGGATATTCTGTTTTTTAAAAAGGACATTATCCAGGTGATGGCTTCATCAGAGCAGTTGGTGGACTTTTTTAAAGCATTCTGGAGTAAGTTGTGGTCGTGGAGGTCAAGTAGGATGAGAAGACCCGTCTTACCCTTGTCAATAATACCGAGCATTTTGGTCTGAAGATCTAAAATGGCTGCCTCGGTACTGTGTGCAGGGCGGAAACCGGACTGTTGTGGGTGGAGGGAGTTTGATTCCTCCACATGTGTCTCGAGTTGCATAGTGGCAATCTTATCCATGAATTTGAGGATGAAGTTGCAGTTTGTTATGGGTCTAAGGTTGTTCGGGTCCCGTTGGTCAAGATTGGGTTTTTTACCAGGGGGGTTACTGTAACCTTTTTGATGGCATCGGGAACTTTCTGATCTCTAAAAGAGGCATTAATGATCTTTGTCAAGGTGGGGGCGAATATGTCTGTGTTGTCCAATATTATTTTGGGCGGGATGATGTTCTCTGCGCATGTCGTGGGTTTCATTGATGCCAGTAGCTTGATCATTTCCCTGCTGTTGATCTCTGCGAACTTAAAAGTTTCAATAAACTGGCAAGGTGACTGTCGTTTGTTTGTTGGTCAATGAGTTTAAGATAGTGTCCCTGGGTTAGAAATTTTGTTGAAGAAGGCGATCTGAGTAATATCACATTCTTCTTGTGAAGGTAGGAAAGGAGGGGTGATGGCTTTAGGTTTTTCTATAGATTTAAGAATATTGAACAGTTTGCTGGTGGAGTTAGCGGCTGTAGAAATCTGTTCATTATAAAAGTTTTTCTTGTCCTCTGTTATCATGTGTTTATATTTTATTTTGCTTTCCTTCCAGAGGGCTTTATTGGCTGATGAGGGATCTTTTAGCCAAGCATTTTCTCTGTTTCGTTTGTCCGTTTTTGTTCTGCTAGTTCTTTGGAGAACCATTGTTGTTTTTTTTGGATGGATCTAGATGACTTGGTTTGGAGGGGAGCTACTTGGTCCGTAAGTTTTTCGAGATGACTGAGTAAATTTGCTAGCATAGTTTCACAGGTGTCATTCTCAGCTTGGTTTTTATCCACCTCAGCCAGGCATTGTATGAGATGGCTCCTGTCGATGTTTTTGTAGTTACGATATGTCGAGAGGGTGGGGCGATTGGGGGTTTTAGGTTTGGGAAGGGGCAGAGTGATGTGAAAGGATATGCTGTGATGGTCTGACCATATGCACGCTTCCATCTTAAACTCTCGAGTTTCGAGATTGTTAGAGATGACCCAGTCAAGAAGATGGCCATTGCCCATTGTGGGCTCTTGGTTATTGATCTCAAAATCAATGTTGTTTAGGGATCTTTGTAGTTTACCAGCTTCTTTTTCCTTAGAATCGCCATACCAGCGATTGAAATCTCCTGTGACTAATGTGGCTGTGTTGGGTCCTTTGAGCATGTTAAGTTGGTGAGTTATTTCGTCATTGAAGTCTGGAGTGGATGTGGGAGGCCTGTAGAGTACGATCAAGTTTAGGCTACTGTTAGCCGTGGGGGTATGTTTGAGGTGCAGTATTTCACAGCCTGTGCATGCTATGCTGTTGGGGAACATGTGGATGGAGTCTCTTGCAATGACTGCAACACCACCCCCCTGTCCTTCATCTCTATTTGAGTAGAAGATGGAGTAGCCTTCCGGTACTACAATGTCGCAGGTGGGGCCGATAGGGTCCTTAAGCCAAGTTTCAGTTATGCAGAAGATGTCTATTTGTTCATCGACAATCCTGTCATGACAACATTGTGCATGTTTATTAAGAGAGCATGTGTTTAGCCGGCAAATTTTTAGGTCTAGCTTAGTTGAGGGGTGAGGCTCGGGGCCGTTCCGGGGGGGAGCGATCAGTTTTTTCTTCTTAGCGGGCCTTTTGATGGCAAGTTGTTCCCTAGTGTCCTGACTGGTATGGTCAAGGACGGAGTCCACCGCTTTTTTAACCAATTTAATGCGCGCATACTTACACAGGTCTGATGTGAGCTTGTCAATGGGGAGCATCCCCATATTTGCCTGTGAAGATGTAACTACGGTTTATGAGAGGAAACGGGCAGCGGTTTCTGCCCTGGAGACCGCGGACGGCGAGGACCGGCGAGGACCGGCGCAGACCGGCTTGCCCCTGAAAGCGCTGGCGCTGAAAGCGCCTGACGTATCTGGAAGTAGGCGGCAAGGGCACCTGGGAACTGTCGTTCCTAATAGTAATGCAGGAAAGTAAACAAAATACTAGTGCTTGCTCGTTGCGCAAATATGACCAGAAAAACTTTAAAACTTTTAAACACACAATGGAAGTTTCTCAAGTTACAAGTATTTCCCAAATCACAAAGTATCCTCAGAAAAGTACGTTATGTCAATAACGTTACCCCAGAAATGAAATGTAAAAGGATTCCCTCCCTCTACAGTGACACCCCCTACCATAGGAGTCATTAACTGCCCTGTGCTTGTGCTTTGCTGTATCTGCATAGGTGAATGCTGCGACTGCCCTTGCGGTGGATTCACTGCTGCTTGCTGCGTTTGCAAACCTTGCTTCATTGTTGGCGCTTGTGCCTGTTGCACTGTTTGACTCTGAGCAAACCCACCTCCACTCTGCTGTGAATACGAAGGTGGGTTTGAAGTCCCCCCTCGTGAAAATTGACCATTCTGCTGAAACCCTTGACATGCCCAACATATAGGAGGCGGAAAGCTCCTATTCTGCCCATTCTGCATATCTTGATTGTCATTCTGCATATTTTGAAACCTACCTTGATTGCTCTGAATGTTTCCCTGATTATTCTGCCAATTCCCTTAATTATATTGGAAATATCTACCTCGAAATCCTCCTCTTCCTCGTGGAACAAATCCATTATTGCCCTAATCAATCTGCCTTTGATTATTCACCTGCGGCATGTTTGTTACTTGCTGTGAATTTGATCCATCTCCACTAGTTATCATCGCCCCTTCAATGGCATACGTAGATAACTTATTCTGCACTAACATTGCCACTTTGCCTTTCCTAGTATCATTTATTTTGTGACTGTTTTCTTGCAAGAGTCTGCAATAATGTGCAATGGTCAGCTGAATTTCTGACCACGGTTTTGCCTCCATACCCACTAACTTATTGAGCTGCTTCTGTACTGGGTCTGGCAGCCCTTGGCATAATATATGATAGAACACAGGTATAGATTTCCCCCAAGCCTTGCATGTCTCCAAGGCCCATTCCTCTTGGAAATTCTGAATGTAAACAAGCAGGTCTTCCCCTTCCTGCATCTTTTTTGCCATCATAGCTCCCATAGCAGACGTGTCTGGATACAGTACTCTAAGCACTTTCCAGACTGCCGCTCTGCAGTTATTGAATGGTGCTCCATCATGAGCAGTGTTAACCTTAGTAACACCAGCATACCCTTCTCTGGACCAAATGTCATCAGCTCTCTCTCCAAGGATGGCAATCAGGAGACCCTTAATGTCCCCTATTGCCAATGTATTTCCTCCTGTCATCTTTTATAATTCATGTATCCATTTCCCAGCGCCAGAAGTTAAACCCAGAAGTTTACATCTTAAATTATCCTTGCCCATCTGGGGCAAAGGTATATACTGTGGTCTAGCTCCCCCTTTCTCTAGCAAGGGAAAACTGTGAAACCTGAAACTCACTCTCATCTCCCATCGTCTGTCTATTCAAGGCCGGGGCAATATTTCTACACTGCCTTCTTCCTGGCAGTGACATTAATCTGCTCACATAAGGTGGTGACTCCCCCTCTCACCATGGGGTTGCCCTTTAGGTTGCTCTGACTGCGCCAATTATTTTGACGTCTGAGGTATAGGTATGTCTAAATCTGACCATCTCACTTCCTTATCCATGGTAAAACAACCCTCAGGACCACATACGACACCTCTCTTTTCTCCACGGAAGGTGTCTCTGTCTTTGTTTGACATTTCCTTTGCCCAACTCATATAACTTCTCTCCTCTTCACCTCTGTATAGAGTCAGTCTATCTAAAGACAACTCCTTGGGCCTTGTGCTACATGAGGCTCCCTCTGTATCATATAGCTGTGTACTGTCAAGTCGATCATTTTTTCCCTTCCCTTTTAATTCTTTCTGGGCTCTCATGTCATGATAAACTTTATCAATCGCTTCCCCAATGCTTCTAGAGTCAAACTCGTTCTCTAGATTTACTCTAGATCGGCCTGGTAATGTCTCGTATTCTGATGAGAGGAACTCCTCTATGTCCTCCCATGCTACTTCTGGATCAGGGTTCCTTGCCTCTTTCTCCAGGTGATCGAAATTGCGTGCTCTTTGCCTTCTTTTTCATTCTATGTCATCATCAAGCTCTCTACACTTCCTTGCTTCCTCTCTTACCATGTCTTACTCTTTTTTCTTCATATTCCTTCCTCTCTTACCATGTCTTACTCTTTTTTCTTCATATTCCTTCTTTCCTTTGCCCTTTGTATCTCCTCATCCTTTCATCTTTGTATTCTCTTATCCCTTAACTTCTGTTCCTCCTCTTCAATTCTTTTTCTTTCTAACCTTTCCCGTTCATCAATTGCCTTTTGTCTGTTATCTTGTTTTCTTTGTTCCACTGCTCTTTCCTGCTTCTTCAACTGTTCATCTTGATATAACTGCTCCCGTATTTGTCTATATCTTCTTTTTTGCCTCTTCTTCTTTCGATCATTCCTCCCTTTCTCTATCCTTTTTATCTTGCCCATCTTGAACTTCTCTTTGTCTTACATCCTCAATGCCTTTAACATTGAGTTTGAGCAACATCTGTCCACCCATCCATTCGTTCTGTAAAAGGGCTAACTCATCAGCTTTATCTCTTTCTCCCTTCCATCTCTTTATTTCTCTTCCTATATCTAAAGATGTGCTTGCTCAATCACTTCTCTCCTTGTCGCGTCTCTCCTTGTCCCTCAGGACCTTAAGAATTACATCTTTCTCAGTATTTGTCACCGCTTTGCCCAGGCGACTCATATGCCGGGTTGCTATACCCTATTGCTTCTTTAAGCTCCTTCAATGGGTATAACTCATCGTTTTTCTTTTTTTTTTGTGTCTACTTCAGGCGGGGTGGTGGAGCAGAAGGCTCCTCACCCCCCTCTTTGCATATATTAAGTATCCAATCTATAGGAACTGGCTCTTCTCCTTCCTACTGGTACAATTTCCAAAGTTCTAAGCTCGCTAGTCGCTTGTCTAGCTTTTTTCCCGTATATGTCATCATATGCTGCAGGACTACCTTCGATAGTGACCCTCCTTGCGGCCATGGCATAAACATTTTGTCCGCGGTTCTATTAACCCATTCCGCAGTATACTGTCTAAGCTTAGGTGCATGTTTCAGCAATTGCTTGCAGAGGTGCACAAGTTGAGTAGCATCCTCCATTTTTGACTCGTCACTCTTGACCATCAATACTCGTTTACTTTTGTCACAGATTTTAAAAAACAATACGTTTCAGAAAAACAATGAGCGTGCATCAATCGTCGCAGGCTCCAATCCCTTTCAATCACATTTTTTACTTTAATCTTGCTAAATAAACACCATCAACTTAAATTCAGACAAACAATTACATTTTTCAACCTTGTGTTTCTTCTTTTCTCATCAATCACTTTTGACTATTACTTGATCACCAACACATAAATACATAAAACAGAACAAACAGACATATTCGAACGATCACAATATTCTCTTATCTCTTACGATCTTTTCTCTAAGACTCGTTGCCCTCTACATCAATACTTCAACAGAGTTTAAATCTACCTCTTTAAGTTACGTCTTTAACCGAACTCATCGTCTACGTCATCCGCTATGGGATTTTAGGTTCAGATTTCTTCTGTTACGTTCTTTAAAACACAGACACAGGGCGTTTCTATCATTGTGGTATTCTCCTCACGATACCTCTTAATTGCTTGGCCTCTCACAAGGCAATTTTCTATTCAATATTTAGCACTCTTATTCTCAAGTTACGTTTGCCCCACCACCCTCCATTACACGTCTTTCCCTTATCACTTCTTGTCACTCATTGCCCATAAACAGTTTTGATACCTTTCTCAGTTTTTACTCACCATTCACCTGTTCGTCTTCTGACTCTCGGGATTGCACTCCTCTTTTACTGCCTCTTCAACTTCCCATTCGTTCAGCTTCTTGTAGACCGTGGGAGGGGATTCTGTCGGAAACCGGAGGGACCTGTCACACCCTACTTGCAAGAGTTTAGCAATTTAAACTAAACTACTATCCACGGGGTGCCTCACGTCCTGTTAGCCGAATGGCGGAGGTTGTGCGATATTGCTGGGACTCCAAAGTTTACTCATGTCGATGGATTCTTTAAACCATCCTCTGCTACCAAGTGAATTGAATAGCCTCAGCCCTTTAAGATGAGTAGCAACTACCCTGGAGGTGGATGGGGATGCAGATTTTATTCATACATCAATAATCAAAATGACTCTGTTACTTGGCACAAAGCATAGCTGTTTTATTGTCAATTATATAAAACAGGGAGTACAACGAACATCAACGAATTCGCTCGATCCTCTTACTCAAAGAGTTTCATAAAAAACTGAGTTTATACATCAAAAACTGATAAGCTCTTAGTGAACATCTAAGTATATGATCTATACTAGTATGGCATAATGAGTGAAAGTGATAGGCTTCTTAACATCAGGTGAGGCAACTAAGCTCTCCCCTCAAAATGACCACTATGAACGTCAATAAATAAACGACGTCCCATTGGCTACACAAACTATAGGACCCTTAATTACGCAGTCCCCTACAATTGGTTGGCACTCTAACCTTCGTCAGTACTTTTCCACCCATGTCTAGCAGCACGCAGGCTGGCCTTTCAGGTGCTGGTGTCACAACCTGGCGACCGGCTGCGTTCTCTAAGCACTTTGCCACAAAAACTTGGAAATTACCTTGGCGCCTCTCATTTCGGCATTATCCGGTAAACTACAACTCCCAGTGTTCCTGGTTCAAGGAGAGTCACGTGATCCATAGGTGGCATGCCTCCCATCATCCTCCATAGGTAAACCATAAGTACAGCAAGAGAACGCTTCTCAAGTGCTCCTTAACTGTGTTTTTCCTCCTGTTAAGTTGCGCTTTGTTTATGTACCCCTGCTCCGTTATACTGACCTTGGACTGCTTTTGGATTACCTCGCCTCTGTTGGCTCTTGATTCCTGACGCTTGGTCCCTTCCCTCTGACTTGCTTACCTGGTTGCTGAATCTCTACCTGCCCTCGACCTTGCTTCCTGTGATAGCCCTTAGTGTAACGCGCATTCGGCAGACTCGCTTCAGGTCTATTGCTTCCCGAACTCATTGCTTGAACTTGCATTTCGTCACAGGAGTCTGTAATTGTTCTTTTCACAAACTTGCTGCTTTCTCCTTCACTTCGGTACTTTCCGAGCACCTGCAGACACACCTCTTGTGTGTACCCTCACGCCCTCTGGACAATCTGCTGCCTTAGCTCACTGTACACTTTGGGATTTGTTTTCTTTCTTAAGTGACAACTGGACACTCTGCTGGTATACCTTTGTGTCACTTTAATCTCAACACTTCTTGGTGAACTCTGCTGCTCATTGGGAATTTGTTTGGATGCACTGCTGTTTCCTTTGGATTTGTGTGGACAATATTGGCTGCGCCCTTGTGCCGTTTGGGTTAGGTTATTCGGACTTTACAACTTTGTTCCCTTTTGCATCAACTTCTTCTGTTTAACGTCAGTACCTTCACAATCAAGTAGGTTTACAGCCTTTCTCAAGTTCATTGCAGGTAAGAGTTGGGTTTTACAAGAGGGGGTTGTGGTTATCTTCCAATATTCAATGTTTATGACATTGATCTTGTGAACTTACCTTTTTTCCCTTAGCTCTTTTGCTGCTTCTGACTTTTCACCCAAGCCCCTGGCCTGTCAGGTGTATTTTCATCTCCTGCAAGCCCCGCTTTTGGGGGGAAGGTTTTTCTATCTACGGTCTATGTTGCTACTGTTGAACCGTTTTGAGATTGAAGACAGTCAACAAGGGGCAGATCTTCATTTCTCCCTTAGTTTATGACAGAATCTTCATTTCTCCCTTAGTTCATGACAGCTGGTGAGCTCATCTTAACCATAGCTTCCCACCAATTAGCATATCAATCTATCATCACCTCAGTGGTCTGCTTAGCCAATTAGGCTTTGAAGCTCAGCCTTGAGTTTGTTCTGTACTGTGGAGAAATCATTGGAGTGAAGGCAGCGCTATCCTCATGCGTAAGTGTGAGCATTTTGCTCGTCCAACTTCATCCTTCTACGTGACTGAAGACCATAATTTCGAGCTTCTGCTGTCTTTAGAATACTATTTTTTAAAAGACCTCTGATGTCTTCCTTGTTTTGTTCATGTCTTCTAAACAGGAGCTGTTCTTTCACACGATTTTGTATCGATATCAGTTCAATCCAGCCTGATAAGACCTTGGCTTCTTGGCTTGGCTTCATGGCTCATCCAACCTCGCCTTTTTGAGATTCACTTTGTTATTTCAACTTTTGTTAGCTGCGACACACTAGAAATTAGGCCTTCTTTCTAAAGTCCAGCACTGCTACAATACGTAGTGAAAACTTCCATCCTTCACTTGTTCAGATTCATACATATAGGTTGGCGCTTGCCGCAACTTATTCACTACAAAGCTAGCCTTAGTATTACTTCGTCTGCTTTTGTTTCTTTTGCATCTATACACGTGTAAAATGACTTCATGACTCTATCAGTTCTGTAGCATAAGCTTCTTTATCTTGATCCCAAGATGCCACTTATCTTTGATACTTTCTTGATGCCTTATAGAATATCTGCATTCTCTGATCTCAGCATCTTTTCTACTGTACGTCAGCTCAGCTCTGCGTGACGTCACCATTCGTCTTTGCTATTCATTTGCGCTGCTTCTTCCGGGATTTCATTCAAATGGCCATCATATTTTCTTGTATGCAGGTATGGTTTTCTCCTCCAGGAATCTCCTAGATATTGGTATACCCACTGGTACTGCACGGTTTTCGCATTCTGGCTCCCACCATATAGGCATTAGGGGTGAGGTGGTTGAGGGTGGGGTACTTGGCACCTCCTCTACACCCTCCTCACCTCTGACACTACCACAGGCAGCTCTCACACCATCCACCAGCCCTACTCACCTTTGACACTACCCCAGACAGCCCTCTCAAGTTCTGGCACCACCGATCAGCCTTCATCTCCTCCACCTCTACCTCAGGCAGCCCCTCCAATCCAATGCAAGCCATTTGTTGCATCAGGCATTGTATGCATGAGTCAGCAATCAGCTGTGTCTCACAACACACACAAGCCGCAAACAGGATGTGGCATCTGCAAACATGCAAGCCACACATGCACCTTAGAGCATTGTCCCACATAGCTAATCACCAGCGGCATTCAGATGACTGAGATCCGGGAGTGGAGGTCTGGCCAGAACCTCTCAAGTACCCGCAGCTGTATCTGGCTGAACCAGTGGCAGCCAGCACGGTACACCTCCACGGTGGGTTCCGTGGAGAGGCCTGCCAACACCTTGATAAGGCTGCAGTTCTTGAGGTAGCCCCAGCATTTCCGAACCATTTCCCTGGGCCAGACTGCCACCCCTTGCATGAGGATGGCAGCTGTGATGTCATCCCAGATCCTTTGCCTTGCATTGGTGCCCAGCTGTGTAGCTGGATTGAAGAGGGCATCATTGGTTCCCAGGAACCCGATTCACCAGGATGCCAAGTTCAGTGTTGCTGAAGTTGGCCACCCTCTGCCTCAACATGGGGGTGCTGCCCTCCCCCAGATGACATGCATGGGGCAGACATGGCACACCCGATGCTGGCATGGGCTTCCTGGGACCTGGGTAGGTTTTGTGGAGCAACAGCGGTGCTGGTAGAGGCTGAAGTCACGGAAAGTACAGAGGAGAAGGTTGCAAGGCCAACAGGAGTCCAGGCAAAAGTGGGGCAGCTGGCACACCAAGACAGTGTAGTTTGCAGGTAGGCACCCACTCTCGAGCAGGCAGCAGCACTATAGGACTGAATGAGGCAAAGCGCGGCCAGAGGAGGCAAAATCAGCAGCAGTTTAGGCAGGAGGAACAGTGGTGTGTGTGTTGGATCTGCAGCTGCCGATAGCAGAGTAAAGGCCCTAAACGCGTAAGTTATGCCCTGCATGTGGTGACACTGTGCACCTATGCGACACGCCTACACGGCTCACGGCAGTGATGCTGAAAGATAAGTCAAGCAAATTTCATCACTTGTTGTGCACGAAGGTTACGATCTGGAGGAGTTACAAAGTTGTATTTGCATTTTGCTACAAAATCATTGCCTCCAAATATCCAATTTTTCTTTGTGGTGGGTGGAAGGGGTTTTGCCTCTGCGCATACGTGAATGTAATTGTATACTTTATGAGGCATACAGTGTGTCACGTACGCAATATCTGTATATCTGGGTGCCTCTGTGTATCGTATACCACTCTTTTTACTTGATGGAAGCTTTCTGGGTCCCGCATATGCAATCTTTGTGTTTCAGTGTGCCAGTGCGTATTGCGTACTGCTTTTTCAATTATTGGAAGCTTTCCAGGTATCACATAAGCATTTTGTTTTTAGGGTGCCACTGCATATCGTGTACCAGTTTATTCCCTTTTCGGGTACATTTGAGCTTTGCTGGACCACACATTCACGTCGTACATCACATAGACTGTTCCCTGACTCATATTGCCCAGGACAATACGTTGGTGTGCCTTCCATTCATCCTTTACGCCTGTGGTGTCCACAGGTCCTCATTGACTATGTGATGACATGTGCCTGTATGCGGGGAGCACACATACACACGCACAACGTATGGTGCATTGGCAGCGTGTCACAGAAAATATAAATGCCTTAGAGGTGGAGATGCGCACTGCTGAACAGGTTGGGAAGCAGTGGAATGTTCTCACCCAGCGCACCAAGCACAAGTTAAGTGTCAACCTGGCCTCTGCAATGACAACCGGAGGGGGTCCAGCAGAGGAGGAGCAGCCAATTCATCCTCCTTGAGCAGGTGCAAGGCGTAGGAGGCCTTGAGAATTATGAGGACACATCAGGTGAGTGTCCGTCATTGCGCCTCCAGTGTTTTGACAATCATGCATCACCCACATCATCTGTGTATTGGCACATCTGGCTGCATTTGTCTGCCAGCCCTGGGTAAAGCATGTCCTGTGATGTACAGACTCCTGTCAAATGGCCATCATACTGGGAGTCCCCCGTGTGGCTGCCATTTGTGGCACATGTCTGTGTGACAGGACGCATCCCCCACAGGTAACTCCCATGGCACTTGTGCACCTTGTAATACCTACTTGTACTTTTGAGTGCTACATTCTTGTTGTGTTTCACTCTGCACTGCTAGACAGGTGCATGCAGACAAAGTTTAACTTTTATGCCATGTCATGCAGAGTTGCATGTTCCATTTGTCACCTGCACTTATGGGTTTATTTGTCACGATGCATATCACAGATGTTTGTCAATGCACCTTGTGGTGTTCCCAGAGTGGAGTTGCAGAAGTGTCCACCGACACCATCCACAGTGACTCAATTCCTGTGACACAGAGAGCCCACTCACTATGATGCCTGCTCCCTTTTACAGTTACACACTCTGGGGCCACTACCTTCACCCTCTTGTGGCTCAGTGGACCTTATTTACATTGCCCAATCCACTCCGCGCCTCTCTGCATTTCAGGGACCTTGACCATAAGGCACACTTTCAACTGCACCTGCTAATGGGCTTTTTCCCTTTTCTTCTCATGCATGTCCTCATTGTATCCAGTTCCCTGCAACAGACCTGATTAGTGTGTCAGGTTTTGGCTGTGGTGTTGTCTGTGGATAAGGATGTCTGGCTGTTGCCATGTGATGGCACTGAATATTCAAATGTCACATGTGCATTACTTTTCCCCTGCTATGTATGGCGAATTGACAGTTGAAAGGCCCCTCATTCTGCGTTTACTCTACTGTTGAATGTCAATGTGTCCAATGCTGGCATGGCCATTGTGGGTAGGGGTGGTGGTAACTTGTCAGCAAATGCTGTATTGAACAAAGTGTGTGAATGCACAATGTCTGATTGCTGCATGTCCTGCCATTTATTGTTAGACTGCACCTTGAAGCATATGTGCATTGTTGTCCCTTTCAACATTTCTCAATATGTCTTTCTCTGTGCATGTGCAGGTGAGGATGGACCAGATGCAGAGGATGAGGAGGAAGAGGAGGAGGAAGGGTTCATGGTGCGTCAGACCACCAGTGGGTGACGTGGTGTGGTAGGTCGTGAGAACGCACTGGTGCTCTAGACCATCCTGAGTCAAGCTGCTTACTCTTCGGACTCTTATGACTCAGCTGGCTTTGATGCTGAACCTGATGTGCATCCCTCAAAGAGGGCACAGGTGAGTAGCCCAAAAGGCGGATCAGATGGGGCCTGTGAGTCAGTGGTTGGCCAGCTGGCTTCACAAAGCCAGTCTTTGGTTAGCCCCCCCCAACTGCGGTGGTTACGGCTGCAAGGCCAGCCTCCCAGGATTTGGCTTCAGGTCCTGGGGCTTATGTTGAAGGGAAGGTTTCTGACCTGCAGCCCACGACAGGGGCACCACAGCAATGGGCATGGATCCTTGCATCAGGCCTCCGTGGGCCCCCCACACACGTGTGGGACATCTGCAGGCGGAGAAAACAGAGGGGGAGCAGCAGATGTTGTGTGCCGCTTGTTAGTACTGATTTTCTATACTCTGGCCTGGTGGACAGATATATAGAAGGCCAACCTCTTTTGTGACAGGGACAACTCTGGGAAGCTGTAGCTAAACCAGTTTAGGTAGCAGTGACAGGCGGTCTAAGCTAAGTTTGTCAGAGTTGGTGAGCCTGTAAAGGGTCCACAATGAGGTCACACAATGGGAATCACAGATTACACTTAGACTGGATGTATACAAATACAGCTATTTATTTCTGACCAGAACACACTACAGAGAAATGACTACTAGCAGGTAGACTTATCACACAACACTATTAAACTAAATACATATATACATTCACTTTGTTATAGGGCATAATACACACCAGAAACTACTGCAAAGGAAAGGTTATAACAGTATTATGCACAAAAAGGTCCACAGAGCTGATCCCTAACTAAAATTGTCCAGCCCTAATTTGCCTGGTGCCTTTTATGTAATAGTTCAGGTTACAGTTCCACAGAAGTTAAAATGCAGGAAGAAATGCAGGTAGTGTCTCTGGGGTCCAGTGAAGGGTTCTTAGGGTTAGGGTTCAAGTTTGACTAATGCTCAAAAGTAGCCCCAACCGACAGATGTCTTGTGCAAGCAAGCAATGGCAAAGCCAATATTGTCATACTTAAGTTTTATATAAGCCCGTTGACTTATACTGGGAGTATAGGGGTAGGTTAGAAACTCTGTAACTTACCCCATACTCCAATTCTTCCCCAGACTTGGCAGAACAAAGGAAGAGGGTCCAACGTTGCTTTTCTCACCAAGTCCTTGATTCACAGGGGTTGCAGGTTCGAGCTGATCTCCGGTTGGTGTCTTTTACTGTTGCAATGTTGCAAGGACTCTCATTCGAAGAATCCAGAAAAACTCAATGCAGTACCCCTCTCAGGATGGGACTCGGGCCAGGTAAGCTATATCGGACAGTTGTCACTGCAGCAGGGTGACGTACAAGGACTCAGCAGCCATGGTCGGACTTTTCCTACTATCTCGTGTCCCCTTCATGCTAGGATGCCGATATTTTGTAGGAGGTAGTCTTGTAGGGCCAGCTGAGGATCTCCCAAGTTGCAGGCCAAAACCCAGTACAATGATGCTGGCAGCACCATCAGCCCCAGGACGGTTCCGAGGCACTTCTGAAGGCTTCATTTGACAGGACACAGAGCAACCATCAGAAATGGATGGCCCCTCCAATCCAATCCTTCACTAAAGATCAAGAGCAAGACAGGACTCCTCTAGGATAGCAGCAGAAGTTGGTTGCCAGGCCTCCTTCAGTCAGGTCTCAGGTTTCTTCGTGGGTCTCACAGCTGGACAGGATACTTGGCTCCTTCAGGTTTCTCCAGGATCTCTGAAGAATGGGTGCAGGGGTCCTCTTCTTCCTAAAATCCAAGTAAGAGCTGAACTCCCACTAGCCAATAGCAGGACTAGCCCACACACACACACACCCCAAAAGTGGTCCAATCAGACCACTGGTGGGAACATTCATGCATGCCACTCAGACACACTGAAACCAGTTTGTAGCTTGGGGTCAGTCAGATCCAGCCCACATCCTGCCAGATAACACGCACAGCCCTCCAGTAGCCCACCAAAAGCTTCCTGCTTTCCCAGGCACTGAAAGTCCTTAAATGGATTTTCCTGGCCCCCCAGGCCAGGAAGAAAGCTAAAGAACAAGATGGCAAAAGAACAGGCAAGAAATCTCGTGGCACGGCCATGTTTGACTAGTAGCCACAGTTAGTAGCCAAATGCAGTAAACACAGTAAAGCTAAAATGAAAATCCCCAAAAAGTGGGTAAAAGTCACTGCTGCCACCAGCCTATAGTTTTAGCACACCTAGAGTAACCAAAAATCCTCTGGGTGATAGTCTAGGGCAAAACAAAAATGCACCCCATTGTACTGCAGTGTAAGCTGCTGTGCACAATGATAAAAAGTTAACACAAGTGATACGAAAGTACCAAAAGTAATAACACAGTAACAAGACTAAGGGAAAGAGGATTTCCCAATAATGACAGCCTGAAGGGCATATCAGTTTCACTATAAAATATGAGCAAAGGCCAGTGTGGTGAAGCCTAAGGCTTCATTGCACTGCAAAAAGTACAGGTCAGATTCAAAAATAAAAGCATAAAGTTTGGGGGTTCCATAAAAATGGAAGGAAAGATGCAGTAAAGAGAAATCTTTCCTAACGTCCCCCTCCAACGTGGGAATGTTTTGGACAAGTTATCATAGGGGATAAAATGGCCAAGTCCATGACCCCGCCAGTGACCCAGGTAGCGCAACAGCTGCAGGTCATGTGGTCCTCATGCCGCTCCCACAGACTGCGAATGGAAGTAAACATCGAGGGCCGACGGGCTGATCTAAGGTGTCTGCAGGAGTCCCTACATGCAGATGTTCAGGCACACAGAGAGGCCCTGAGGTGTGAGATGCAGGCCATGAGAACTGCCATCCATGAAGAACTCTCATCAGCCACAAGGACACTGATACTTGAGGAGATGGATGCCTTCAGGCAGACACTCTCTGAACAACTCAATACATTGCGGATGTGCACCCATACATACTCTGCAGCCATCCTGAAGGGAATGCATGGAGACATCAACAACCACACTTTGCTGGTGCATTTGACAGTGTCACAGCTGACCGTGACCACTGAAGACCAGGCCGCAGCACTGCATGGTAGGGCTCCAACACCACAGCCACTTGCAGATCAAACGCATGATGGGGGTCCAAGCACATATCAAACTCCTCGTCCACCATTGCTGTGAGGTCCATGAGCACATGGAGGGCCATTATTTTGTTGTCTTATTTTTGTGTTCACTCATGTGGATGTTGACTCCCTCCAGTCCATGATGGGTTATTTTATTTTTGATTTCTTTGGACCTGAGATGTGCAGTTGCACTCTCGGGGGCATGATGAATGCAGTTGTGGACAAGCAGCCAAGCACAGTGACGTCAACTGGCATGTTTGCATCATGGTCAACTGGAGGGCATGTGCAGGTAACATTGGGTTGAGTGAATCTTTCTGTATATGTGCTGTCTGCATGATTGTGAAATATGGCTGTTGTAATGCATTGTCCTGTGTTTTTGCAGTACTACAGAATCATGCAGTGACTGCACTCCATGGGAGGTCCACCCGGCACACTTTCAGATCCCTGGTCCCCATGCCCTCTGCCAGGCACTGGCCCTCTTATCGTGCATTTGGATGCACAGTTCCTGGTGGAGGAGATGAGGGAACCACTTCATGCCAGGTCAGTAAGCAGGTAAGCATGTGTACTGTTGTCTTGCGTTTTGTGTCAGTGTTATTGGTCACCATGGCATTTGTACACATCTTGAGATACTGGTGGATTAACATTGTGTCACAGGGAATGTCTGGGCAGATGAGAGTCTGTACACATGCATGTGTGAGTATGTGCAGTTACACTTCGATGCGTGTGCATTGTTTGGGTGGATGCACTTGACACCATGATTGGAAGTGAATGGACAACACAATACACACTTTAGCCATTGGCAGTATGTTATTCAGTCTGAATGTATGTACTGATTGATGCCATGCATTCACTGTGCATCTGCATAACCAACAGTGATGATATGTCCTTACTGCCACCCTTCAACTACTCGCATCACAATGTTTCTACAGTGGCCTGCATGTGTACTCTCTGTGCCCCTTCACAATACAATCCCTTTTCCACTTACCTGACCTGCCCAGACCTGCCACTGTTCAACATGTGCCACACACATTGATTCTCATGTCTCTTCCTCCTCCGCTGCAGCACTTCATTGCGTAGCCTATGGAGAATCATTCTGGCCTTTACTTGCATTGACTCAACAGGACATGTTTGTCACACTTGATGCATGTCGGGTTGGCCAAATGTCGGCATGTGTTCCCATTACTGACTGCTTCTGTGTTACGCAATGATGAGACTTGTTTACAGTGTTTAATTATGTTAGTTATCTGCACCAGGGTGTGTTCCATGTTCATTGATTTGTTCATTGGTCATGTCATCTGCCAATGTCAGTGAGTGAACATTGCATGCCCACACTGGCGACCTATGCATGTGTGAGATTGTCCACTCCCCATAGCGTGTCTACATCTGTTCTCCCCGTGTGAGTAGCAAGTGCATCCTGAAATCCATGCTCACTTACTGGGACAGCCTCAATCAGGGTGTGTGGTGTGTCGGGGGGTGAGTGAATGGCTGCATGTTGTCTGTAGGTCCATTTAGGTGTGTATGTTTGTTGTATGGTCTGGGTATATGTTTGGAGTGCCTTTGTAGCAGGGATGTGGCGTACATGGGTATTTTTGTGATTTGCATGCCATGCTGGGTGTTGCCCGTATTGTTTCTGATGTAGAGCTGATGATTGACCTTTCACATGTGCACATTCTATGCCAGTTTGAACTTTAGCTGCCCGCTCTTTTGTCCTTCATGGACTACTACATGTGGTGCAATTCCATCTCTGTACGTTCCGTGCTCTCAAACTAGGATGCTACTTCCAGAGGTGTTCATGTCTACATCTTCATCCCGAGGTTGTCCGACATGTCCGTCCTCATCTCTGCTTCAGACAGTCTCCTCCTTGAAATGCTTTTCTCCTGTCCCTAACTGTCTCTCCCGCTCCACTCCAATGCTAGTCAAGTGTCACTTTGTGCCCTGTCTACCTCTTGCACTCTGTGATCCAAGTACACTGGGTGTTCTAAGCTAAATTTGTTGTTCACTACATGAGTTGTCATGAATGTCCAGCATCTTTTGATTGTTGTAATGCATGTCTTCGCGATTTATAAATGTATCTCCAGGTGTGATGCAGTTGTTGCAAGCCAGGTGGGTACCCTGTGCATGCAGTTGAAGGGCACTCAGGGTGTCACTTGCCTTGTAGTTTGTGGCAGGTAGTCTGGCACTGTGTGTGGTTGGTTTTGTTTTGTTTTTTTGTGGGTAGGGGTCCAGCATCATGGGTGCATGTCACACATTATGTTATTAGGCTGGTGTGTATATACATGAGGTTTGGACACACATTGATGGTGGTTCGGGTTGCAGGATCCTATTAGGGGTGGTTGTCATTGTAGGCCTTTGTGGTTGTGTTGCTTTCCTGTTGCCTGCTCCATTTTGTGTGTGTTTGTCCTTGGCGTCTGTCATTGTTTTATCATGTCTGCTTGTGTCTTTCAGGACAGTTGACCTGGTGCCCTGCTTTCCAGTCCGACAGCTGCCTCTGTGAAGTGCTGCCTTCTGCATGATCCTGTCTTTTGTGCAATTGGTTAGATTTTTGTTTCACTTCATATTGGGCTTTTCATCATCGGCTACACTGACAGTGTTTGCTGCATTGTCCCACTGCCGCATTGATGAGGGTATGGCATGTCAGTTCTATGTTCTTTCATAAACAACTCTTTTTTTATGAAAATCTTTTGCCGGAAAAATCCATCGAAAAACGTTTTATTTTGGGGGATGTTCCCCCCCAACCATCCCCTCCCCTATTGTTTTTTTTACTATTCCCAACCCCCCAACCCTTAATATGTCCTTCCCACCTATATTTTTCGTCGTTTTCTTTCCCAGCAAAACGTTTTTGTTAAAAAACCCATCAGAAATATAGCCGTTAAGGAAAGAATGGTATACAGGCATATCATGGCATTGAGAATACTATGACGGTGCTCCTGGGTTTCCTTCCCCTACGTGTCTCTTTTTGGGGGTCCTCTCAGTGTCATGCTAGATAAGTGTGACATATTCCTTCACTGCATGGCACTCGGGGGGGCAGTGTTAGTGTTGTGTGTGGTTAAGGTGTCACCGTGAGATGGGGGGGTAAGGTGTCACTGTGGGGATGGTAATTGTTTCATTGCCGTGAGGTGGGTGGATGTGGCTGCATGTGTGACAGGACACATGGTGATGGGAGACTGGTGAGCTGCATTTCTTGCAGGTCACTTAGTGAGGCACATGTTGGTATATGCCTGGGTGCATGGAGGTGTTGCCTGCCCTCACATTGA
Organism: Ambystoma mexicanum; assembly: GCF_040938575.1. Lineage (NCBI taxonomy): Eukaryota > Metazoa > Chordata > Amphibia > Caudata > Ambystomatidae > Ambystoma > Ambystoma mexicanum. The sequence goes on along the minus strand of NC_090941.1, from coordinate 541,322,193 downwards.
TTTGTATTTCTCTGCAGATCAATTTTCAGTGGAATGATGGATGAAGCAATTGTGGAGGGAGTTCATGCTGGATGTATACACAGGGCACTGCAATCGTGTTGGTTGGTTTACAGTTCGGCAGAATTTAGGAGGACTTCAAAGTCCAGCTGCTGCTGGCTCACATGGGATGAGGTAAGATGTGCATTTCTCTTGCTGTGCATTTTTTTGTAATGCTTAAATATTAACGTTTTGATGTGACTCTGTATTGTGAGCATGGTGCTTGTTGGGGAATGCGGTGGCCAATTAAAATGTTAATTGTTGTGTAACACACATTGTGGATCCAGAGCTCTCATTGCCTGAGTTTGTTAGCATCTATATTGTACTATGACATCCTACTTGTGGTCTGATGTGTGTGGTTTGGTGTCTACATGCAATACAGTTGTTGTTGTCCATGTGACGGTGGTCAGTAACTTTGTTGCTTGTTGTGTGTGATTTTGGGTGCACTACATGGACACTGTTGGTGCAAGTTGCTATGCCTGTGTTCGTTTAAGCATTGCCACATGTGTTTGGCCATGAGTCATAGGCTGTTGTCATGTGTGATTGCACCATTATTTTGCGCTTCTGTAAATGTGGCCCTTGGGGTGTGAAAAACACTTTTGGTCACTTACAAATTGTGTTTTATTTAGTGGTTGTTTTGATATGGGGACAATGTATCCATACTCCCAATATGTATGTCACATGTGCAATCTTGCACCCCTGCTTGCACGCTCACAGCTGCATGGATATGTTTGTGCCTGTAGTGCACATGGTCACACAGGTCTTTAATCAGATTGTTTTTTGATTATGTGAATTGGTGGTATTGATATTTTGGTGGGCATGAATGTCCGGGTGCTAATATTTGATTGTTGCCTGGTTCATGCATTTTTCATTCTCAACATATTTGTAATTGTTCTTATATTTTTGGCATTTGTACAGTTGTTGTGCCTCCAGAATGATTTCACTCCATACTTCACACAGTGTTAGTGGTATACTCCCAATTACACGTTTTTTCTGGGGCCTCTGCTTGTGCATGTTGTTTTATGTCTAATGGACACACACATTTTTCCACTCCCGGTGGCACATTCTCAGGGTGTTGTTTTGGGGATAGAGGATAGGACCCGATTATTGAACCTGGGAGGTGACTTCACTGTGGGGCTGATATTTATGTGAAGTATGATTACACCAGCTGTGTGCCTGTAGCCTATCCACGTGCCCTTTGGTCAGGCATGAGCAAGGATGGTGCCTGTGGGTGCGGCCGGTGTCCCACATGCATGTCCACTGGTACACCGTGCTGTGTGGCTACATTGTGCAGGAAACATGCAGCCACAATGATTCTACAAACTACTGGTGGTGCATATAGCAACACCCCACCAGAGTGCTCAAGGGAGTAGAACTGTGACTTTAACACTCCAAATGTGTGCTCAACTATGCCCCTAGTGGCATGTGCAGTATTGTACCTCACCTGAGCTGGTGTTGTAGGGTTCCGGATCAGTGTCATCATAAAGGTATTCAGCGGGTAGGCACTGTCCCCAGAAAATGTGTACATGGTTGTCATTGACATTTATTTGTAGGGTCTATTGTTTAGTGGGTGGCGTGTATGCATGTGGATGAGCATCCATACTCTCCATTGAGCCATGTGATGCCATGTTTTCCAGATACCAGGGCCCGATGGAGAGGTGACATGCGGAAGATGTAGCTGTCATGTGTGCTGCCAGGGTAATTAGCATAGACTTCCATGATGATTCCCTTGGCATCACACACTACCTGCACATTGATGGAATGCCAGTGTTTTCTGTTCCAAAAGATGTGCTCTGTCAATTGGAGTGGGCGTAGCGCAACATGGGTGCAGTCTATTGCACCTGGTACTCGGAGGAAGCATGCAACTGCATAGAACTCCTGCATGAGTTTTTGCCTTCCCACCAGTGTTTGGGGCATATATATGCACCTGTGCACACATGCACATGCTGTTATACAGGACAGCACCTGGTGTAGAAAGCATGACTGGGTGGCCTGCAATATCCCACCAACTACTGCAGTGGTCTGCTGCAAGGACCCAGTGGCAAGGAAATGTAGTGCAGTCAGCACTTTTTCAAGTAGGCTAAGGGCCTTGGAGTACATGGTGGGTGATGTTCGGCCATCTTCCCACTCCCCAACAAGGTCTGGGATTACATGGGAGAGGACCTGTACCTGCCATAGACCTGAACATCAGGCATCCAAAAAGTGTGGTGCGTGTTGTGAAGATCTGGGCCCTGGACATCCTCCTGCTCCTGCGGTGTCCGTGCAGCTGGATTCATCATGGCTGTAGACATTAATTTTGTGATTATTGTGTGCTTTATACACATTTGTTCCTATGCGTGTTGAATGCACATTGACATTTACACCTGCTATCTTGTGGCATAGTGTTAGGGAGAATTCTCTTTCAAGGCTAATGTCCCTTACCTATAGAGTGCCCCAGCAGCTTTGCTGGATTTCCAGGGTTTCTTTTTTTTATCCTGCTAAGAGTGAGTCTCTTTTTCCCACTCTTAGGCATATTTTTGATGTGTGTTTGAGGCTATTTTTGTGCTTATGGTCTATGGGGTTTTTCTCACCCCCATAGGTATCATCTTATTCATGTGTGTTACACAGCACCCTCCATGCAGTAACACAGGGGTGTCATAGTGACCCCAAAACATAGACTTCATACCCTGGGACTGACTACTGTCTCCCACTGACTACTGTCTCCCAGGGCATGCAAAGTTACCATTGACTTTGCTAATCAATAGTTGTGAACAAAACTAGTACAACCCATCTTACTATGGAGGTACTGGGAAGGGTTAATAGTTTTTCCCTGATGTTCATTTTCGAGTGGGTACAGTCCAGTCCCTCTGTCCAAAATTTCTGGCTGGTGGCAGTGTTTACTACCATTAATATTCAACCGTAAATATTTTCCTATGGGATTTTCCCATTGTTCGAGGTTACCACTTTTTATGATAGCCTTTAACATACCGCAGGGTCATTTTATTATTAACTTTACTCCGGTGTTTTTTTTTTGCCAGATGCTTGATAATATTTCTTTCTCGTATTTCTCTCTCTGTAATCCAAACCGTGGTTGGGGCCCTTTGTTCGTCCTTTTGGCGGGCTTCTGGACAGAAGCCCTCATTCAGGCACCAGTGAGTCTGGGGTAGACAGGATGTGTGAGAGGGGGAGTAGGCACCCTGGACAGGGTTGCCTAAGCAACCCAAGTTGCACTCTGCCCTGGTAGACTGGGGGGGTTATCCTGCCAGGATAACCACCCCGCTGTGTGAGTGACAGCTAGGCTGTTTGAATGGGGGTTTTTCTGCATACAAGCAGGGATCTGCGGACTGGAAGAGAGACGTTGCCACTGGATCTGAGAAATCCGAAGAGGAGAGAAGCCGAAGACATCTGTAATGACTGAACCACTGGCAAAGCCCTGCTGCAGATCCTCACCACTTTTCTCCAACGACAAGAGAAGATCTTCACCTGCAAGAGCCTTCTTCCCATGAGCTGGTGGGGCCAACCAGTTCGCCAGTCGTGTTCCCAGACCTGCCTTGGTCGAATCGCCAGTGCCAAGCACTAGGGGACCGGATAGCCAGGCACCCGTCCACCACGACCACGATTTAAAGGAGCATACCTTTTATTCCTTTTTGCATCACTGCGGCCGGCTTCTTCCCTGGGCAGTGCAGTGACTCGAACCTTCCTCCACAACGAGAGCCTCTCTTCCTCTGCTGGATCTCCCAAACTGCAGGAACTGCCAGGAACTACCGCCACCGCCGGAGCCTCTTCCACTTTTAAGGTACATTGTTCCGCCAGGCCTCCCGTTTCGTTGGGTACTACTAAAGGTGTTTTAAATCCTTTACTTGCCTTCTGGGCTGGCCGTCCCTCTCGTCTAACATTGTCTTTTTACCTTCTGCACCCTCCTTTTCAACCGTTAAACAAAGACTTGACTGAAGCTACTAGAACCGTTTGAACCTGGGCACTCTGCCTCGTACCACTGACTCTGGTACAGGCCTATTGACTCTGGCTAATTCTGTTACAACTGCCTTCTCTAGATTGCTTTTCATCAAGAAATGTGTTAGTGCACGTAAACTCTTATCACCACCTTTTCCTTCCCCTTTATATATTGTTGAAGTGCCATTTTGCTCGGTTTTCACCTAAGTATTGCTTATGCTAAAGTACTACCGTGCCTAACTTGTTCCTAATCCGATTGGGAAGTGTTGCTGGTGTGTTTAGGAGTCTAACCCTGTATAACTTGACCTTTCCCTCCCTCTGAAGAAATTGTTAGAGTGCCATTTCTGCTTGGTTTACACTGTGCCATTTTGCTCCGTTTTCATTCTTGCTCAAACCTGTCTACAATTTAAGTAAGGAGTTGTGTATACTTTTCTTGACCGTTTTAACTTGCTTTAATGATAGTGACTTGTGTGTTGAGTTAAGAGTATGTAAAATAAATATATATATTCTTTTTGATACAAAGCTTTAGTCAGTGTTTTCTTGTCCCATAGTACTGTAGACCAATTGTGTAAACCCTGAATACTGCTCATCTCCCTCTTGAGATAAGTCTGACTGCTTAGCCACAGCTACCAACTAAATCTGTGTGGTACGGAGTGATACCAAAGGGGATGTATTGCATATGCCTCTAGTCCTAATCTTCTGTAGTGCTCCCTAATGAACTGCATAGGATTCTGCCTAACACATATGGGATTTGCGTGTACTTTTTCGCAACATGACGTTCCCAGTTCAAATCCATAAATATGTTTATATTTGTGCAGCAACGAGCATGCAATTGCTTCGCCGAGTACCGTCCCTCAACACGCCCACATTTTTGCGTGTTCTTCCTCATTCTGCATGTTGGCCCCCTATTTTGGTCGATGCGCAGGCCTGGCCCACACTCTGCGTGTAGTTTCACACAAGGCGCTCGTCGACTCGTACAGACGTTCCAGGCCTGTGCAAACTCCACGCAAGTCCCAAGAAAGTCCTGCGCAGTCGGTTCCATGAATTGACAAACACAGCTTTGCGCGCAGTTTGCTGCGCAAGTTCCCTACTTTCAGCGCAAATAATTCCATGAATCGGGCTCTAAATGTAGTGTAATTAATTAATTTTGGAAGATGTGAGTGCCTCCCATCATTGTGAAATCATCTGAGCTAATCAAACATATCTGTGAATCAACCTTGTTAAAGGTAGCCTTCCCGGACACCTGGAGTTAGCTGCGGGAGCCACTCACCCAACCCAGACTGATCCCCCACTTGAGTCGCCTCTACACTCTCTCCCTTGACTTGGCTCGAAATCACCTCTGGCAGTGACCCCCAGACTTCAATTTAGGTCCCTATAATGCCCTTACAATGTTTTTCTAAATGTTTGTTCATTTTTCAAGATGTTCAATCTCAGTTAGGAATGTACCTTACTCCTTTATGGCACCTGGATTGTTTGAATTCACTACCATGTTCTTCTTTCCCCTTTTGATGTGAAATGATTTCTGATGGCACTACACAAAACAACAGTACAATGAAATACAATAAAATAAATAATTGGAAACTTGAATTCCACTTCCCAGTAGTGAGTGTTGATTTAAATCTCTCTCTGGTCAGCTACCTTTCTTGTACTTGAAAGTGTTTGTAACATTAAAATGCATGTATTCTATTGACTTTGTATAATAATTCATTTAAACACAGATAGAAAATGGAAAGGGTACTATGTTGGCCATATCTTCTTGACTGTACCTATAATAATTTGAAAAGTAGAGTATCTTTGTAGCGTATCTCTGTAACCTTATGTATCTCTGTAGCGTATCTCTGAGTCGCCCCTTCCTGTGATTCCTTCACAAGTGACGACTCAGTGTCTTGCAATTTTATGGTTAAATGCTCAGATATTCAAATGATGTACTTTAATTATGAAAAAAACCGACCAATCAATGCCTTTATGGCACCTGGATTGTTTGAATTCACTACCATGTTCTTCTTTCCCCTTTTGATGTGAAATGATTTCTGATGGCACTACACAAAACAACAGTACAATGAAATACAATAAAATAAATAATTGGAAACTTGAATTCCACTTCCCAGTAGTGAGTGTTGATTTAAATCTCTCTCTGGTCAGCTACCTTTCTTGTACTTGAAAGTGTTTGTAACATTAAAATGCATGTATTCTATTGACTTTGTATAATAATTCATTTAAACACAGATAGAAAATGGAAAGGGTACTATGTTGGCCATATCTTCTTGACTGTACCTATAATAATTTGAAAAGTAGAGTATCTTTGTAGCGTATCTCTGTAACCTTATGTATCTCTGTAGCGTATCTCTGAGTCGCCCCTTCCTGTGATTCCTTCACAAGTGACGACTCAGTGTCTTGCAATTTTATGGTTAAATGCTCAGATATTCAAATGATGTACTTTAATTATGAAAAAAACCGACCAATCAATTTACTGAAAAGCCACTTGTGTGATTAAGAAGAGCGGAAGTGTAGATCTGAGGCAATCATTCCCTGATGAATGCTCCCAAAAACTATGGGGTGCCTCTGAAGCTATTTCCCCAGACTGTGTCTTTCCTACGTGTGTGGTTTCCTGGGGGAAGAAACTTGTAGTTGCACTTTTAAAACTAATATCAACTTTCTGATATCAAACCTTTTGTAATGTAAACACAGTTTACATTGTCAATAGTCTGCATTTTTAATTAAAAAACTCGCAGAATTCCATTTTGCTTGTGTTTGTTGACATGATTTACGCTGAGAATTATACAGTCATCTAAGCCACTTCCTGTTTTCTCGTGTAGCAACACACAAGACTCATAATGGGGGCCCTTGAGTGCTTACATACAATTTCTATCTTGTGTTTACTTGCAAAAACCCAAGATTGAATCTGATCATATTAATCAATCTATATCAACCTGCTAGACTCACACCTGCACAAGTATCCACATTACTGCTGCACATAAAAGCATACTGCCCTGTCACAGAATATTTTCCTATCTGAATGGTGAGTGACACGATGACCATCAGGATTGAATTTGAAGAGGCAGTGTCCGCGCAGTGAAGCATTTAATCTTGAAGTGAAACTGCTGCCATTCCTGGATGCAGATCCTATTGAATCCTAATATACCTGGAGCACTTAATATCCATAGTGCTAAACCAAATGTATTATCTTTATCTCATATTTTTCAGAAAATTACTCTTCGTGGCTTTGAGAAACATATCTGTGAATTTCACCATTCTGAATATAATTGTAATATTATACTGGCGATAATGAACTGCTTCGAGAAAAAATCGGATTACTTAGGAAAAATCGAGGTTTGATTATGACATTCTGATAGAGATCACCACTACAGCCATTACCCTTCCCCCAATGTGCTCTATCAGAAGTATGCATCACAACTTGAATGAACCATCTGTCCAAGCAGGGAACAAAGCGTAGGTCATGCTTCCAGTTTTCTGATTTAACCTCATTTATGTCGGTGGTGGAGTCAGAGAAGGGGGCAGGTGAGGCTGTCGCCCCACTTGGCCCTTCCCGTTGCCCGGTTCACCCCGCAACCCACCCTGCCTCCTGCAGAGTTGGTGCTCACCACTCACATTATGATTTTTTTTGTATAAAATAAAGGCACGCACTTTGTATAAAATAAAAGCATGCACAACAGAGTGAATGGTGCATGTGTGCATTCTGTATGCCTCTAGGTTGCTTAGCAGCAACCATGTTGATAGCAGTGCCAGAGTGTCTTCTGTGTGCATCAGCACTGCCTGTATTAAGTTGTGCCTGTTGCCCGCTCCCTGTCCTTCACCTGGAGAGAAGCTTTGCTGTGTAGCAAAATACCTAAATGTATGCATTTATTTGTAATGTATACATGCTGGAGGGTTTGTATGTGATTTATGCAGTGTGTCTGTACATGTGTGTGTGCAAGAGTTCAATGAGTCGGTAGCTGTGCATCATGTGTATGTGTGCGTGTTAGTGTCAAATAGTCTGTGTCTATGCGTGTGTGTGTGGGGGTGTGCATGCATGTGTCTGAGTGTGAGTCAGTTAGTGTGTGGGTATGAGCATGAAAATGAATGCAACATTTGCATGTGTATGTATGCTGGAGGGCATGAAGTAGCAGTGCTGATTTAATTTGTGGGCTCAGGCTCAGCCCATGTAAGTGATTTGCAATGTCTATTATTACGGGCATTGACAAATTACAGCTTTATGCAAGTCATTTACACTGACCAATATTATTGACATTTGATATTTGACATAGATTCTGGCAGCAGGCTCATACCATCATTATTGGCATACGTACTATCTGCCTGCATATTCATGAAAGGGATTTACATTTACCATTATTATTGGCAAAGATGGATTATCGCTGAAGTTTGTTGCAAGAGATTTACAATGCCCATTATTATTGGTATGGATTGTGGTTACAGCCTCCTTTAAGTGATTTAAGACAACAATTATTAGATTCTGTCCGCTGCATCATTCAAGTTTATTCTTGGAGTAGACAGATCGTGGATGTAGCTTTATTCAACTGATGTAAAGTGAAAATTGTTCTTGGCATAGACAGATTGTGGGCACTGCCTCTTTTCAGCGATTTACTATGATTATTGTTACTGATATAGAAACACCGTGGCCACAGGCTCATGCAAGAGATTTCCAGTGATCATTATTACTGGCACAGATAGATTGTGTCGGCAGACTCATTAAAATGTTTTAAAATGCTCCTGTGTCCAGTTGGTGACATGGAATTTACAGGATTATCTTTCATGTGCTACCCTAAAGAACCAATTGTGAATTGTATGGCTTCTTGCTGATTTTTACTCATACTTCTACTGTAAAAGGTACCATTTCAACACATGATTTTAAAATCTTTCCAAGGGACCACCCCCAAATCCCTCAAACTTCACGTTGCACTTCCTCACTACACTCTGTCACACACACTAATTTGGGGGAAAATGTAGGCCCCTCCACTGAAAATATTCTCCAGCCCTAATTGACCTACGACTATTTATAGTTCTTGTGGCTAATCAGGAGCAGTCCGACCCCCTGTCATGCAAAGCTGCCTCCACGTTTAGTATGTTAGTGTCAGGCGTGTGTGTGTGTGTCTGTGTGTGTGTGTGTTTGTGTGTGTGTGTGTTTCCGGCTGAGTGTGTGTGTGCGTGTGAGTGAGTGACTGTCTGGGTTTGAGTGTGAGCATCAATGCAATGTGGGCATGTTTTTGTATAATGGGGGCCCACAGTAGCAATGCTGTTTTCTTTTGTGGGCTCAGGCTTAGCCACACGCAAGTGAACTATTACTGCCATTGAAATGTTATGGCCACAGCCTTATGCATGTGATTTACATTGAATATTATTATTGCCATATGTAAATTCTGCCCACACCCTCATGCAAGTGATTCACACTGACCATTATTATTGTTGATAATTATAGGTCCTGGCTGCATGCTCATTCTAAGGATTTACAGTGACCAGTATTTTTTACATAGATTGTGGCCACAATCTCATACAGGTGATTTATATTGATCATAATTATTGGCAAAGGGAGATTGTGGGTGCAGGCTGATTCAGGCGATTTCCATCAACCACTAGCATGGATATAAATTGTGGCCACAGCCTCATGAAAGTGGTTTACATTGATCATTAACATAGGCACATCTACATTATGGCCCCAGTCTCATGCAAGTAATTTACAGTGGGCATTATTTAAGGACATAACAGACTGAGGCTGCAGCCTCTTGAAACTGATTTACAGGGACTTTTTTATTGGCATAGACAGATAATGGCCAAAGCCTCTTGAAAATGATTTGCAGTGATCATTATTACTAACACAGATAGAGTGTGTCTGCAGACACATCAACATGTTATAAAATGTTCCTGTTCCTGGTGAAATGGAATTCACTAGATTTGTTTAATTTGTTACCCTAGATAACCAATTGTAAAATGTGGCTTTTTACCCCATTTGTCTAAACAATTGTGCTGTAAAATACACCATTTGAACACAATATTTTATAAATATTCTGGGGGAGAACCCCTATTCTCCCTTAATTATTTTGAGCTCTCTTGCTTCACGTGATTGATTACGCTAATTAGAATATTTAGGCCTCTCCACTGAAAATATTCACCAGTTGTGACTGACCACGAATCACGGCAATTATTGTATTTTTGTATTGTATTGTGGAGAACCAATTGCAAATTGCATGCTTTTCACCCAATTGATTCTAAAAAATTGTACTGTAAAATGCACCATTTCAACACATTATTTTAAAAAACTTCTCTGAGGGAAGAACCTCCCCCCAAATTCTCCTTAACTATTTCGAGCTCTGACGCCTGTGCTAATTTGGGAAAATGTTTAGGGTCCCCCACTTAAAATATTCACCTGCCATGAGTGAATATCAGTGACTCCCCCCAAAAGCTGCCTTCGCCACTGATTCACGGGTTATTCACTGACCTTGTTCCTAACCTTAATTTCTTCTTGACAATCTGATTTACACATATACTTTCTTTGTATGGCTTCTAGGTGGTATATTTCTGAAAATGCACCCAGTGCTGTCATTTACAGGTGCCCATGTGGGCAGTGAGGCAGCAAAATGGCATTGTTTTGAAATGTAGAGCTCCATCCTTTCTCTGCTGGTGCTCTTGATGCAGCTTCTCGTAGAAAAGTTGCTGACTATGCTCAAGGAGTTGAAACTGGGAGAGCCTTTATTATCAATGTGTATTTTTCAAGAGCAAGCATGAATTATTTATATATTTTGGAGCTTTTAATAGCACCCGTCGCCTTGTGGTCACTTGCGAGAGTTTTTGGTCATAAAAAGAATATGCATAAAGGGACGGCGTATAACATAAGAATGAGAAACAGAAGAACACATTCAACTATTAGCAGTTACTGCTTCCTAGAAGACTCGTAGTCATAAATATTTGGGAGACTCAGGTTTCAGACACCGGTGCTACAGTATATTAAATGAAGCATTTGTGCTTTACCACCCAGTTGTTGGGCCATTTTTGGATGACTGTGAGGTTTGTGGCAGCCGACGTATATACCTTACACCAGGGGTCTGCAACCTATGACTGTACGACTCCCGTCTAAGTCAATCTAGTCAATAGGGAGGGATTATGGGAATTGTAGTCCAAAATATCTGGAGAACCACAGGTTGCAGACCCCTGTCTTATAATAGTAATATAACGTTTTATACAGCCCTTTATGCTGGTCTCCCGCTTCTAAGAGCTGTAATAATAATTGTTAATGTTACCCAGCTATTATACACAATGTAATAGCTTGTAAGATTGATGTCTGAGGCAGCCAGAGAAGGGTGAAGGATTTGAACCTGTGACTGCATGTTAACTAGCGCTCTCTGTTAAAGGCACTGGCTTTACATAACAGGAGTTTAGGTGATTTTCTGTGAAAACTCCCATTGCGGTTCTGAAAATATTTCCCACCATGCCCTTGATAGCGTAGTAGCAGTTTCCATAGCATTAATTCGGGCGTTGAAAATGCTTGTTCCACCACTGGAACTCCACATACTCATGAAGCTTTCATTCCGGACAATTCTGTTTACATTTCTGCGCCTGAAGCTTCCCTGCTGAAAATATATTTTTGGGATAGTTTATGTAATGTTTTTTAACATGCAATCAGTACAGATGCTGGTTTCACCAAGAGGGATTATGGGCAGCCTTAGGGAAAACACAAGAAATCCAAGTAAGGTAACAGCCCAGCAATTACTGACAAACAATGGCATGACGCACGGCCATTATAGATTCATGTGTCCCTGTCCAACGGGGATAAACAGCGAGCAGACAGGCAAACGCCTCGAGGCCTGAAAGGAGAGGACGCACGGGGACATGGGAAGAGGAGCGCCCTCAGGCAGGAGAGTGTGAAGCTTACAAGATACTTAAATAGATCAGGATAGGCCAATGGGAGGAGTTGGGGGAGGGGGCTATCACCCAGAAGAGAGGTAGAGGTGCAGGAACATTAAGAGGATTAACAGGAAAAGGCCATGTTTTTATGTAGGACGGCTGTACATAATCAGTACATTTGAAGATCTCTACTGTGAGAGCTGAGAATATGTAACTAAAAGGTTCTGATGCAAGTATGAGTTTTGTTTATTTCTTTGAGTCAGCAACCAGTGAGTGCACTCTGTCGCAGTGATGTCATTTGGGAGTCACCAGGGGTCGCAGCTGAGTACCAGTACAGGTTGGGTGATATTGTATGTATTTGTTCTAAATACAGCGCTTAAGCGTAAGTGCTATATAATAAACACACCATTCTCGTTTGGCTTTGGATGTCTGCTTGCATTCACAGTAATCTGGTAATATGGGCGTATATACATTGATATTAAAGATACATATGGTTCTCTATTCTTGTATGAAATGTATATCACATTATAGTGATATTGTAACAATGTGTTTCGTAGTGTACTTAGGAACAATGCTATGTGATACCACTTCCTGTTTTGCCAAGGGGTGAAAGGTCGTGACTCGTGTTCCATCAAGTCCTGTGATGTCACTTCGGGGTGGTGTCAAATGACATCAATTCCTGTGATGCCATCAGAGGTCAAGGGTCGTGTGATGCCACTTCCGCTACTCCTGGCATTTTGGTGAAATGACAACCGTGCTGTGGCGCTTTTCACTGAGAGCCCTTCTCTCTTCCCTGCACCCCAAAGCTCCTGCTCTTTGCTTTCGGTACCACATGACACTCTGCACCTCGTTTATAATTTATTCCACTTCTCTCCTTCTGTCTCCCTCTCTTCTTCCTGGCTTAGCCTTCTTTGGTCGTTGCTCTCCCTTGCCCTCGCTGTGTGGTTGTTGCTACTGTGGGCACTGGTGGGGGAGTGTGTCCCCTGCTACAGTGCTTAATTTATATAAAAAAAATAAGTTCCAGGGCCCACCATTTTCCTGAGGAAGTTGCCGGCACTGTTTGTTGCCTGTATGCCTCAGTCTGTTCAGCAGTGGTCAGGAAGGGTGTGGTTTCTTTTTGCTTGGAATACTTTGACCATTTTACCAGTTAACAGTGCCAAGAAACCACGTAGAGCACCAAGAAACCACAACCGTAAAGAGCCTTTAACTGTATAACATAACATACTGTCCCCCGCCTACCCTAGGCGCGTCCTTTATGTACAGTGCTCCATTGCCTTCCCCAAGGTTAGGGCCTTCTTGATTCCACACATAAGTAACCTTTAAACGGGGTGTGGCCTATGGAATTATCAGGGTAATTCATAGAATTTCGCACAAAAGTGGGGCACGCGGTTGGCGCACAGTGTCCCCGTGCGATACACTGCGCCAGCCACGTGCGATAAAATCCATTTCATCGCAGAGCGTATTCATGGATTTTAGCCCCCAAAACCAGCCCTGGCGCAGAGTGGTGCAGCGACACTGCAGCAGCGCCAGTTACGCCCCCAAGAACGCCCTCGCGCAAGGAAAATCCATCCAAATCCCCAATTCATCGCAAATGTCTGCGCTAACCCTGGACCAGTTTACAGGGCTGCCAAACAGCAAACGCCAAGCGGGGTCCGTGTATTACTGGGCTGCGCGGGAAGTTTCAGGCGCGATTGGCCCTGTGCGAGCGGGGTACGTGTATAACTGGGGAGCGCGGGAAGTTTCACACGCGATTTCAGCAGGGTACGTGTATTACTGGGGTGCGCAGGAAGTTTCACACGGGATTGGCCCTGTGCGAGCGGGGTATGTGTATTACTGGGGTGCGCGGGAAGTTTCACACGCGAATTCAGCAGGGTACGTGTCTTTCAGGGGTGCGCGGGAAGTTCCACACGCGATTGTCCTGGGTACGTGTGTTCCAGGGGTGTGCTGGAAGTCTCACACGCGAATTCAGCAGGTACGTGTATTTCAGGGGTGCGCGGAGAGTACTACACGTGATTTGGCCATGTGGGTCCTCCCAGGTGTTCCCTCTACACCCTCTACGGCCCCTGCAGGCAGCCCACACCACAGGGGACTACCCCGCACCCCTGCTCATGTCCCGCAGGCAGCCCAACCACCATGGGTATGCCCCCCAGCCAAGCCACATGTCACCTTGCATAACTGATCAACAACGCATGTCTTCCAGCACCCCTACCCCCCAGCACTGTGGGGCACCTGCCAGCAGGCCCCCACTCATGTCCAACTCATGTCCCCTTGCACCCCCACCCCCCAGCAGTCAGGGGCACCATCCATCAGGCTCCCACTCATGTCCAACTCATGTCTCCCAGCACCCCCACGCCCCAGCAGTGCAGGGCACCCTCCACCATGCCCCCACACATGTCTCACAGCACCCCCCCCCCAGCAGTGCAGGGCACCCTCCACAATGCCCCCACGCATGTCTCCCAGCACCCCACCCCCCAGCATTCAGGGGCACCCTCCACCATGCCCCCACTAGTGTCCAACTCATGTCTCCCAGCACCCCCACCCCCCAGCAGTGCAGGGCACCCTCCAACATGCCCCCACACATGTCTCACAGCACCCCCACCCCCAGCATCCAGGGGCACACTCCACCAGGCCCCCACACATGTCTCCCAGCACACCCCACCCCCCAGCAGTGCAGGGCACCCTCCACCAGGCCCCCACACATGTCTCCCAGCACCCCCACCCCCCAGCATCCAGGGGCACCGTCCACCAGGCCCCCACTCATGTCCCCCTGCACCCCCACCCCCAGCAGTCAGGGGCACACTCCACCAGGCCCCCACTCATGTCTCCCAGCACCCCCACCCCCCAGCAGTGCAGGGCACCCTCCACCATGCCCCCACACATGTCTCCCAGCACCCCCACCGCCCAGCATCCAGGGGCCCCCTCCACCAGGCCCCCACTCATGTCCAACTCATGTCCCCCTGCACCCTCACCCCCCAGCATCCAGGGGCACCCTCCACCAGGCCCCCACTCATGTCCAACTCATGTCCCCCTGCACCCCCACACCCCAGCAGTCAGGGGCACCCTCCACCAGGCCCCCACTCATGTCTCCATCACCCCCACCCCCCAGCATCCAGGGGCACCCTCCACCAGGCCCCCACTCATGTCTCCCTGCACCCCCACCCCCCAGCATCCAGGGGCACCCCCCACCAGGCCCCCACTCATGTCTCCCACCCCCCAGCAGTCAGGGGCACCCTCCACCAGGCCCCCACTCATGTCCAACTCATGTCTCCCAGCACCCCCACCCCCCAGCAGTGCAGGGCACCCTCCACCATGCCCCCACACATGTCTCACAGCACCCCCACCCCCCAGCAATGCAGGGCACCCTCCACCATGCCCCCACACATGTCTCCCAGCACTCCCACCCCCCAGCATCCAGGTGCACCCTCCACCAGGCCCCCACTCATGTCCAACTCATGTCCCCCTGCACCCCCAATCCCCAGCATCCAGGGGCACCCTTCACCATGCCCCCACTCATGTCTCACAGCACCCCCACCCCCAGCAGTGCAGGGCACCCTCCACCATGCCCCCAAACATGTCTCCCAGCACCCCTACCCCCCAGCAGTCAGGGGCACCCTCCACCAGGCCCCCACTCATGTCTCCCAGCACCCCCACCCCCCAGCAGTGCAGGGCACCCTCCACCATGCCCCCACACATGTCTCACAGCACCCCACCCCCCAGCAGTGCAGGGCACCCTCCACCATGCCCCCACACATGTCTCCCAGCACCCCCACCCCCAGCATCCAGGTGCACACTCCACCAGGCCCCCACTCATGTCCAACTCAGGTCCCCCTGCACCCCCACCCCCCAGCATCCAGGGGCACGCTCCACCATGCCCCCACTCATGTCTCACAGCACCCCCACCCCCCAGCAGTGCAGGGCACGCTCCAACATGCCCCCACACATGTCTCCCAGCACCCCCACCCCCCAGTAGTCAGGGGCACCCTCCACCAGGCCCCCACTCATGTCTCCCAGCACCCCCACCCCCCAGCAGTGCAGGGCACCCTCCACCATGCCCCCACACATGTCTCCCAGCACCCCCAACCCCCAGCATCCAGGGGCACCCTCCACCAGGCCCCCACTCATGTCCAACTCATGTCCCCCTGCACCCCCACCCCCAGCATCCAGGGGCACCCTCCACCAGGCCCCCACTCATGTCCAATTCATGTCCCCCTGCACCCTCACACCCCAGCAGTCAGGGACACCCTCCACCAGGCCTCCACTCATGTCTCCAGCACCCCCACCCCCCAGCATCCAGGGGCACCCTCCACAAGGCCCCCACTCATGTCTCCCTGCACCCCCACCCCCCAGCATCCAGGGGCACCCCCCACCAGGCCCCCACTCATGTCTCCCACCCCCAGCAGTCAGGGGCACCCTCCACCAGGCCCCCACTCATGTCCAACTCATGTCTCCCAGCACCCCCACCCCCCAGCAGTGCAGGGCACCCTCCACCATGCCCCCACACATGTCTCACAGCACCCCCACCCCCCAGCAGTTCAGGGCACCCTCCACCATGCCCCCACACATGTCTCCCAGCACCCCGACCCCCCAGCAGTCAGGGGCACCCTCCACCAGGCCCCCACTCATGTCCAACTCATGTCTCCCAGCACCCCCACCCCCCAGCAGTGCAGGGCACCCTCCACCATGCCCCCACTCATGTCTCACAGCACCCCCACCCCCCAGCATCTAGGGGCACACTCCACCAGGCCCCCACACAGGTCTCCCAGCACCCCCACCCCCCAGCAGTGCAGGGCACCCTCCACCAGGCCCGCACACATGTCTCCCAGCACCCCCACCCCCCAGCATCCAGGGGCACCGTCCACTAGGCCCCCACTCATGTCCCCCTGCACCCCCACCCCTCAGCAGTCAGGGCACCCTCCACCAGGCCCCCATTCATGTCTCCCAGCACCCCCACCCCCCAGCATCCAGGGGCACCCTCCACCAGGCCCCCACTCATGTCTCCCAGCACCCCCACCTCCCAGCATCCAGGGGCACCCTCCACCAGGCCCCCACTCATGTCCAACTCATGTCCCCCTGCACCCCGACCCCCCAGCATCCAGGGGCACCCTCGACCAGGCCCCCACTCGTGTCCAACTCATGTCCCCCTGCACCCCCACACCCCAGCATCCAGGGGCATCCTCCACCAGGCCCCCACTCATGTCTCCCTGCACCCCCACCCCCCAGCATCCAGGGGCACCCCCCACCAGGCCCCCACTCATGTCTCCCACCCCCCAGCATCCAGGGGCACCCCCCACCAGACCCCCACTCATGTCTCCCACCCCCCAGCAGTCAGGGGCACCCTCCTACAGGCCCCCACTCATGTCCAACTCATGTCTCCCAGCACCCCCACCCCCCAGCAGTGCAGGGCACCCTCCACCATGCCCCCACACATGTCTCCCAGCACCCCCACCCCCCAGTATCCAGGTGCACCCTCCACCAGGCCCCCACACATGTCTCCCAGCACTCCCACCCCCCAGTATCCAGGTGCACCCTCCACCAGGCCCCCACTCATGTCCAACTCATGTCCCCCTGCACCCCCACCCCCCAGCATCCAGGGGCACCCTCCACCATGCCCCCACTCATGTCTCACAGCACCCCCACCCCCCAGCATCCAGGGGCACCGTCCACCAGGCCGCCACTCATGTCTCCCTGCACCCCCACGCCCCAGCATCCAGGGGCACCCCCCACCAGGCCCCCACTCATGTCTCCCTGCACCCCTACCCCCCAGCATCCAGGAGCACCCTCCACCAGGCCCCCACTCATGTCTCCCTGCACCCCCACGCCCCAGCATCCAGGGGCACCCCCCACCAGGCCCCCACTCATGTCTCCCTGCACCCCTACCCCCCAGCATCCAGGAGCACCCTCCACCAGGCCCCCACTCATGTCTCCCTGCACCCCCACCCCCCAGCATCCAGGAGCACCCTCCACCAGGCCCCCACACATGTCTCCCACCCCCCAGCAGTGCAGGGCACCCTCCATCATGCCCCCACACATGTCTCCAAGCACCCCCACCACCCAGCAGTCAGGGGCACCCTCCACCAGGCCCCCACTCAAATCCAACTCATGTCTCCCAGCACCCCCACCCCCCAGCAGTGCAGGGCACCCTCCACCATGCCCCCACACATGTCTCACAGCACCCCCACCCCCAGCATCCAGGGGCACACTCCACCAGGCCCCCACACATGTCTCCCAGCACCCCCACCCCCAGCAGTGCAGGGCACCCTCCACCAGGCCCCCACACATGTCTCCCAGCACCCCCACCCCCCAGCAGTCAGGGGCACCCTCCACCAGGCCCCCACTCATGTCTCCCAGCACCCCACCCCCCAGCAGTGCAGGGCACCCTCCACCATGCCCCCACACATGTCTCCCAGCACCCCCACCCCCCAGCATCCAGGGGCACCCTCCACCAGGCCCCCACTCATGTCATGTCCAACTCATGTGCCCCTGCACCCCCACCCCCAGCATCCAGGGGCACCCTCCACCAGGCCCCCACTCATGTCCAACTCATGTCCCCCTGCACCCCACCACCCCAGCAGTCAGGGGCACCCTCCACCAGGCCCCCACTCATGTCTCCAGCACCCCCACCCCCCAGCATCCAGGGGCACCCCGCACCAGGCCCCCACTCATGTCTCCCACCCCCCAGTAGTCAGGGGCACCCTCCACCAGGCCCCCACTCATGTCCAACTCATGTCTCCCAGCACCCCCACCCCCCAGCAGTGCAGGGCACCCTCCACCATGCCCCCACACATGTCTCACAGCACCCCCACCCCCCAGCAGTGCAGGGCACCCTCCACCATGCCCCCACACATGTCTCCCAGCACCCCCACCCCCCAGCATCCAGGTGCACCCTCCACCAGGCCCCCACTCATGTCCAACTCATGTCCCTCTGCACCCCCACCCCCCAGCATCCAGGGGCACCCTCCACCATGCCCCCACTCATGTCTCACGGCTCCCCCACCCCCCAGCAGTGCAGGGCACCCTCCACCATGCCCCCACACATGTCTCACAGCACCCCCACCCCCCAGCAGTGCAGGGCACCCTCCACCATGCCCCCACACATGTCTCCCAGGACCCCCACCCCCCAGCATCCAGGTGCACCCTCCACCAGGCCCCCACTCATGTCCAACTCATGTCCCTCTGCACCCCCACCCCCCAGCATCCAGGTGCACCCTCCACCAGGCCCCCACTCATGTCCAACTCATGTCCCTCTGCACCCCCACCCCCCAGCAGTCAGGGGCACCCTCCACCAGGCCCCCACTCATGTCCAACTCATGTCTCCCAGCACCCCCACCCCCCAGCAGTGCAGGGCACCCTCCACCATGCCCCCACACATGTCTCACAGCACCCCCACCCCCCAGCATCCAGGGGCACACTCCACCAGGCCCCCACACATGTCTCCCAGCACCCCCACCCCCAGCAGTGCAGGGCACCCTCCACCATGCCCCCACTCATGTCTCACGGCACCCCCATCCCCCAGCAGTGCAGGGCACCCTCCACCATGCCCCCACACATGTCTCCCAGCACCCCCACCCCCCATCAGTCAGGGGCACCCTCCACCAGGCCCCCACTCATGTCCAACTCATGTCCCCCTGCACCCCACCACCCCAGCAGTCAGGGGCAACCTCCACCAGGCCCCCACTCATGTCTCCAGCACCCCCACCCCCCAGCATCCAGGGGCACCCTCCACCAGGCCCCCACTCATGTCTCCCTGCACCCCCACCCCCCAGCATCCAGGGGCACCCCCCACCAGGCCCCCACTCATGTCTCCCACCCCCCAGTAGTCAGGGGCACCCTCCACCAGGCCCCCACTCATGTCCAACTCATGTCTCCCAGCACCCCCACCCCCCAGCAGTGCAGGGCACCCTCCACCATGCCCCCACACATGTCTCACAGCACCCCCACCCCCCAGCAGTGCAGGGCACCCTCCACCATGCCCCCACACATGTCTCCCAGCACCCCCACCCCCCAGCATCCAGGTGCACCCTCCACCAGGCCCCCACTCATGTCCAACTCATGTCCCTCTGCACCCCCACCCCCCAGCATCCAGGGGCACCCTCCACCATGCCCCCACTCATGTCTCACGGCACCCCCACCCCCCAGCAGTGCAGGGCACCCTCCACCATGCCCCCACACATGTCTCCCAGCACCCCCACCCCCCAGCAGTCAGGGGCATCCTCCACCAGGCCCCCACTCATGTCCAACTCATGTCTCCCAGCACCCCCACCCCCCAGCAGTGCAGGGCACCCTCCACCATGCCCCCACATATGTCTCACAGCACCCCCACCCCCCAGCATCCAGGGGCACACTCCACCAGGCCCCCACACATGTCTCCCAGCACCCCCACCCCCAGCAGTGCAGGGCACCCTCCACCATGCCCCCACTCATGTCTCACGGCACCCCCACCCCCCAGCAGTGCAGGGCACCCTCCACCATGCCCCCACACATGTCTCCCAGCACCCCCACCTCCCAGCAGTCAGGGGCACCCTCCACCAGGCCCCCACTCATGTCCAACTCATGTCTCCCAGCACCCCCACCCCCCAGCAGTGCAGGGCACCCTCCACCATGCCCCCACACATGTCTCACAGCACCCCCACCCCCCAGCATCCAGGGGCACACTCCACCAGGTCCCCACACATGTCTCCCAGCACCCCCACCCCCAGCAGTGCAGGGCACCCTCCAACAGGCCCCCACACATGTCTCCCAGCACCCCCACCCCCCAGCATCCAGGGGCACCGTCCACCAGGCCCCCACTTATGTCCCCCTGCTCCCCACCCCTCAGCAGTCAGGGGCACCCTCCACTAGGCCCCCACTCATGTCTCCCAGCACCCCCACCCCCCAGCATCTAGGGGCACCCTTCACCAGGCCCCCACTCATGTCTCCCAGCACCCCCACCCCCCAGCATCCAGGGGCACCCTCCACCAGGCCCCCACTCATGTCCAACTCATGTCCTCCTGCACCCCCACCCCCCAGCATCCAGGAGCACCCTCCACCAGGCCCCCACTCATGTCCAACTCATGTCCCCCTGCACCCCCACCCCCAGCATCCAGGGGCACCCTCCACCAGGCCCCCACTCATGTCTCCCTGCACCCCCACCCCCCTGCATCCAGGGCCCCCCCCACCAGGCCCCCACTCATGTCTCCCACCCCCCAGCAGTCAGGGGCACCCTCCACCAGGCCCCCACTCATGTCCAACTCATGTCTCCCAGCACCCCCACCCCTCAGCAGTGCAGGGCACCCTCCACCATGCCCCCACACATGTCTCACAGCACCCCCACGACCCAGCAGTGCAGGGCACCCTCCACCATGCCCCCACACATGTCTCCCAGCAACCCCACCCCCCAGCATCCAGGGGCACCCTCCACCAGGCCCTGACTCATGTGCCCCAGCCAACACGTCATCACAATCTAGATCCCTGGCCCTTATGGGCTGCCTCCACATGCCAAACACCCACCCAAGTATTGCATCCACCCACTTAGAAATGGCAATTACATGATACAACACCAATGGCAAGTATGTAAATGAACACATGTCTCTCACATACACACAATGGGTGTCAGTGAATGTCAAAACCCATATTATGATATGCATGAAACCAATGAGATGATACTACACATTGAAGTTTGATGAAGAAAATGTATTAAAAGCAACATAAATGGAATCAAAAATAAACAAACGCCAATGGGAATTAAAAACCAAAAGCAGCATGTCTGTAAAATAAAGTAAAACCACAAATCATAATTCAAAGGAAAGGTGTCCAAAGTCACAGTTCCAAAAAGTCATTCCAATGGAAAATCCAAAACGAAAACCACTGCTCCATGGGTAAATGCTAAATAAAAAAATAAAATCCAACACTCAACTATATACAGATAAACAATCCAGGGTCCATGATCCCAACAGAAGAAATGAAAATTATCTAATAATACTACCTAATAAAAAAACTATATACAAAAATGCGGTCCATTGTCCAAAAGGTCCAAAAAAAAAAATAAAAAGCAAAGGAAACCTAACAACAACTACATAACTATTTACAAGGGCAGCGGGCTAGTCCGACGGCTCACTGGTTGTTGTCATGGGCCAGGGCATCATCGAACTCCTGTTCAATGGCTTGGAGGCGGGCATGTTCCCTGGCCCCGAGGTCTCGCAGGGATAATGCAGTGTCCAGCTCCAACTCCCTGCGAATACCCTCGAGGCACTCTGCCCGCCTCAGCGCCCTCCGCATGGAGTTCTCCGCCCTGACCATTGTGAGCCGTTCCTCCTCTGCCCGCTGCCGCTCCGCACCTATCTGCTGGCCCAACTGCTCCCACACGGAAGACACTCCCATTCCAGGGTTCTCCTGCCCTCCGACCGATGCCTCCACCCCTGATGTTGATGGCCCCGAGGCATGATGTCTCCCACGTCGAGCCTGCCGCTGCCTCCGACGCAATTGCCTGTGCCAGCACGACGGCATCCAGGCTGATGGAATCCACCGACGCCTTCGTGCACATGCCCTGCCCGATGATGCCATCACATCCTCCATCTGCTGGGGTCCAGTTGCTGGTGTGTCCACCCCTGCTAGACCTCCGACTCCCGACAGTGGCAGGGATGGGATCCTCACCGAGTTGGCTGCGTTGGTCGGGGCAGGTCCACAGGGGGCCCTGGTGGCATTTGGGCCGGAAGACGGCATGGAGAATGACTGGCGCATAGCCTCCAATGAGGAGGAGAGGGTCGCCAGAGTGCCCGACACATGTATGAAACCCCCGACCATGGCCACTCCCAACTGGGCCACGTTGGCACGGTGCTCTTCGTGATGACGTGCGTGCTCCCCCCGGGAAGCACGCACCTCATCACGAATGACACCCGTGCGCAACGCGACACCAATCAGGACCTTCTTCATACGGCCAGGGGTCCCCTCGTCCGCAGGTGGAGGGGAGTCAGATGACATGGACATCCCCACTACCTGCGGGCGGGCCTGGGACAGGGCATCCCTGCTGGTGCATGGTGGTGCAGTCACAGTGTCAGGGACAGTGACATGCACAGGCACCTCCACGGCGACCTGTGCTGCCTCCTGCCCCTGGCCCTGGACTGCACCACTTGCACCAGCAGGGATGCCCCCACCAGGCCCCATGTGCGGCTCAGTAGCGGCCTCCTCCTCCTCTGTGGAAACCACCAACCTGGATGGCTCCACCCCGTCTTCCGCCGTTGCAAGCTCCTGTGGGGGCTCACTCACGCCTTCCGCTGCAGCCGTGGGGGCATCCCCGCCGCTTAGCTCCACAGCGCCGTCTCCGCCCTCTTCTTCACTTTGCGCTGTGTAGAGGGAGACATAGAATACAAGCATCAGGGTACTGTACAATGGTCCCCTAGACAGGAAGCAATAGCAGATGAGTGGCACTGTCAAAGATCCCTTCCATCATGTCCCTCCACAACACATGGGTCAGTGCAGGCAAAACACATGCAGTAACAGGCATGGCGCATGCTATGGACATTAGCAAACATGTCCAAGGGACTCTTGAAACATACAATGTTGTTTATGAACTCACATGCATAATGGGTCATGCCTATCACATGCACACACTTCACCGTACTTTTATCCATCTGGACTCGTACACCTCAGACACAGTGGATGCAAGGATAACTAGGCTGCATCAGTGATTCTGAACATTGTCACAGACATGTGTCATGCATCCATGGCATTGACAAGTCACAGACACGCAGGTCAGACACACAGACATGGACACCATACATGCACATGGCATCAGCACCCATCCCTCACCCCCACCCATGTCCAGGAACAGAGACTGTCATGCTCTCATGTGTCCATTCCGCATAGGGATCCCCATGTTGCATTTAAACACATACACCAACCGTGTGCTTCACACATTACTGTTCTCAAATGCATGATCATGATGTCCCTGCACACACACATGCGTGCATGGCCTATGTCACACATACAGGCAAGTATCAGACAACCAGCACACTGCAACATGCCCTGTCTCACACAGCAATTCTTGGCCACTTACCGCTCGACTCCAGACGGGTCTGCCTCTCAAGGACCTGGACGTGGAGCGCTGGGGATATGCGTTCCAGGACCCTCATCTGATCTTCCGACAAGTGGCCCCGGCGCCCCTTAGCATCCGCTGCCTTCAAGAGGCGCCGGGCCTTGTTGAGGGTCCTGGACCTGAAGTCCTCCCAGCGCTTCTTGACATGATGGAATAGTCGGACTGTCACCCCCTCCGCGTTGATGGCAGTCACGATGTCCGTCCAGATCCGAGTCCGTCCTTCCTTGTCGGCGTGCAAACTTCCGAAGAGGGCATCATACTGCCCCAGGACTTGCTCCACCAGAACACCAACTTCGGTGGCAGTGAAGCTGGTGGCCCTCTGCCTCTCTGGCTGGGGGTTGCCAGTGGTGTCAGATGTTGCAGTGCCCGACATGACAACCCCAGAGGCAGGAGTGGGTGGGCAACTGGGTCCTGGGGTTGGTCTGTGGAGCGATGGAATCCCAGTCGGGAGTCTTCGGTTCCAGCAGGGGTGGTCACAGCAACAGCACCCCTGGCTGATGTGCAGGCAGCAAATGGCAGGGCACGTGGGCAGTAGGCAATCAGGCAGCAGCAGATGGCAGGTGGGAGCGTGCTCGGGGCTCTGGGGGGCAGTAATTCGGCCTTCTGGGCAGGAGCGTGGTCTTCCGTGTGCTTACGCGTGAGCAGCTTGATACTGAATGATTTTGAACGTGAAAATCAAGCACGTCTGCGTGTAATTCGAGGAAAGGGCCTTAGCGCTTAAGCGCGTCAGCACACGTACGCAAATTCATTGGCCCAAAGGCCCTCAGCGTGTAGGCGAGTCTATGACGTTACGCGCACGTGCGTTTTCCATGGTGCGTAGAAAAAATAAGCACTTCAGAGTGTCATAGCGTGCAATTGGTGGAAATATGCGCATCTGTGACGTGCGTGCGCGGCCATTTCCCTATGACTGCACGTCAGAGTGTCAGCTTGTGTAACTGGAGGATAGGGCCTTAGCGCGTACACACGGAAGTGACGCTGGACGTGTGGGCATGTTTAAAAGGTACACGTAGAACGCCGTTTCCTTGTACGTGCTTTTCGTGGAGAGCGAGTGGGTGAAATCTGTGCTTCTTGTCGGTTCACATGCGATTTACTTCACAGCGTTCCAAGTTCGTACTCCCTGTTACCTCTGACAGCTTTTTCTCTTTTTGTCTTTTTCCTGGGCCTGTTTCCTCAAACAGCGTTCACTTCTCCTGTTGTCCTGTCTCCTCAGACAGTGTACAATTCTTCTTTTGGCGGGGGTGTTGCCAACACGCACACGCGCGTATTTTTCACGCGATTTTTCCTGGCAGACGGTGAGTCACGCACGTATTTAACATCTGTGCTTGCCCTGTGTGTTGCCTACCCCTTCAGAGGTCAGTCTAGGCTGCGTGTGACATGCATACGTTCATTTTTGTGTTTCTGGGTGCCACAGCGTAGTGCAGGTTTATTTTTACACGCACGTGGTCTAGGAGGGGTTGCGTGCACATTATCTCCCTTTTTTGGGGTGCCTGTGCGTTGCGTGGCCCTTCATCTTCCCCCAGGAGTCACATACAGCCTTGCTAGAGCACTAGGGTACGAATTCCATCTAGTACCCTACCCCTTTGACCCCCAATTGCCCAGGAGAATAGTTTACTGCAACTCCCATACGCACAACAACATCAGTGCCATGGTTGGGAGGTGAGCACGCGGTAAGGGTGGCAAAGGTGGCCGAGCCACAAGAGGTGGCCGTGGTGGATACGGTAGGGGACGTGGCCGGGACTTGCAGGGTGCCCCTAGACCCCCATGTGTGGGTGACCAGTCAGGGACACCCATGCCCCCCACCGCTAATTGAGGGTAACATGGCTGACACCATCCCTGCTCAGCCCTTGTTGGACCAGCCCATTGTGGCACCAGACCTGGCACAGGATGACTCCATGGCTGACTTCCAGGTCAGCAGGTCTAGGCCATGTGTGGTGGTGCACGTTGGTGTCACCAGGCCATGTGGATCAGGGGCAGCTATGTCATCTGCTGCCCCAGTAGGCAGGGTGGGGAGGCTGCAGGGGCAGCTGCGGCTCCATCCACCCCAGCTCTGAGTCTCCCAGCCAGGACAGTGTCGGTCCCAGTCCATCCTGCTGACGTTCCCCCTGACTACATCACACTTCAGCTAATGCCTGCACCAAGTCCCATGGTGAGTGTTCATTCCCACACTCCTAGTCCACAGTCCACCGGGGCTCCTGCCCCTAGTGTCCAGAGCAGCGTAGGACACTCAGGATCCCCACCACCTTCCAAGCGGAAGAGGAAGAGTGCTCGTCCAGTACAGGCTGATGCCCCAGACACGGCTACACAGTCCGGCCCACCAAGGAAGCCTAGCTTCAATCATGCCGAACTTGATGCACTTGTTGAGTATGTGTCCGTACATGACAGCGAAATGGTGATTACTGCAGGATGCAAGACCACACCTGCACAACGTCAGCCACACTGGCAGACCATTGCGGACCTCATAAGTGCCCTTGGATTCATGAGGTGCACAGCTAATGATTGCTACAAGCGCTGGAATGACCTGAAGCGCAGGGCAAAGAAAAATCTGGCCTCAAGTCATGCTGCAACTCTAGTGACTGGAGGTGCGTCTCCAGCAGAGGACATAGAACTCACTCCACATGAGTATGTTGCTGGGACCTACGTCACGGAGGAACAGATCCAAGGCTTGGGAGACCTGCCAGATTACGAGGCATTGTCCGGTGAGTGCACATGCATGTGTGTGTCATCCATGTGCATGGTGTGTGTGTGAGGGCTTCTGATTGAGTGCCAGGTGAAGGTGCGTGTGCCTGAGTGGTTTGGGTCACCCATGTGCTTCATCCAATACATTCTGCGCACCAGGATTTGGGTATTGCAGTATCCCTTCTGGCAACAGTAGACATTCAGCCCAACCTCACGCCAGTTGCCCTTGAAGTGTCATCTTGCCACAACATAGTTGCGTATTATTCTGTGTTCATTCAGGCTGATTGTCTGCATTCCACCACTTTCACTAGGCATTTCTCAGTCCTATTGTCACATGTGTGACATGGCTATGGTACATGCCATCTGTGTGATGGCATGTGTCATGTATGTGTATTGGACATGCCAATCACAGGCCAATGTATGATGGCACTGCTAGCCAGCATACAGCAAATGTGTTGGTCTTCCATCTTGGTGTCATCAATGTGTGCCATTTGCCTCCCCTTCATACGCAGTGACGGTGTATGCATGGGAGGGTTATAGTCATGTGGGACATGTGTCAATGAAGTACTGTTTCTGTTGCTTCTCAGCCCTAATTTTGTGCCATGGTGCTAATGCCTGTTCCCATTTCTTTTCTTTCATGTCTTTGCAGGGGATGACGCACTTGATACTGCTGGGGTTGTGGAGATGGTGCAGACCCAGGAGGGGTCTCAGGCCCGACCGGGCACCAGTGAGGGATGTGGTGTGGTGGTGGGTGAGAACCCACACTTGCTGCAGACCATCATCTCAAGGGGTGTCTCTGGGTGCACCTCCCCCGAGCTCTATTCAGGTGTCGATTCGGATGATGAGACCTATGTGCCGTCGCAGGTAAGTGTTTCTAGGAGGGATTCTGTACTGTCCAACCCACCTGCACCAGAGGTAGAACCCGCAATGGGGATGTCAGTGTTGGTAGGTCCGCCTTTGGTGGTTACGGATGCAGGGTCACACTCCGCAACATCTGATCCTGTTCCTGGGCCAGAAGATCAGAGGGGGAATTCAGTCCTGCAGCCTCAGGCAGTGCCGGCACAGCAAGGCGCAGTTCGCCTTGCCCCAGACAGTTGTGGTGCCCGCCGACGCGGTGGCCGTACGCCACCTGGCAATACCGCATGGGAGCAATCCATATACGTTATGGCAAACCAACAGGCAGCATCATCTGAGATGATGGCTCAGGCCATGGATAGGGTGGCCACTTCCATTGTCCCCCAAGAAAGGCTGATTGAACAACTACAGCAGGCAACAGACTCCATTAGCCAGTCACACAGGGAGGACATGTTGGCGTCCAACAGGGACAGGCGAGCGCCACTGGAGACTCTGCGGGAAGCCATTTCTATTGAGTCCCAGGGCCACAGAGAAGCCCCGAGGGTGGAACTCCATCAGCTAAGGGTAACTCCTGTTGAGCTTGAGGCTTCAACTAACACAAGGACAGAACAGCAGCTGGAGCGGCTCACACGTACGCTCTCAGCTGAGATGCAGGCAACTAGGGAGGAGGTCCGGGCATCCTGTGAGTTGTTGCATGGGGACCTCCGCACGATTATCCTCCAGAACCAGACCTTCCACACCCGCATGCTTGCTGCCATGGAGGACCAGACTAGGGCTTTGCGTGGGCTGCCTCCAATAGTGCCACCACCTCCTGATGCAGCTGCAGAGGGTGAGGAGAGCGACAGCAGCGAATCTCTCACAATCGGGAGCCGTGCAGGCCATGAGCCCATGGAGGTGTTTTTTTTTCGCCAGATCCACAAAGGTGGGTTTTGGTGTGCACCCTGTCCTCGGACCTCTTATGTGGCCTGCCCAACCCCCTGGCCCATTCATGGCCATTTTTGATTTTTGATTTTTTGGACAGTGTGTTGCCTTGTGTGGCTCCTGTGGGCATACGCTGTATTGTGGCTGGGCACATGCAGGCTTGTCCTGAATTTGGGTCAGATGCTTGGGTTTGTGTGACACACACCCCTCCTGCTTCCCGTTTCCCTGGGCTTGCAAAGGGTGTGCCCAAGTGACATTGACTTACATGGTGACGTTGGACTCCCATTTGATGTGTGGGCAGTCTGTAGTCAATACTGTGTATACATTCCTAGTGCATATTGTTGTCGTATTGTACACTGCATGGTGTATTGATATGTGCCTCTGCATCCATCTCATCCTCCTAATTTGCAGGTCCATTTGTCAGGTCTTCACAAGGCGGTCTACTTTGGAAATGGAGTCCATGTTGTAAGCAGTGCACCTACACTTTTGCGTGGCGCTAACAATGTACAGTTGGAAGTGTTCGAAGTGCTGGCATTATCAGGTAGTGAGGCTACCAATTTTTTAAGTCTGTACTGTCATGCTTATGGTAGGTTGGAGGTTGTGTAGGTGATTAGTATTATTGGTAAGTATTTGGTAATGTGTGTTGTTGGTCCTGCATTACTGTGAGCATTTCATGTGTGGCCAGTTTCCATTAGGGACATTGTAGTTTGTGACACTTGTGTCATGTTGTGGGGATTAATTTGTTTGCTCTCACATAGCATGACATGCCATGGTGTGTTGTGTGGTGGTGCCGGGGAGGGGTTGGGTGACATGGCACTGTTCTCATGTTGTATTTTGCAAGTGGGTATTCATTTTTGCTGCATAGAAGTGTGTCTTTTGATGACACTGCATTGGTGGTGTTTGTGTAGGTAGGGATGCACACATTGTGACACTTCCAGATGAACAATCTCAGGCTGCTATGGTTCTGACAGTTGACTGTCCCTTAATTCATCATAATTGTCAGATTGAGTCATCATTGATTGTCAGATGGTATGTGCCAGGGCTGTGTGCACTCCACAGGGGTGTGATTTCTATGTGAAGTAATTAGCCACCAGCGGCGTACGGGCTGCCTCACCCCGTGCCCTTTCCCCTCCCATGCGCAGCGGGCGTGCATGTGGTTGGGGATGTGGCGGCACCACCATGTCCAGAGCCAGGCCCCGGCGTGTTGCAACATTGTGCAGGACACATGCTGCCACTATGATCCTGCACACTACTGGGGGAGCGTATAACAGCTGCCCGCCAGAACGGTCAAGGGAGCGAAGGCGTGACTTGAGCACTCCGAATGTGCGCTCCACTATGCCCCGGGTTGCAATATGGGCTGTGTTGTATCTTACCTCGGGAGGCATGATGGGGTTCCGAATTGGCGTCATCATGTGGGTGCTCAGAGGGTAGGCACTGTCCCCTGGGGAGGTGGTGATGGGGATCATTAGTGGGGTAGTGACATTACTCTGTATCTGTCATGCATGCGTGTGCTGTGGCATTTATACTCACCAAGCAGCCATGCATTGCCATGCCGCCCAGCTTCCATGTCCCGGTTTAGGGTTGACATCCTGTAAATGAAGCTGTCGTGGGTGGACCCTGGATAGTTTGCATATACTGAGGTGATGATTCCCTTGCCATCACATACTACCTGGACGTTGATGGAATGCCAGTGCTTGCGGTTTCTATAGATGTGCTCAGATGCCCTGGGGGGACGTAGAGCCACATGGGTGCAATCAATGGCACCTAGCACTTTGGGGAATTGTGCCACCCTGTAGAAATCCTGGCTGACAGCCTGCCTTTCTGCAGGTGTTCTGGGCAGGTATATGTGCCTGCGAACTGATGGGCGTGCAGTGATGATGGCCAACACCTGGTGTAGGCACCGTGACTGCGTGGCCTGTGACACCCCCCCACTATGGCACTTTTCCGCTGAAATGATCCGGTAGCCAAGAAGTGCAGTACATTGAGGACCTTCTCCAGGGGGCTGAGTGCTTGGGAGCACAGGGTGGGTGATGTGAGGTCATCCTCCCACTCACTGACCAGGTCGAGTATTATGTGTGGTGGAAACCTGTACCTCCCATACACCTGGTCATCAGGCATACCAAATAGGCTGGTTCTGGGTGTGAAGATTCTGGCCCTGACTATCCTTCTCCTCCTCCTGTGGTATCCCACGGCCACTGCTGCTAGGAACGGTATATTCATCCTGGCGTCTGAGCTTGTTTGTTGTTTGCGCACTCTTTTATGCTGCGCGGGACGTGCGCCTGCTTCATGCTGGCGTACGTGTTTCCGGATTGGACCTTTTTTTTAGCGCGTTGTAGGCGACCTTGTAAATCTTCCCGCCCACCCCAGGAATACACGTAACACGCTCTCCCAGGCCCAGTCACGAGTAAATATTCCCGCCCACCCCTAGAATACACGTAGCCCACTCTCACAGGCCCAGTCGTGTGTGGAACTTCATGCGCACACCGAAATACACGTACCCTGCAAATTCGCGTGTGAAACTTCCCGCGCACCCCGAAATACACGTGCCCAAAGCAATCGCGTGTGGAACTTCCCGCGAACCCCGTAATACACGTACCCTGCTGATATCGCGTGTGGAAGTTCACGCGGACCCATAACACACTGATCCTGATGAAATTGCGTGTAAGACTACCCGCGCACCCCTGAAATACACGTACCCAGGCAAATCGCACTGCTGGGGGGTTGAGGGGGTGGGAGACATGAGTGGGGGCCTGCTGGAGGGTGCCCCACAGTGCTGGGGGTGGGGGTGCATGGAGACAGGAGTGGGGGCCTGGTGGAGGGTGCCCTACAGTGCTGGGGGTTGGGGGTGCAGGGAGACAGGAGTGGGGGTCTGGTGGAGGGTGCCCCTGGATGCTGGGGGGTGGGGGTGCAGGGAGACAGGAGTGGGGGCCTGGTGGAGGGTGCCCCTGGATGCAGGGGGCTGGGGGTGCAGGGAGACAGGAGTGGGGGGCTGGTGGAGGGTGCCCTACAGTGCTGGGAGGTGGGGGTGCAGGGAGACAGGAGTGGGGGTCTGGTGGAGGGTGCCCCTGGATGCTCGGGGGTGGGGTTGCAGGGGGACATGAGTGGGGGCCTGGTGGAGGGTGCCCCTGGATGCTGGGGGGTGGGGGTGCTGGGAGACATGCGTTGGTGGGCAGTAGTGCAAGGTGACATGTGGGTTGGCTGGGGGGCATGGCCATGGTGGATGGGCTGCCTGCGGGACATGTGCAGGGGTGCAGGGTAGTCCCCTGTGGTGTGGGCCGCCTGCAGGGGCCGTGGAGGGTGTAGAGGGAACAGCTGGCAGGACCCACATGGCCAATTCACGTGTGGGACTCCCCGGAACACCCGAAATACACATATGCTGCTGGATTCGCGTGTGGAATTTCCCGCGCACCCGGAGTACACGTACCCTGCTGAAATTGCGTGAGCAACTTCACGCGCACACCGAAATACACGTGCCCTGCAAATTCGCGTGTGAAAATTCCCGCGCACCCTGAAATACACGTGCCCAGGGCAATTGTGTGTGGAACTTCCCGCGAACCCCGTAATACACGTACCCTGCTGATATCGCGTGTGGAAGTTCACGCGGACCCATAATACACGTACCCTGATGAAATTGCGTGTAAGATTACCCGCGCACCCCTGAAATACACGTACCCAGACAAATCGCACTGCTGGTGGATGGAGGGGGTGGTAGACATGAGTGGGGGCTTGGTGGAGGGTGCCCCACAGTGCTGGGGGTGGGGGGCAGGGAGACAGGAGTGGGGGCCTGGTGGAGGGTGCCCCTGGATGCAGGGGGTGGGGGTGCAGGGAGACAGGAGTGGGGGCCTGGTGGAGGGTGCCCTACAGTGCTTGGGGGTGGGGGTGCAGGGAGACAGGAGTGGGGGTCTGGGGGAGGGTGCCCCTGGATGCTCGGGGGTGGGGGTGCAGGGGGACATGAGTGGGGGCCTGGTGGAGGGTGCCCCTGGATTCTGGGGGGTGGGGGTGCTGGGAGACATGCATTGGTGGGCAGTAGTGCAAGGAGACATGTGGCTTGGCTAGGGGGCATGGCCATGGTGGATGGGCTGCCTGCGGGACATGTGCAGGGGTCCAGGGTAGTCCCCTGTGGTGTGGGCCGCCTGAAGGGGCCGTGGAGGGTGTAGAGAGAACAGCTGGGAGGACCCACACGGCAATTCACGTGTGGGACTCCCCAGCACACCCGAAATACACGTAGGCTGCTGGATTCGCGTGTGGAATTTCCCGCGCACCCGGAGTACACGTACCCTGCTGAAATTGCGTGAGCAACTTCACGCGCACACCGAAATACACGTACCCTGCAAATTCGCGTGTGAAACTTCCCGCGCACCCCGAAATACACGTGCCCAGGCCAATCGTGTGTGGAACTTCCCGCGAACCCCGTAATACACGCACACGCTATTTTTCACACAGCGGGTGTCCGTGTTTGTCGGTACCCCTTTGCACCTCATTTGTCCTAGAGGGCCACAGTATGGATCATTCATCATAGCTGTATATGGGTGCTTTTTGTTAGCGCACATTTTGGCGCACATTTATTTCAGGCGCAGGACACTACCGCCTGCTTTCTTGTGGCGTACTTGTTTGGCCCTGTGCGCGTCTTTGACCGTGTGCTGGTTTGCCCTATTCGATTCCATGAATTGTAGGCGAGCGTGTGGGCGTTCCGCGCACTTGACTCCTGTACTTCCCCCGTGACGCCCATATTTTCACGCGTTGTTCCCCATTCCGAGTGTTACGCCCCGCGTTCCGCCTACTTTTGTAATGTGCACCGCGCTATGTGCAATTTCGCAGCGGCCGTGGCACACGCCGTTGGATGACCTGTGCGCCGGCCTGCGCCGCGCACTTTTTCAGCTCACATCCAATATTTTTCTCGCGCACGGACTTCCATGAATCGATGTGCGCTGGTTTCCCTGCGATTTTCGCAGTTGCACTGCGATTTTCGCACTTTTACTGCGAATCGCACGTTTTGGCACCTCTGCGCCTGAATTTTCGGCGCACATTAATTCCATGAATCGGCCTGTAAGTGTCTGTGCTGAGAAATGTGGACAAAAACAGCAAACCAGTACGATGCATGTTTACATAGAGAATTGCGTTACCAAATCAACCTGCACAATCATACTTTTGGCTTACACATGCCCTCCTCATGAACCATATACAACATAATACACTGAATATACTGTTTGATAAAGATTTAAAGGCTGCATTTTGATGAACGGCCCATTCCTAGTGCCCATTGCCTTCCTATATGTGAAACAATAGAGATAAGTGTGTAAACTTCCCAAGACCACAGGGCTGCACACAAAGCCACACCCCTACGATGTGAAGTATTTGCACCCCAATGTGGACATGTTTATAAAACTTCAAAATAAATTCCTCCTACTGTAGATGGGCTGAGTGTCCGTGAATTATAAGAGCTCAAAATAAACTATTTTCCGAATGTCATAAGTTTATTCACCATTCAAAATGGAGCCCTGTCATAGCTGAAGTTGACAAGAAATCAAATGCATTCCTGCTGAAATATGCTAATGTAAGAGAGAAGCTAGCCTTTAGGACAGCATTGGATGGTGAGTCCAGAGGGGGTGTCATTTTAATATTGGGGAACAGAAGGAGTCTGTGACGCAACACATGAACAGCAAGACACGTTTTTTTGTCGATAAATGAAATCAAGTGTGGTCACATTTGTAATAGGAGCAGCTGACGCCATGGTCACCTCTTGAGTCGCAACACTGCTTCGCATTGTGGCTGCATTAGTCTCTGTACAGCCAGTTTGCATATGATAACGGGGACTCACGTTTCTTGGAGACAGATAGTGCATTTGTGTTGTTATTCAGATGTTTTTTCCCCAGGGCTCTCATAGTCTACACTAATGATGCATGCTTTCTATCGCATACGGAGCTTGGCAATGTTTCTATTTCCTATCTGCGCAGTGTAACTTGATTACAGTGGCTGGATTACATCGCCAGGCATTTCCTGAGACTCCACAGGCCATCGGATGTCCAAGGGACCACGTACCAGGCACGAATTTTAACTCACTCATCTTTGACCCAACCCACTTAAAACCTTGTTAATGTCATGACATTTCACGAACTCGACATGACACTGGCCTGTTCAAAACCAGTCTGACACCCTACCCCTCACAGCCCCGTGTTTTACTTCAATACCTCTGGATTACAGATCTTTCCTCATCTGATGCAGATAGCAGGGCAATAATGGCTGTTCTTTTAGAAGAGGTGCTCTGCCCTGGCTTCGGCGAGAAAAAATAAAGGTTCAAGCAGTAAAATGCTTTCCAACCAAGCGACAGTGCGTGCTGCGTCACAAGTGCCTATGGGAACAGCTCCCTTAAATTCAGGTGCAGCTCCACCCAATCTAGACCAGGCCTTCTGATTCAAGAAAACTAACACCCTACACACTCTGTGCATAATGCCATCCCCAAATCGAATTTATTTTGTGTTCCACTTACAATCCAAATATTGTGATGAATGCTTTTAGAGCCAATTGTAATCTTTAGCATGCATCGTCCCACAATTATTTGCCCCAATTCAGGGTCATCCAGCCCAAACATGTGTTGATTTTTACATTGGCATTTCCTCTCTGTCAAGTAGTTGTTTAAACAACTTTTCATGAATAAAACTTCTTTGCTGCTAAAGTGCCAAAGTGGTTTCAATCGTTTCAGGATGCCGATTTACATGGATAGGGATCCATGGCTGCCCTTCTCCCATGTGTATTTTTGCAATTGTTGAAATGTATTTTTCCTGATCTGCTTCTGCAGCAATATTTGGCTTGCAGTTTTCCTCATCCAGAAAAAAGTGCATTCTGTTTTAATCTATCTCTGTTTGCCAGTTTTATTTAGGATCCAAATACATCCCTAAAAAATTGCTTCTCTTTTTCTCCTCACATTTCATCAAGACACACGTGAATGACAGTAACGCTAGGCAAACAGCCATTCTAAAGATATACTTCCACTGCACCTTCTGATTTAGCAATAGTGTGGCATTATTTTACACAATTGCTCTGAGTCATTACTTTCTTAGGTTTCAGTGGTTTTTTGGCTAACGCCCACAACACCCCATTTCCCCCATCAATGAGGGTTGACAGCCCCCTCAGGCAATTTGTCGCTTTAAGGAAGGGTATTTCATTAATGAGTGTGACCAACACTTCATGTCTCATCCTATCCGCTTGAAGCCCAAACCAAAGTGCAACTGGGGGTACGGCTCAGACCTCATCACCCTTAAACGCAAGTGCAGGGTGGCTGAGAGGAAATGGCATGGTTCCAGTACACCCTCTGACAAAC